>NC_134735.1:10390378-10693409 GCF_049634645.1 Pelodiscus sinensis | reverse complement strand
CTCTTACATTCAGCTATGGCTGGCTAGGACACTCCATCTCTTGAATCAACGCCACAGGAAGGGGGAGCGCTGGAGCCTGCTGTGCAGGCATGGCTAGCACCCAAGGAAGCTGGTTATGAAATACAGACCCCAGTGAAAGCAGCTGGCTTACCTGCAAGGGTACGTCTATGCTGCCCCATGTCAGCTGACTCGGGGACCCTGGGCGGGGGGAGGTTCCAGCCCATCTCTACACTGCAATTTGATTGCCCCAAAAAGTGAGGCCCATGAGCCTGAATCAGCTGGCATGGGCCAGCCACATCTCACTGCAGTGTAGAGAGATCCATAGTCCTCATTAATTCCCTAATTTGATACAGGGGAGAGTGGGCAAGCATCAGAGGGGTGGCCGCATTAGTCTGTATCTGCAACAACAATGAAGAGTCCTCCAGCACCTTAAAGACAAAGGGTACGTCTACACTAGCCCCCTAGATCGATCTAGGGATGCTAATGAGGGCGACCGAAATTGCAAATCAAGCCCAGGATTTAAATATCCTGCGCTTGATTTGCATGTTCCCGGCCAGTCGCCATTTTAGAAATTGACTAGCCTGAAGTAACTGCCCGCGTCTACACGCGGCAGTGAAACGGGATTCCCTAACTCCAATTAGCTCATATTCCTCCTGCAATGAGGTTTACCAGCTAATTCGATTTAGGGGCTTTAAATCGGAATCCCATTTCACTGCCGCGTGTAGACGTGGGCAGTTACTTCAGGCTAGTCAATTTCTAAAATGGCGACTGGCTGGGAATATGCAAATCAAGCACGGGATATTTAAATCCCAGGCTTGATTTGCAATTTCGGTCGCCCTCATTAGCCTGCCTCGATTGATCTAGGGGGCTAGTGTAGACGTACCCTAACAGATTTATTGGGGCATAAGCTTTTGTGGGCAGAGACCCACTTTGTCAAAGGCATCGTGCATGCACAAATCTGTTAGTCTTTGAGGTGCCACAGGATTCCACATTGTTTTTTAGGGGAGGGCAGATGGATTCGGGGCTCCCGGCCCTGTCTAGCCATAGGCGTGATGTCATCTGCTCATCAGACTGACTCCTGGCTATGCTGTCTCTGCAGAACAGATTAGCTTAGGCCAGTGGTTCTCAAAGTATGGGCCGCAGCCCACTAGTGGTCCATGAATATCATGCAGGTGGTCTGCAGGTTTGGGGCTCCCCCCCACAGTGGGGAGCCCCCAGTGGTGCTCCAGCCCTGTGCCCCAGCCCATGAGGTTGGAGCGCCAGCACCGGCTTCTCACTGCGGGAGGGAGGGAGGGAAGGCTCGCAGGCCAGATCCAGCTAGCAGGGGGGAAAGGAAGCAGCTCCACATACTGCTGTTCCCTTTACCCCCTGCTGGGAGAGTGAAGGAAACCACTTGTCCCTCATGCCAAGACCCTCCACTCCTACCCTGCTCCTTCACCTTCCCCCAACCAGACCCCACACCACCGTCCCATTCCTGCAACCTCCCCCCAACCAGACCCTCTGCCCCCATCCTGCTCCTGCACCCTCCCCCCAACCAGACCCTCTTCCCCCATCCTGCTCCTGCACCCTCTCCCCAACCAGACCCTCTTTCCCCATCCTGCTCCTGCACCCTCTCCCCAACCAGACCCCACACCACTGTCCCATTCCTGCACCCTACCCCAACCAGACCCTCTGCCCCATCCTGCTCCTGCACCCTCCCCACAACCAGACCCCACACCACCGTCTCACTCCTTTACCCTCTCCCCAACCAGACCCTCTTCCCCCATCCTGCTCCTGCACCCTCCCCGCAACCAGACCCCACACCACTGTCCCATTCCTGCACCCTACCCCAACCAGACCCTCTGCCCCATCCTGCTCCTGCACCCTCCCCACAACCAGACCCCACACCACCGTCTCACTCCTTTACCCTCTCCCCAACCAGACCCTCTTCCCCCATCCTGCTCCTGCACCCTCTCCCCAACCAGACCCCACACCACTGTCCCATTCCTGCACCCTCGCCCAACCAGACCCTCTACCCCCGTCCTGTTCCTGCGCCCTCCCCCCAACCAGACCCTCTACCCCCGTCCTGCTCCTGCACCCTCCCCCCAACCAGACCCCACACCACCATCTCACTCCTTTACCCTCTCCCCAACCAGACTCTCCACCCCCAGCCTGCTCCTGTACCTATTTTGTTATCATGGGTGCTTGGCTGGTGGTCTGCAGAAAGGTCTGCATTGAGCAGGGGGTGCTATGGGCCAACATGTTTGAGAGCCACAGGCCTCGGCTGGAGTTTCTCAAGATGGGCCGCCAAGGGAAATGAAGGGCAGCCATGGGAGCCACGAGGCTCAGTAGCTATGGAGCCTTTAGATAAACAAAGCGGAGCGGCCAGCTGGCAGCTTTCCCGCTGTGGGCCTGCGGCCCATGTTGAGAAACACTGGCCTAGAAGCTGCTGCAGAGAGGCCCTCAGTGAAGCCCCCTCCCTTCTGAATGCCAGTCACTCAATGCCAGTATCTCTTCCTGACGAGGGCAAACTCCAGGGCTACGTCTACACTGGCATGATTTTCCAGAAATGCTTTTAACGGAAAAGTTTTCCGTTAAAAGCATTTTCGGAAAAGAGCATCTAGATTGGCACGGACGCTTTTCCGCAAAAGCACTTTTTGCGGAAAAGCGTTCGTGCCAATCTAGATGTGCTTTTGCGCAAAAAAGCCCCGATTGCCATTTTCGCGATTGGGGCTTTTTTGCACAACACAAATCTGAGCTGTCTACACTGGCCCTTTTGTGCAAAAGTTTTGCGCAAAAGGGACTTTTGCCTGAATGGGAGCAGCATAGTATTTCGGCAAAAAGCACTGATTTCTTACAGTAGAAAGTCAGTGCTTTTGCAGAAATTCAAGCAGCCAGTGTAGACAGCTGGCAAGTTTTTCCGGAAAAACTGGCCAGTCTAGACACAGCCCAGCCATTATGGGACTCTGTGAATTACTCTGCCACTATCCATGCCTCTTAATTATTCATTGCTTGCATGTAAAGCAGCTGTGTAGCAGGGAGGGTGGCTGAGTGAAATCACAGTCCTCTGCTGCACATGCTCCCCAGCCCTCCCCTGTGTAAATATTGGTAGGAAAACAATTTCAGGGGAGCAGCCCAGTTTCTGAATAGCAGGCAAGATGCCTGTGCTAGCAAAGGGAACGTACTGCTTGAGGTGGCGGGGCAGGGAAGGACTTGGGACCATACACTGGCATAACTACATCTCCCAGGGGCTTGAAACATACCTCTGGGGGATGTAGCTCTGCCCAGCTAGCCCCCTGGGAAGACATTAAGCTGCTGCCTCTCAAGGAGGTGGGGTCCAGCATCCTGGTAAATGTTGCCCACATCAGGGACTAACTAACTAACGCCATCCCCCTCCCCCTGCCCCAACACCTTAAGGCAATAGCTCCCCAGTTCTCCCAGCTCTACAGATTTATTACTCATCCCTAGGCCAGAGTGCGCAAATCTGACCTCCACCTTCTCTGAGGTGGCAGCCCAGAGTGCTGCTGACAGCCATGGCCCAGCTGTCTAAAGTGTTGCTAGTTAGTGTATCAGATTCTTTGGTTGATTGAGGTTAGCTCTTATTGGTAGTTTGGAACAAGTACAGCTTGCTGTTTCCAAGTTCCTATGCAACTTCTAAGCCTTGTTTTAGCTTCCCCGGTTAGTGCTTTTCTGGCACCTCGTGTTTTTAACGAACCTTAAACCTTCAAGGTTGTGTCTCTCCCTGTGACATCCAAAGGGGAACAGAGCAGATGCACAGCCTATGCATTAGGTAGGCTGCAAAGCTGAACTCTTCCCTGCCAAAACCCCCTAGGACTATGTGGCTGGCAAACAAAGTGAAGCTGCCTAGGACTACTGCCATGTGACTTTACTAGTCTGAGATTTTTGGATTACTGGACTGAATGACATTCAGGTAGATATAAGAATGATGGGGTGAAGGAAGCCTCTGAAAGGGCTAAGAATTCTGCCAGCAATCCAGGAACAAGCAAAGTCCATGTGGAGTAATGTTGCTTTTCTGAGCACTCCTCCTCAGTAACTAAGGGTATGTCTACACTACCACCCTAGTTCGAACTAGGGTGGTTAATGTAGTCATACGAACTTGCAAATGAAGCCCGGGATTTGAATTTCCCGGGCTTCATTTGCATGTTGCCGGGCGCCGCCATTTTTAAATGTCCGCTAGTGCGGACTCTGTGCCCGCAGCTACACGCAGCACGAACTAGATAGTTCGGAATAGGAAGCCTAGTCCGAACTATCTGTACGCCTCATGGAACAGAGGCGTTCAGATAGTTCGGAATAGGCTTCCTATTCCGAACTATCTAGTTCGTGCCGCGTGTAGCCGCGGGCACAGAGTCCGTACTAGCGGACATTTTAAAATGGCGGCGCCCGGCAACATGCAAATGAAGCCCGGGAAATTCAAATCCCGGGCTTCATTTGCAAGTTCGTATGACTACATTAACCACCCTAGTTCGAACTAGGGTGGTAGTGTAGACATACCCAAACTTATAACCACACTGATGATGGAATGTCTCTTGCTTGGGTGGATTGAATTAGAAACACTGTATTTCTTCTCTTGAATCTTACCCAAGGAAACAGGGTTCCTCTAAAAGTGGCACATCTTAGATTCCTGTTTCCCAATTCCGGGGTCTTTAATAGCTAAAGGGTGACTAATAAAAATAGAGCAGGGGTTCTAAGGGATGGTTCATTCCAGGCATATTTTTAATCAGGGATTAGTCTGTCTCTAAAGGAATCTGCTGTGCCCTGTTGTTGATTGACATACGTGTGGGAAATCATAAGGCAGAGATTGCTGGTAACTGCTGCTGCTAGTTGTGCTGACATGAGCTCTGTTGTGACTGTTGTACTCCATTATTGTTGTTTTCAGACTCTGTCCTTTGAAGAGACATTATAAATAAATATATTTGTCAACCTCAGTGCTGAGTTGTTGGAGGTGATCTGTTGCTGCGGCTGAAGCCCGCTTCAGGGTTTGTCTGTGCTGGGCATCTCGAAGAGACAGATGCGGAGGGGGGAACAGTGGGCGGAAGGCCCTTGGGTGATGAACGTGGTTTCACTCTCTGAAACGACTTGCAGCCTAGTCCACTACCTGCTTGCTAAGATGTGTTTACAAACTAGCCCGGGGTGGGCAAGATGCAGCCCACCAAGCCATCGGATCCGGCCCGCGGCCCTGGTCAATTGAGAAGTCTCCTCCTCCCACCAGGGGCGCACCGCACCTAGCGGGGCCCCTTCTTCCCAGGGCCCCATCCTTTCTGGGGGCATAGCCAGCCAACAACTATTATCCACAATTTGTAAAGTGGGCCCCCTGCAAAAATTATTGCCCACCCCTGAACTAGCCCAAAGGTGGGGTTTTATTTGCTACAGTCCTCATGTGCTAGCTTATGTGAAATCATAAGCAGGTGCTGGTGGGAAGATTCAGACTGTGCTAACAACTGCCTTTGAGGGGAACAGATCCTGTTGCCATTGTTTGGGTGTAAACCTCCACTGCTGGCAGGCCTTGAGGCTCATGTGTGTACTTGAGCGAGCATAAATTACACACACGCACAAATGTCCCCTGTGGCATTTTACAGGCACGTGTCTGACAGTTCGGAATACCCAGGCTGAGCTTTCCTTGCAATCTGCTTCACCCTTCCCACACACCTGAGAGCTTTTGCTAAGATGCCCAGGCTTAGGAGCGGCAGGTGTGCTTTTCTTCCCACAGGTCAGTCATAAAACAAGCATGAGAAGGGCGTATTTACACCATAATCCGTCTCAAAACCTGGAAGAGAAGAAAAGCCACATTCTCAGGCTTTCAGAAAAAGAAGAAACAGCTGCAGAGTTGTAGGAACTCTTTGTCCCTTTACAGCAGATTGAAAAAAGCCACAGAAACCTACCAGCAACACAAGTTTTCCCTAATGTGCCTGACTGGCTACTTCCCCTCCAGCCTAGGCCCGTTGAGCAGGTGCTACTGGGGGGCCGGCCATTCCTTTATAACACTCTGTACAATCACCTAACGTGTTCAGATACAAATCCCCCCTCCCAATAGCATGAAGCAAACGGAGGGTTTTGACCTACCCCTTTCTACTCTCACACCTGGCAAAGGTGGTCTCACAGGCATGAACTATGGTAACTATTACAGTTGTGCTAGCAACAGCCCTATTCTCTCCAGTGACTTCTCACAAGTTATATCCCTGTCCAACTTCCTCCCAGCCTCACCTTTGTGTAAAGTCAGTAGCATTACACATGCTGAATATATAGAAACATTATCTACTCTCCCCACCCATTTCACTCACAATGGGTTCTTTCCTTCATGGCCAGCACACTGGAGCCTAGGGAACATGGGAAGGATAGTGTAGCCACAGGATCCAGAGAGAATGCTCAGAACCAAGGCAGGTGTTTTGTTGCATAACTGCTTGTCCACAACAGGTGCAGCTGGAATGTGATTCTGACAATTGCTAATTTAAGCCACACTCATTTGTTTTTTGTATGGAGAGGGTTTGATTTGCTTTCTTGGGCTTGGTTGACAGCTTATGTTGGTAAAAATACCTCTGAGCACACTGCTGTACCGACCAAACTCCCAGGCTGTGTCTACACTGGTGTGATCTTGCGCAAAAGCGGCTGTTCTTGTGCAAAAACTTGCCACCTGTCTACACTGGACGCGTGTTATTGCGCAAGTAAACTGACATTCTAATGTATGAAATCAGGGCTTCTTGCACCAGAACTCTGATGCTCCTGCTCAGGAATAAGCCCTTTTGTGCAACTGTTCTTGCGCAAGAGGCCAGTGTAGACAGGCAACATGAATTTCTTGCGCAAGAAAGCCCTATGGTTAAAATGGCCATCAGAGCTTTCTTGCGCAAGAGAGCGCCTACACTGGCATGGATGCTCTTGCGCAAAAGCACATGCCAGTGTAGACGCTCTCTTCTGGAAGAATTTTTGCAGAAGAACTCTTCTGCAAAAGAGTTTTTGCATGAGAACATGCCAGTGTAGACATAGCCCTAGAGTAGACAGCACTCTGCTGGCAGGAGGGCTTCTCCTGTTGACAAAGCTACAGCCTCTTTGGGAGGGACTCCTTTCAGCCTAGATAGTGCTTCACCGAAGTGCTACAGGTGATGCTGCAGCATTTTAAATGCAGACAATCCCTTGGTCAGGCACCTGCTCACAAGAGGGACTCTGATGATTGATTTGCATAATGAAGCAGATGCTTCGGATTTTGCTCACATTGGCTGTGGCACAAGATGCTGCTGCATTTTAATCAGAAATCATTTGTTTTCAGGAAGGTCCACAACAGGTGCAGCTGAAAGGGATGGTCTTCTGAATTTTGCCATGAAATGAATCTTTCCAAGGCTCTGCTAGTCCTGCAGTCTTCGTTCTGATTATGAGTTTTTTTCCAGAATGCTCTTCAGAAATGAGATTTTCTTTAAGCAGGGATGTTACTCCCTTTTGGTTTAATTTTTTCCAAGCATGGGAGCTCAGACACTTTCCAGCAAAGCCACAGGTTTCTTTAAGAAACTCAGATTTGGTGCCCAGAATCACTGGTCAGTTTTGAAAATCTGCTCCAAACTCTCTAAATCAAAGCAGGAAATAAAATATCCAGTCATTTGGAGGCTTGTTTATATTTTTACCCCCATCCAAAAAAAAAAAAAGAAAAAAAAAGCAGCATTTCTGGGGAAAAAAACCTGCTTTATTTTACGGGGAGAACTGTCAGGTAGTTTAGGTTAAAACCCAACATTTGAGTTTTATTTTGTTTTAAAAAGCTTTTTTGATGTTTGTTTATTTAGGTATTGGTAATAATGGCTCTTTTAGGGGCTTAATCTTTCCCCTGCATTGTGTGAAATCCAACCATTGCTGCACCTGAGACACAAGAAGTCAAAGCAAGTCTCCTTGTGTCCAAATGGAAATGCAATCATGAAGAAAAATCCTGGCATTTAATGACTCTGAAGCATTCTGACAACACAGGGAAGGGCATCATATTTATTCATTCCTATGTGGTTTGACATAATAAATTGCTTGTTTTGTAATTAAAGAGTTAAATGTGGAGGGTTCAGTGCAGGACTGGAGCAGAAGGCAGCAGGATTGCTGGGAGTTGAAATAAGACTGCTGATGAGAAATGGCTGCCTGCAGCCAGGTACGGTACTGTGCCCCAAGGGGTGATCACCTGTCCATGTGTGATAGGCACCAGGCAGAGAGGAGCCTGGGCAAACAGGGCTTGGCTCTAGGTAATTCACAGGGAAAATAAGGAAATAGCTTGAAAAAAAACAAGAGGCACAGGTGTGAGCTAACCTGATTCTATAGAAACACTGGACACAGCAGGTTCTCCAGGTGCCAGCAGGCAAGGGAACAATGTTCTGAGAGAAAGGCTATAAAAAGTAAAATCCACTTGCCATGGCATCCTATCTGTTCCACCGAGAGGCCAACTGCAGTGAGAAAAACCTGCTGCTATGTCCAGAGAGCTAGTTCCAATCTGGAACAAAAATCCCTCTGAAATCACTACAGACTCTGCCCAGGGTCCAGCCAGTATCTGGGAGACAGAACAAAGATCAGCCTGTTCCCTTGTGAGGTGAGGGTCTGCACGGCTGAAAGGGGCCGGAACGCTGCTCCCATTCAAATCCACAGACGGGGCCCTGCCAGCTGCGCCGGCTTTGGTGCCCAGATTCTTGATGTGGAGTCTGGGAGTCCAAGGAGGGGGAAGAGTCCAGAGCGGATGGAACAAGCTGGAGAGGAAGTGGGAAAGCAGCCAGGCTACAGCGGGGTGGAGAGGAAGTGGGGAGGAGGCCTGCCGGAAAAGAGGGGGCTCCAGCTGCAGAGGGGGCTGGAGTTCCAGGATTCTGGGAGTGGACAGACTTTCAACATTCTTGTGATACAGTTTCAGAAAGCGGGTCTGACTGAGGCTGCTTCGGGCAACTGCCGGAGCATCTGCGGTGGGGTGATTCCATCTGTGTCTCAAATCTGAGCCCTTAGCCAGAAGGAGGCAGCAGGGGAAGGATCTGGTACAAATACAACGGGTGGTACGTATCTGATTTACATTGCAAAGTCTGCAGCTAGCCATCGATTACTGGCCTGTGTTCATTACCCTGCTGGGTACCATGGCTCCATCTGTGGTGCAAACAGGGTCTGTTTCCCTGCAATGGGCTGGGGCTGAGTCATTCCTCCTGGTCTGATGCAACCCACAGTCATAGACAGTATGCATCTCTGACTGCATGGTGTAGTGTGGTAGTAGCTTCATTGCTTGGCACCACCTTGTGGCCTGGTTGTTGCAGAGCTGTCTTACATCAGCTTGGCAAATCCTCCTATATAATTCACTTTGCGGCCCTTTGCATTTCAGGTCTGGAGGATGGACCAGTCTGTTGCTATACAGGAGACCCTGGCGGACGGAGAGACCTGCCTAATTATATCCTTTGCTCTAGCATTTCTTTGTAGATAAGTGAATGCGGAATTACCAGAGAAATCCTATCCCTTGGTACTCTGTTGCTGCGTCTCTGAGCAACTGACCATCAGTGGAGAGAGGGCCATTACCTGTAGGCCACCTGTTAATCCAAAACCTGTATGTCCCAGTCCTTTTCATGGCACACTGTGCTAATAATATTGGGCCAGTTCTAATGATCCCTAATTGAGAAAGAAGTTGTCACAGGAAAGAATTTTATCTGAAATGCCACTCATATATTACAACTCCCTGCCCAGCAGAGTGACACTGAACCGCTCTGCCCACCACCACAAGAGGTGGAAGAGTCAGTCTTTCTCACAGAGGTGAGTGACAACACGCAAGGACCCAGGACAGTGTGTAGGTTCCAGGGTTGAGCTGAAATGGTACTTTAAGGAAGCTGAACACCTGGCTCCTAACTGATTCTGGGTGCAAATGAAGGCTCCTGACAGGAAATCCAGAGGCTGAGCAGACAGTGGCTGCTGCAGTAGAAGACAGGTTCAGAGAGTCAGAGCTCAGCATCCTGCCTCTCTGGCTGCTCTAGAGGACTGATATCTCTGTTGGCCGTTCCTTGACTATGAGCTGCATGTGGTACAAGGTATCCTGGCAGGTGAGGAGAGTGTGGAGAGCCGGCTTCTGGGCCTTGTGCGGACTCATGGAGAGCATGCGTAGGTGCTTGAGACAATGTCTTGTGGGACATTCATATGGGGAAGGCTGGGCTCTCTTGCTGGCAGTCTGAGCAGAAAGAATCCCAGAATTGACTGGGCCATGGAGACTGCATGACCTCCCCTCTCAACCCAAAGATGCTTTCTCCACATCGGGGTTTAGCAAGGCAGTGTGGGAAGGATGTTTGCTTGCCATTACCTGTTCTGTACCTGCTCGGTCTGTAATCAGAGGAGCCTAGACTCAAGCTCTCTCTGGTACTTTTCACGGGGATCTGAAATACATTAATTTAAAATATCACATCCTACTGGGTGGACTGGTAGGCATAGGGCAAGACAGGAGGTGCAGGGGCTATGCTAGCAAGTGAGTGTGGTATTGGGACAGGATGGTGTAAAACCATGCTTGCAGGGAGCTCAGTGATGGTGCTGTCACAGAGATGGCATTACCCCCTGCTCTGTGCCTGCAGGCTCTTCCTGTACACTCATCGGCGAATGGCTATAACTGCTGAGGATGTCTGCCTGGAGAGAATCGTGCCCATTACAGAAGGATTTGCAGTAGAAGAAGGTAGAGCTGTCGTCTGCATCCTTCGCTCGCTTCCTGGAAGGTGGTTGCTTCTGCTCCTCAGAGATGAATCAGTTGCAGTCTTTTCTTGGGGGTGGGCAAAGAGAGGATCTATGTGTGGAACAGAATCTCGATTTTGTTGAGCTGCAGCCTGAATCGATCACCTTTTGCCTTGTTTTGCTATAACTTTGAAACAGCTGAAGCCAATGTAATTAATTAACATTGTCAAGAAAACAGGCTGCATTGGACCCCAGGGGACCCAGATTAGCTCCTCTACCCAAAGCTCTATTCATGGCCTTCTATCCTTTCTGATTTCTTCTGCATCCCTTTATATTGGGCTGTCTGAGTTACTTATGAAGTATTAGCCTTACACTACTTGCCAGGTTTTCTAATAGAACTGCTTTTCTCTTTTGGTAGTTACACCTGACAATGACCGTTATATCATTGGTGAGTCTCTTCTATTGCTATGATTACCACAAGGTACAAGAAAAATTCTCATATACTCAAGTTACAGACTCTGTATGAACCATTATTCAGCTTTTTTTGTGTGTGATGTTTGGCCAGGGTTGTTTATGGAATGTCTGAGGCTGAACTGTTCCGAACCAGACACACTTAATGCAAGGATGGAGTCTTGTCTTGCTACTATTGAATAGCTTATAAATCTGCACATTATTACTAGTTAACCAGTATGGTTTTTAAGAGTCCCACTTCAAACCAGTTGTTTGGCTGAATGATTCCAGATTGTTGCAAAAAAACCCAAATCAAACAAAAACAACAAAATAACCCCAGACTATTGCCCTAGCTTTCACTGGAGTTTCAACTAGATATGTTATTTTTTATTTAAATTATAAAAGTCCCTCCCCAAATGTGTTAAGTACAATTCAAATGCAACTGGATTCCTTTGTCTAATTTTTCAGTTAGTTTAAGTTTATAAAATGTTTTTGGATCCATTATGCTGAAAGGACTAGAGAAATATAAACGAAATTCATCCAACTACAGGAAAATGAAAGCAGTGATGCAGCTGATTTCTTTCCTTGTAGCTAGCATGGTTTTATACTGTTTTCAGTATTGAGGATGCAGAGATATGTCCAGTGCTGACATGGCTTTTGTGTGCATGCAGCACCTGAAGTTGTGTTTAGAAATCAGGTCTCTTCCAAACTAAGGAGCATTAATTTTTCCTCTTCCTGCCACGTGTAGGTTCTGACGTGACTGTGCAGATAAGCTCAGAAGATGGTCAGCTGGTGGTGCAGTTGCCATTTGGTTCCCACACACGCATGTTCCTACAGGAGATCAGCAAGTGCCTCCCAGGTACAACCCTCTGTCATATACATGTTGAACTTAATCCACCAGTTGGTACAGATGTTGCAGACCAAGGAGGAAGTCTAGTTTAGGGGTTTGTGAATGTTCTGTGCTTTCTCTTATCATGAGAGGAATGTCAATTCTAGTGTACCTGCTGCTGCCACTTACATGTATACAGCTACCTTACTGATGTACTAAACTTCAAAGGCCGTAATTTCTATCCACCACTAGATGGCTCCATAGAGATGTTCTGAGCTTTGCCTCAGTAGCAAGTAAGGGTAGTATTTGTATTGCAATTTTGCTTAGCTGCTCCATTCATGGGCAGGGAAGTAAAATGTAGCCTAAAAACTATCCTCCAGAAACTAAACTCGAAGTTGTGACTTGTGCTAATGCTGTAAGAGATCACAGGGAGGCAGCCACTGTTGGCTACTCCTATTCCCCACTCTATCATCTTCCTCTTAAAAGACTAGAGCCTGATCTATGCTCAAAACTTAGGTCAACATAGCTCCAGATGTGAAAAATCCACAGGCCTAAGTGCTGTAGCTACACCAACTTAACCCCCAGTGGAGATGCAGCTAAGTCACAGAATAATGCTTCCATTGACCTAGCGATTGTCGCTTGGGGAGGAATGGAAAACCCTTTCATCCTTGTAGTCTGCATCAACATTACAGGGTCATGCCTAGCTGTGCTGCTGTAGTCCCCATAGTAGAGACATGACCTAAGTTGTATCACAGCTGCCACCTTACCATGTGGGACTCTTTCCTGTTATCTGCCATGTTAGGCAGAAGGATTAGTGGTTCAATTCATTGTCAGTTCTGAGGTGGCTACCATTCAGTGAGTCGATGTAGTGATCCCTGTGTTGGGACTTTCTCTTGGCATAGGTTTAGGTATAGAGCGCTTTGAGTTGAAAAGCCCAATAGGCATGTAGGATATTTACATATATATATTTAAGTCAGTTTTTAAAATGATGTGATGTTTACTCCAGCCCAGGGAATGGCTGGGACTCTGGATATGCCTCCCCAGAGCCTCATCAGCCTCTTCTAGACCAATGGAGACTATACCAGCATAGCTCAGCACCTTTGGGGTGTGTCTAGACTATAGGGCTTTGTCGACAAAAGTGGACTTTTGTCGACAAAACTATACCTGCATCTCCACTACTGCTGAGTTCTGTCGACATAACGTTGACAGAACTCGGCAGTTTTGTCGACAGCGGTAAACCTCATTCTACGAGGAGTAACGCCTTTTGTCAACAGAGTTCTGTCGACGGAAGGCGTTATTGCATCTACACTGTCCTTTGTGTCTTGACTCTCATGTCGACAAAGCGCCTTGCTTTGTCAACAGAACTGGATGTAGTCTAGACACTCTTTGTCAACAGAAGCTTTGTCGACAGTATCTGTCGACAAAGCCTCTGTTGACAAAAGCCTGTAATCTAGATGTACCCTTGCTGGGACTGCATAAACCCATAGATTGTATCTACACTGACAAAAAGGTTTTTTGAATGTTGGTGTAGAAATACCTCCTCCCTGAGAAATGGTTGCTAGTTTGACAGAAGCATTCTGCTCTTGATCTAGCTGCATCTACACTGTGGCTGCGTCTAGACTGGCATGATTTTGCACAAATACTTTTAATGGAAAAGTTTTTCTGTTAAAGGTATTTGCGTAAGACAGCGTCTACACTGGCATGGATGCTTTTGCGCAAAAGACATCTTTTGCGCAAAAGCATCCGTGCCAGTGTAGACGCTCTCTTGCGCAAGAAAGCTCCGATGGCCATTTTAGCCATCGGGCTTTCTTGCGCAAGAAATTAACGTTCCTGTCTACACTGGCCCTCTTGCGCAAGTATTCTTGTGCAAGAGGGCTTATACCTGAACAGGAGCTTCAGAGTATTTGCGCAAGAAGCACTGATTTTGTACATTACAAAGTCAGTGTTCTTGCACAAATACTCGCGGCCAGTGTAGACAGGCGGTAAGATTTTGCGCAAAAACAGCCGCTTTTGCGCAAAATCTTGCCATTCTAGACGCAGCCTGTGACTTATGGTTTCCACACCCCTGAATGACATAGTTATGTTGACCTAAAGCTTAAGTGTGGACCAGGTCTTAGAGACAGCAGAGCACTTGTCAGCGGGCTGGTCCAAAAATGCTTCTTGGACGTGACTCTGTATGGCCTGTTTCCTCTGACCCGTTTTCCAACCAGGATATTCCCATTTTTCTTTGGGAAAAGGTTGTTACTCAGTAAACTGACACATTCATTTTAAAATTTATGTCTATACAAAGTCCTATCTCTGCAAACAGACAGGCTGGAGAGAAGTGGGGGAGAGGGAGAGTTGGGAGGGTCATGCACAGAGCATGACCCTCCTGTAGTACATTTCTGACAGAACTAGAAACTGCTCCCCATACTGGAGCTCATTGCGGCTGAACACAGACTGTTTCTAGTCAACTCGTGCACTTCATTCTTCAATGGATAATAACTCAGTCCTAAGATGTAAAGAACAATATAGCAGTGCAAGGAATTTTAAAGGGAGCAGGAAAGGTAAAATGGTAAAATGGCAGCAAGAATTGTTTCTAGGGGTTAAATCATAGGATTCTGTGTACTGAGATCTGCTATAGCAAGGATATTATATTATAAAAGCTAGTGTGATTTCCCAGGATATCAAGAGGCATGTTTTAAAGGTTTTTGGGACAAAAGTGTGTGACGGCTACTTGGATTAGCACTTTGAACTCTTGGCTTCCCAATTTTGTCATTGACATCAAGAGCTGTTGAACTAGACTGTAAGGTATGGATGGGCAATAATTTGAGCCAGGGGCCACTTAAAAAATGTTTGAAGTAGTTGCAGGACGTCCTGGAAGGGACAGAGCCTTGGATGAAAGGGGCAGAGCCTTTAAATAGCAGGTGTTGAAATGGCTAGTGCCTCCCCTGCAGCTCCTAGGCATCATGTTAGCTGGAGACGAGAGCTGCGAGCCCTTTCATTTCCTGCTATTTAAAGGGCTTGCTGCTCCTGGCCTTGCTGCTCGTGCATTGCCTGGGACACCCAAGGGCCCTTTCAACTGCTTCTATTTAAAGGGCTCGCACCTTCCCTGGGGATGTTGCCTGCCAGCCATAGGGAAGGTGCGAGCCTTTTAAGTAGAAGCAGTTGACTCACTTGTGCCTGGCTCCCAAGCAGCGGGTGAACATGGGGCCAGAACTGAGAGCCCTTTCAATTGCTTCTATTTAAAGGGCTTGTGTCTCCCAGGAGCCGTGTGGGGAGCCTGGCACGAGACCCATGAGGTGCTGGCGGGGAGGGAGGACCCTGGCACAAGACCCCTGAGGCACTGGCGGGGGGGGGGACGGACGCTGGCACAAGACCCCTGAGGCACTGGCGGGGGGGGGGGGGACGCTGGCACAAGACCCCTGAGGCACTGGCGGGGGGGAGGGGCAGCGCGGGGACCCTGGCACGAGACCCCTGAGGAGCTGTCGGGGGGGGGACGACCCTGGCACGAGACCCCTGAGGTACTGGCGGGGGGAGGGGCAGCGCAGGGACCCTGGCACGAGACCCCTGAGGAGCTGGCGGGGGGGGGGCCGTGGGGACCCTGGCACGAGACCCCTGAGGCGCTGGGGGGGGAGGGGCAGCGCGGGGACCCTGGCACGAGACCCCTCAGGCGCTGGGGGGGGGAGGAGGGGCAGCGCGGGGAGCCTGGCACGAGACCCCTGAGGCGCTGGCGGGGGGGCCGTGGGGACCCTGGCACGAGACCCCTGAGGCGCTGGGGGGGGGCCGTGGGGACCCTGGCACGAGACCCCTGAGGCGCTGGCGGGGGGGCCGTGGGGACCCTGGCACGAGACCCCTGAGGAGCTGGCGGGGGGGCCGTGGGGACCCTGGCACGAGACCCCTGAGGCGCTGGGGGGGGGGCCGTAGGGACCCTGGCACGAGACCCCTGAGGCGCTGGCGGGGGGGCCGTGGGGACCCTGGCACGAGACCCCTGAGGAGCTGGCGGGGGGGGCCGTGGGGACCCTGGCACGAGACCCCTGAGGCGCTGGGGGGGGAGGAGGGGCAGCGCGGGGAGCCTGGCACGAGACCCCTGAGGCGCTGGCGGGGGGGCCGTGGGGACCCTGGCACGAGACCCCTGAGGCGCTGGCGGGGGGGAGGGGCAGCGCGGGGAGCCTGGCACGAGACCCCTGAGGCGCTGGCGGGGGGGCCGTGGGGACCCTGGCACGAGACCCCTGAGGCGCTGGGGGGGAGGGGCAGCGCGGGGAGCCTGGCACGAGACCCCTGAGGCGCTGGCTGGGCCGGGCGCCCGGCGCAGGGGCTGGTCCCTGCTCCCCGCCGGGGCGCAGCCGGGCTGAGGTCGCTCTCAACTGGCTGCGCGGTGCCAGGCCCCCGCCCCCAGGGTTCACCTGCGAGGGTCCGAACCCCGGAGGCCGCCGCCAGCCCAGCAGGGACGGGTTCGGCTACCCCGCAGCCTAGTACAGCCACGGCCCAGCCCCAGGGCGCGAGGAAATGGCGGGCAGCTTCGGGAGAAGGGGCGGTGCTTGGTGACTGGAGAAGGCGGGACCCTTGAAGCGGTGTGCGGTGAGCGCAGATGCACGGCCTAACAGGAGGAGGGGGAGGGACTTGGCGAATTCAGGGGGCGTGGCCTGGGCGGGGACTTGGCAAATACGGGGGGCGTGGCCTGGGGCGGGGACTCGGCGAATTCCGGGGGCGTGGTGGTCTGGAAAGGGGCGGGGCTCGGCGATTGCAGGGGGCGTAGCCCGGGGAGGGGCGCTCGGCGAGTGCAGGGGGCGTGGCCCAGGGAGGGGCTCGGCGAGTGGAGGGGCGTAGCCCGGGGAATGCTCGGCGAGTGCAGGGGGCGGGGCCCGGCGGAGGTAGCCCTGCCCGGCGCGGGCGGGCTGGCCGGCCTGGAGGAGGCTGAGGCTATGTCCGCGGCCGGGTGGCATCGCGAAGGTAGGGGCCGGCGCCGGGGTCGTGCCGGGTGCGGGTGCCCCGGGGGTGGCTGGGCTGGAGGCGGAGACGGCCGGGAGGGGGAAGGGGAGTGACGGGGGTGGGGGCGGAGTGCTGGGGGGCAGTGCTGCCTGGGACAGAGCGGTCCTGGGCTTTGTGAACACTGCAATCCTTGCTCCCTTCTCTCCCCCCCCAAGCCCTCTACCCCTGACCCATTCCCTTTCGTTGAATTTCCCCTCAGTGTTAGTGGGGCCCCTCTTCCCTTCTAATCTAAAACAAGTGTGTGGTGTTGCTGTGAGTTCTGCCTGGCACCCCACTTCAGAAGCAGCTGGACCAGGAAAGGGGTCCCTATATAAACAGCTGTTATGCTCTACACCAGAGGTAGCTGCATCTTGGTCCTGCCGGGAGAGGCAACTCCCCTATAAACAGCAAGGCTGTGCCTACACTGGTGGATTCTTGCGCAAGAACGGCCGTTCTTGAGCAAGAACCCACAGAGTGTCCACACTGCCCGCCCGCTCTTGCGGAAGATTTACAGTATGGCGTGGTAAGAGAGGGCTTCTTGCGCAAGAACTATGCTCTTTTTTTTTTTTTTTTTACAAGTGTAAGCCTTCTTGCGCAACAGCTTTTGCACAAGAGGGCAGTGTGGACGTGCAGCAGGGGTTTCTTGCACAAGAAAGCCCTATGGCTAAAATGGCCATCAGACCTTTCTTGTGCAAGAGAATGTCCACAGTGCCGTGAATGCTCTTGTGCAAAAGCACATCTCTCACATGGCAGTGTGGATGTGTTCTTGCACAAGATGTTCTTGTGCAAGAACCAGCCAGTGTAGACATAGCCCAATTGTGGCTGCTACTGAGTGCAGGGGAAGCATTCCTTTGCAACACCTGCTGTACCCTTCTCACAAGTGTCTGCCTCTGTGTGCTGGATGAAGCGATCTCCATCAAGGGTTTGAGGAGCCTTCAGCAGGGAAGATGCTAGTTTATTGTATCTTTATAATGTATTATTAAAATGCACTAGCATAGAGACTGCTCTGAGCATGAAGATAAATGTGATTAATGATTCATGGATCATTGTTATAAGGCGGATATACACATTTCATTCTGTAATTGAATTAAGCAATATTGCACTGCCAGCATGTTTGAAAATTCCTGGGGTTGGGAAGGAATTTTCCTCCAGAGTAGATTGGCAGAGACCCTGGAGGTTTTTCGCCTTCCTCTGTAGCATGGGGCGCAGATCACAGCTGGAGGACTCTCTGCATCTTGGGACCTGCAAAGTATTTGAAGGCTTCAATGTCGGAGATATAGGTGAGAGGATTATTCTAAGAGGGGTGGGTGAGATTCTGTGGCCTGCACTGTGCAGGGGGTCAGACTAGAGGATCATAATGGTCCCTTCTGACCTTAAAGTCTATGAATCTATCTTATTAAAGAGCCTGCTGATGAAGTGAATTACTACTTGAAAAAAAAGTTAGCCTTCTGAAATTCAAACTATTGTATTGGCTGTAAAATATTCGAAACTGTGGTTCTCTGAGCTGCTGTCATAGCCAATGTGTGCGGTGATTGCACAAAATCTGACATGCAGACAGCCAGATCTTGCACTGTTGAATAATGAGAAATGAAAACCTCTGTCTGAGAGTGTAATATGCTCCAAACATGAGACATTTGTTCTCATGTTATAAGATGCATGGAATGCTCTTTTATCCTTTCCTTATCAGAGCCTATCCCTGATGGATGTTTTTATTTCCTTGGTTGTAAATGTGTTACCTCTGACTGACATTAACTCCTCCTAAACCAGTTTCAGAAATTATTCTGACATTTAGAATGGGAAGCCCTGGTTCAGCATGGATAGAAATGGTAGGGTGTCCTGTTATGTGTAGCGATGCCCTTAGTCTTCCAGGTATGTGTACAGTACCTATCACTGCATTGCGTAGGTCTCGGTGCCTAGCCAGACATCTAACATAGGTGCCTTGACTTCCTGTGTGTCAGTTGGAACACATTCCTATATACACAGTTGCTGGACGGCCTGCTCTTTGGACCCAGGATTTGAATTTCCGTTGGGTTACAGATAAAATACATTTAGTTTTCCTAAAACCTTGTAGATGTGTTTACACAATAAAAGTACCATTGTCTGGAAAGATTTCTGTGGGTGCAGAAATCAAGCAACAGAGTAACGGGCTCACGTAGGTCATCACAGAAGTACTTCTGCAGAATTAGTAAAGGAACCACTTTTAGCGCAAGGCATTGCTCCGTCTATTGCTTAAATGAGATGTAAAACCTTCAGAGTGCCTCCTTCGATTAGTATCAAAACTTGAAATAAAGCCTGTGACTTACCGGCCAGATGCAGTTTCAGCTCAGTTAGCACAGTATTTCAGTGTACTTGGGATTTGTCTAAAATATAGACTCTTAAAATAGTAGTGCACATTCCGACGAGGCAGTGGATGGGAGTTACAGGCTCTGTGCGAAGTGGTGGAGACTATCTTTTGAAAATGTCACTGCAGGGAATTAGATAACTGTGTGACTTTTATAGTGCCGTGGTTATGCTGTGTTTATGGTAGGCATTGTGAAATACAGCTGAATAAAACCTCAGTGTTAATTCATACTTAAGTGTAACTGTAAAGAAGGGGACTGGATTTGTGCCAGTTGGCTCTTGGTATAAAGGTATCTTGGAAAAGAGTGGGCTTTTAAAACAAGCAAAAAAGTGACCAACATCACTGCCAGTTCCGCTATCTCATTCTTTTAGCAACACAACTCCTTAAGAGCAGACACCTTTGGAGATGCCTTTTGACAAAGATTGAGGCCAGGCTTATGTTTGAAAGGTTTTGCCAACAGAATGTGTTGATATACTGGCCCCTTGGTTTTTAAACTACAGGTCACAGCCCAGTACTGGGGCGTGGAATGTCAGGCACTGGATCTCCTTGCTTCAGGAGGATCAGGTGACGAGTAGGGGCACTAAGGCAGCTCCTGCTAGTCCTGGCACGGCAGACTGCACAGCATCCCAGAAAGAGCCAGCAGCAGGCCCACACAGGACTCCACATATTGCCCCTGCCCTGAGCACTAGCTCTGCGCTCCCATTGGCAGGGAACCTGTCACTGTCTTTTTCTTGGGCACATCATGGTCTGCAGTGCCAGGAGATGCAGGAAGCTGCCTTAGCACCCCCGCTGACCAGGAGCCGCTCAAGGTATGCCCCTCTTGCCCCAGCTCTGACTCCCCCTGTCCAAAGTCAGAGCCCTCTCCTACACCTAAGGCTCTCGTTTTTAGCCCCACCCCAGAGCCAACACTCGAGTCAAATTATGTTGGGTTGCCAGTATCAACAATTTTCTTCAACTGGTCATGAAAAAAAAAGTTTGAAAACCACTGTACTAGACCAAATTTGGAGGTTCCCCCTTTTTTCTCCACTCCTCTAAGGAGTTTTGTCCATGAAATCTCATGTTACGATATATATATTTTTGTTAGTCTCTAATTTGCTACAGGACAACAAAGTGTTTCTAGTGTGGATGCAGCTTTTATTGGTACGACTTTGTTTTTGCCAGTATAGCTCCTTTTGCAGGTATAACTGCATCTACACTGGTGGCTTTTGTGATGAGTATAGCTGTGCTGGCAAATCCTACCTTCTCAGCATAGACCTGGCTGTAGAGGTGGTGGTTAGTTCTTGAACTCTTTACCCTTCAGTATCTCTCCTTTGAGGTTATGGGTTTCTCTTTTCCCAAGGATCCTGTTTGAAGTGATCCAGACTACTGTTGTCACTAACAGAAATAAGATTTATTAAAAGATAAACATCATTATTTTAATTCAATTTTCTCTAATACATTTAGGTTGAACGCATCTCAGAAGCAAAACTAAATACGGCTTTCTATTTTTCTTGTGTTACAGCTAAGCAAATAATAATTCTCTCTGAACATGTTCTGGTCAGTCTATAAACATTGTCCTATCCTGATACCGTCTCTAAGGATGTTAAATTACAGTTAATTTACTAGTTGAGTAGTCGATGGAATTTTTATTGACTACTCGACAGGCACTTCTGCATGCGGCCCAGGACCAGTGGAAAGTCCTGCTGACTCTGGGCTGTAGGTTGCTATGCCAGCTTTGAAGTGTGGAAGTGCACTCATGGAGCCTGGGATCAGTGGGGGACTCAGAGTCCCCCGCTGATCCCAGACTCCATGTTGTGCTACCGTTTTGAAATGCCACACGGAGCATGGAGTCAGTTGAGGATTCACCAGCTGACTACGGATTCCACGCGGCATTTCTTCAGAACGCGGGGGGACTTCCCAGCTGATCCCAGTTCCGAAGAAATGCCGCATGGAGCCTGAGATCAGCTGGAGAGTCCCCAGCTGATCCTGGGCTCCGCATGTGGCACTGACCTTTGAAATACCTCATCTCCCTCTCCCCCCTTGCTGCCTCTGATAGCAGCAGCAAGGGGGGGGGGATTGACTGACAAGTATTTGTTTATTGGATAGTAGACTAGTCTAACTTCTTTAAACATCTCCCTTGCTTTGTCCTAGATTCTCTGGGCAAGTACCTGTAGTTGGGTCAGCTTTCATATTCATAGGTGCCTCTCCTGGTCATTTTTGAATCACAGGTGTTAGAGTCTATGAAGCCATTGGAGTGAGGTGTCCTTAACATTTACGCAAGAGGTTTATCATCAGGACTTCTGGGTAGGAGACTGGCAAAATGACTATTTGCTCCTAGTGATAAGGTGGATGAGATAATATCTTGTATTGAACCAACTTCTGTTGGTGAGACACACAAACTCTTGAGTGGCATAGAGCTCTTCCTCTGATCTGGGAAATATATTCCTAGTGCTACATGTAAATACAAGATTGAATAGTCTAGAGGAGTAGCAGCACATACTCTGTGGCAATGGTCACCAACCAGTAGATCGGGATCTACTGGTAAATCTTGGAGCCTCTGACGTGATTCTGACTGGTTTGGGCTGGGAGGCTATCAAGTGCTTGCACTTCCAGTTGCCTCTCCCCTTCTGCTATGCTGCTCTTTGCCCTCTGTTTTAGAGCTGCCCACCAGCGGAAGCTTCTTGCTGGCTGTGCAGGGAGGGGGAGGTTGTGGAGCAGGGGCACTGACGTCAGGGTACCTCATTCCCCCCACCCCTTTGCTGGCAGCTGCTCCTATGTTTGAGCGTGCTTAATATACTTGAAGGGCAATGTGAATCTGTCCCACAAACCCACTCTTTCAGACTCACTTCACACATACTTGTGGTGTTACTACTTCTTTCAAAAAGGAGGACACTGGTGATTGGGAAAGGAGAGGGAGGGCACTGGCTAAACAGGAAGAGCTGGGCCAGGATAACCCTGTTCTGCCCTAGGCCCCACCTCTCCCTGCTCCTGCTCTACCTCCTCCTACCAGCTCAGGCAGCCCGGAGGACTAGCAGGCCTAATGCCAGCAGAAGGAGTTTGCACTGCACACCTCCCACCCCCTGCACTCACTGGCAGCAGTGGCGGGGAAGGCGAAGGTTAGGCCTCTCCATCTGTGCGGCCCTGGGAGAGGGGCAGGACCATCCTAGCACTCCCTGGAAGCAGCGCTGCTGGAGCCGCCTTCCTAAACCTGCTTCCACTGCTGCTGCCGGTGTATGGGGGAGGGGGAAAAAAGTGTGGATTCCTGCTGCCAGTGATAGCCCTTCAGTCTGCTAGTCCTTTTGTTGGCTGCTGTCTGGCCCCCTGTCTGGGAAGGGAGGGATGGTGTGTGGTATGTGGCCTCTTGTGCATCCCTCTCAGGTTGCCTAGGTTTCAAAGTGTGGTATTTTAGGTTTTTGATTGGTCAGTGCATTTCAGAATTTTTATTTCTCTTATGCTTAAATGTAATTCTTTGAGTAGTGCATGCTCCAAGTATTACCTGCTGTGGCTAGAGTAATTAGCCCTATAGTAAATTTAAAAATCTATCTATCTATCTACATTGTATCAAGGTTTTTGGTTGCGGCTGATGGTGTGCTGCTGCACATTACCACGATATTGGTGCACATAACAAAATGTATTCCCTTTTCCATCCATGTGCAGAATGCTGGCCAAGAGTTTCCTGGAATCAGGCTGCTAACAGCCTCGCAGCACAGCAGGGCTAAGGCATTCCTTGGGGAATGGGCTCTGTACCACTCCTGGAAGTGGTTGGCAAATCCCTGCATCTCTTGGAAAGGGAGGAATAGGTGGCTCTGTGCTGTCCCCCTATCCACAGGTACCAATCCTGCAACTCATTCCCCAGGGATGGGCACCGTGCCTGTGGACAGGAGGCAACAAGCAGAGCTAGCCCTTTTTCCCTCCAGGAGCCATTGCTGGACATGCCAGCTGCTTTTAAGAGTGGTGCAGAGCCAGGGCAGCGGTGAGCCTGCCTCCAGCTCCACTGTGCCACCCCTCTCAGGGAGTTGCTGAGGTAAGCAGTGCCCAGCCAGAGTCCACATCCTGACCTCCTGCCACAGCCCTAAGCCAGTCCTGCACCCAAGCTCCCTCTCAGAGCCTGCACCTTGAACCTCCTCCTGCACTCCAACCTGCTGCCCCGGGCTCAGCCTAGAGCCCTTCCACACTCCAAACCCCTTGGCCCAAGACCAGAGTGTGCACCCTCCTGCATTCTAACACCCTGTCCCAGCTTGGTGGGAGTGAATGAGGATGGCAGAGAAAGGAGTGAGCAGGTGGGGCCACAGAGAAGGCACAAGGGAGGAAGTGAAACAAGGGCATTTGGGTTTGAGGTAGATCCTGGGTTGCACTTATGTTAAAAAAGTGAACTTGTGCTTAAAAAGGTTGGAGATCACTGCTCTATGGGATAATTCAAGGTGAGATGGTCTGCTAACACCCTGGCAATCATTGAACAAAAAGGGAGGCTTGCAGATAACAGATTGTTGTAATAAGTCATAAATCCCGTGTCTCCATTCTGTCCAGGACTTTTAGTATGTTGTAAATGCATGAGTTTATGTTCCCAGGCCTGTCTTTTGGAGGTGTTGTGCAGATTCTGTTTGTGGATGAGGACTGAGGTGTCATTCATAGAATGACTGCTCTGTGAAAAGTGTGTACCCACAGAGGACATGGTGTTTGACTTTTTTCAGAATGGGATCTCCCCTCAGGTGGGTTACAGTTATGCAGTGGTATCCTGTATGGATTCCAATGTGAGGTGGTAGGTCACCCTTTAGGGTGTGTGATTGGAGAGGGTTTTGTGTCTGTATCGAAACAGGTTCTCTGGGGGCATTTGAGTGGACTGTTTTATGATGCAATCTATTCTCTGGTGGATTGTTCTTGCTTAGTAAAGGTGGCTTTGAGTGCATTAAGGTGTGTATCCCAAGATGTATTTCTCTTCAGAGCACGTTCCCTGGTTTCAGCATGCCTGCAGAGAACAGATTTCTTGGTATGTTTTGGGTGGTTACTGGATCTATGAAGAGAGATGTGGTGATCCAATGGTTTCTTGTACATAGTTGTCTATAAAGTACCATTGTTGAAGCCGATTGTGCTGGCCAGGAAGTTGAGGCTAGTGTGGAAGTGCTCCAGAGAGAGTTGTGGTGGAAATCTAGGTGGGAGTTTGTCATCTGTCCAGAAGATGAAAATATAATTGATATATATCACTGGCTGTCCAGATTAGTCTCCTAATTACTCTGGGAGTGTATTTCCCTTACCCCAACCTTCTTGTCTCCAGTGCTGGTATGTCAAAAGTCCAGGCAATTTCCTTTAGAGAAATCTGATGATCAGCTAGCGATCTGAACCATTATTCCCTCTACAGAAATTCTCATGATCTTAGGCTGAATACACTGTTGCCTGGTGTGAACAGGTGTACTTTGGCAGGACACTACTGGGAGTATCTAGTTCAGGAAGAACTGCTTAGAGACAAGGCTATCACAGCACAAGTTTGGTGGCTCTCTGCTATAAACATGCATCACTTCAACCCTGAGGAGAACTTCTGTTCCACCACACTGGCTAACAAGAAGTTATACAAGCAGTAGTCTCAGACACTCCAGTTCCCCTGTATCACTACTGGTAGCATTTTTTATACAGAGGAGTGGTTATGAAAACTAATCTAATCAAATAAGATTCTTCCACTCCCTAAGGACCAGCCACATGCCTAGGTCAATATGTACAGGCAGTCCCCGACTTACGCGGATCCGACTTACATCGGATCCGCACATACGAACGGGGATTTCTCGCCCCGGAGCTCACAGGCAGCGGTCAGCCACCTCGACCTCCGGGGCGAGAAAAGCTGCTCCCGGTGCCCCTGGTCTGCTGGGGACCATCTCCAGCAGACCAGGGGCATCAGGAGCAAAGCCGCAGCCCCGGCGGGTTTGCTCGCGGTGCCCCTGGTCTGCTGGAGACGGTCCCCAGCAGACCAGGGGCACCGGGAGCAAAGCGGTCCCGCGTCAGAGCAAAGCCTCAGAGGCGAGGCACCCCCCGCTGCTGCTTTGCTCCCTGTGTCCCTGGTCTGCTGGGGGGGGGGCGCAGCTAGTGTGCCCCCCCCCAGCAGACCAGGCTTTTCTTGTGGACCCTGGGGCAGAGCAGCTGGGGCTCTGCCGATTGGTCCCGCAGCGCTGCTCTGGGCACTACTGGACCAACCCAGCAGCACCCCAGCTGCTCTGCCCCAGGCGTCCTGATTCAGCCGCTGCTGGTCAGTTTCAGCACTGGCTGAATCAGGACTCCTGGGGCAGAGCAGCTGGGGTGCTGCTGGGTTGGTCCAGTAGCTCCAGGAGCGGTGCTACTGGAGCAACCCAGCAGCACCCCAGCTGCTCTGCCCCAGACGTCCCCAAGTCAGCCGTTGCTGAAACTGACCAGCGCTGACTACAGGAAGCCCGAGGCACAGTTGCTCTGCCCCGGGCTTCCTGGAATCAGCTGCTGATCAGTTTCAGCAGCAGCTGACTTGGGGTTCTTAAGTTGAATCTGTATGTAAGTCAGAACTGGCGGTCAGTTTCAGCAGCGGCTGAATCTGGACGCCAGTTCCGACTTACATACAGATTCAACTTAAGAACAAACCTACAGTCCCTATCTTCTACGTAACCCGGGGACTGCCTGTAACTCAGATCCTATCCAAAAATCTCACTGTTGTCAATCCTTGTGTGTAAAATCTAATGGCTTATTCCTAAAGAAATAGAGGTGAGTTAAAATTGTTAAAGGAATCCAATACGTACTGGTTGGACCTTGCTGGTCTGGCTCCTTTGGGACCTGACTGATCCTGGATGAGGATTTTGCTGGACCAGGGAGGTCATTTCTGGCCCCTTTCCACCAGCCCTGGCCTAGCCTATTGGCTTCCTAGCTGACTCCCCACCTGTTGCCGGCCCTACTGCCCTGCCGGCCCCCCTGAAGTTTGCTAAGTGATTTGAAAAGGAAAAGCACCATGTCACCAGGGAGCTTCTCTTCCCCCCCCATCCCCCCAGGTCTACCATCTACCTCGTGCACTCCATCCTGGGCTGTAGTCAAGCCTCTACCGTAGGGGCTGATCAGCTGCTCAGCCAGAACTAGTCATACACCCCTGGTAGGTGGACCCAGGCCCACCCTACTCCACCAGGTCCTGGCCCAGGACCCTGTGAGCAGCAAGAGGACTTACCACTCCCTTGGCGGGAATCCATCTGAAACATGCCAAGGATTCAGTAGGCCCTCTCTGGGCCACTTCCTACCTGATCTGGCAGGATAGCGTCCCACGTGCTCGCAGAGTCCATTACGTCCCTGGGGGCTGCTTCTCCCTCATAGACTGCAGGAGAGACGTCCCAACTGGCGCTCAAGTCTCTGCTGTCTTCCCTCCGATCGGCTAGCTGGTGCTGGTCAGAAGCTCTCGTCTGAGGTCCTTTCCCTCCAGCAGTCAGCCCAGATTGAGTCTACCTCCAGGCTTTTATACCTGGGCTACAGTCTGACTATGCCCAGCAGGGTTGTGGGGTCAGGGCTTCTTCAGCCAGGTGGGCCTGATTAGGCTCAGCCTTCACAGTGCGGGGAGGGGGGGGGGGAGGGAGGTGGCTGGTACACCTCATCACACACCACTGGTACAAACTATTGTTTTAATCACGGTGCAGTCCCTTTGCCAGAGTGGTACCAAATCAATTAAATGGAATTGCAGAGGAATGTGTGAAGCCCATAATGTGCTTGTGAATTTAACGTTGATTGGGCGATTGGTTCCCTTTTCCTCTTGGTCAGTGTAATGATCTGAGCCTGTGGGGTGGAAGGCAAAGAATAGAAGAGGAAGGATAAGGTTGCTGCTCTCTGGGGGTTCCAAATAGCTTCTGGGGCAGAAGACACTGAATTTCTGTGGTTGCTATGATTGTCCTGAGCTGTGTTCGAAAGCCGCCTTTCCCTCTGAAAATGGCTACTGGGTAGGGAGGAAAAAAAACCCAGCCCCCCCCCCCCCCTTTTTTTAATAGTAACTGGAAGGAACTTTCCTGTAATCTGACCGGTCTCGGTCATTTTGGGTGGGGATGGTGTCCCTAGTCTCTGTTTGTCAGAAGCTGGGAATGAACCACAGGTGAGGGATCATTTGATGGTTATCTGTTCTATTCATTCCTTCTGGGGCACCTGGCATTGGCCTCTGTCAGAAGACCAGATACTGGGCTAGATGAATCTTTGTTTTGACACCATATGGCCATTCTTACCTTCGTATGAAGGTGGCACAGGCAGGAACAGTCCTCTTCTCTCTCCATGTGCCAATGGTCAGATAGGTGTGTGGCACTTGTAAGCTGTTTACCCTGCCCTGTTACATGGGTGGTCACTAGGGATGTAAAATCCCATTTAAAAGATTAACTGGTTAAACTATATTTTTAACTGGTTAACTGCCTGCCGTGGCGTGCCTTAAGTGGGGGAGCCACTGGAGCAGCCCCTCTTCCCGGCATGCCCTACTGGGCTGGAACAATCCTCTACCTGCAGGGCCTGGCACTAGTTAACCGGTAAGGGGGACCCTCATCAGATGACCAATTACCCATTTACATCCTTAGTAGCCACCAGGATTCTTTCAGAACTCTGTTTCTTCAGCCTATTTCTCCGTTGTAAATCTTTACACTCACAGGTGTCCTTCTGCATTTCATAGTGGATATCCAACAGCTTTGTCAGTGTTTTAAGATTTCATAAATTGGGGGCTGAGGTTTTTTTTTTTTTTCTTCTGTGATCTCAAGCTGCCAGCCATGGAGGCACATGTTTAGAGGTTTGCAGTGACTTTTAGGAAAAGGGTCAGCCCCAACTAACTTGACCCCTGCAGACCTGTTGGGACCCAACATACTCTTTCTCATTTGGCCCATGAGTGTATGCTGCTTCTCTTTGTGGTCAGCCTTTGATCATCCAGTTTTCTGTGACCCTCCTGTTCTGCAGGGGAGCTTTGAATCTAGACCACAGTATCCTGCTATCCAGAATGACCTAGAGATGAGCAGTTTGTATTTTGCTCTGACATAAAACACCTCAGGTAAATGGGACCTGATTGCACTTCTTAACTTGAGTGCTACAAGGTGGGGTCTCTGGCTGCTGGCAACCCTGAGGCCTTATCCCAGGTTAATGTCAGTGTAGCAGATTCTTCCAGGAATCTTCCCCCCGGACAATCTTGTGGATGGTTTTTATCTCTGATTGCTCTTCCTGTTTTCAAATTCTCGGGGGGCACTTGGAGATATTATGGTGATAGAGCCACATAAGGACCAAGGTAGATGACTGGAAAGTCCCTATTGACCTGTTCCGACTCCCATTGATTTCAATAGGAATTAATCTGGCCCTGTTTGTATTTCTTCTCTTCAGAATGAACCATGCCCATGCTAGAGCTGTGGGTCCTTGCCCAAGGTCACAGTGGCGGCTTTGACTTTTGGTTAAGCATCAGAAGCCCCTCCCTTGGCTTTACCTCGCTATTGGAAGATGTGACCATTGGTAAAGCTTTGCAGCATGCCAGTTTTGAAAGAGGAAGCAAGGGTTGTTTTTATGCAGAGATCACACAAGGCATAACCAGAATCAGGGCCGGCTTGAGCCATTCCTGCGCCCTGGGCAGCGGGTGCACAGCGCATGGAGCATGCGCAGCCCTGCCCCCTGGTGTGCTGCGCACCTTATAGCTGCCATCAGGCGCTGCACACCCAGGGCCAGGGGCTGCGCAGTGCCTGATGGCAGCTCTAAGGGGCGCCGCACAGCCCCCGGCCCTTGGCATGTGCCGCCTGATGGCAGCTCTAAGGCGCGCGGCGCCCCTTACAGCTGCCATCAGGTGCCCTGCATAGGTTGGCACCCCGGGCAGCTGCCCGACTAGCTCCCCCTTCCCCCCGTTAATCTGGCCCTGACCAGAGTTACTGTGGTCAGAATTAGAGCTGTTGGGAGATAGCCTCTTGTGCTCTGCAGAGCAAGATGTGGGCAGATGGGAACTCCTCCTTTGTCAGTGCAGACTAAAAATGTGTTTTGAGTGCTAAACAACAGGAACATGTAATTAGACATATATAGGTGTGGGTATGGTTTTGTTTTTGATTACCACTGGAAGTGGGCAGAGCATTCTTGGGTTGTGATGGAGGGTGTGACTTCCTGTTGCTACTGAGATGATACTTTACAAACAACAAATGCTCACAATCCCCAGTCTCCATGATGGGGAAGCACTGTAACAAAGTTGTCTATTTGTAAAATGGGGTAGTGAGACAAGGAGGGACCTGAGGCCAGAATTGGAACTTGGGCATTCCTGGCTCCCCCACACTCTCACATCTGGTGCTTTTTTGACCAAATTCATGGATACTGAGATTCTTGGCTTAAGAGTTACTTGCATCCATCCTCCTTTTACCTTCTCCATTTTTCAGTTTTATTTCCTCTTTTTTTGTTGTTCTTTTTCTTGCCCTAAACATGTTGTGAATTTTTCTAGCTTGTGCTTTATCGTGAGGGGTGGGGACCAGGAGGTACAGAATGGAAGAGGGATGGGGAGACCTGAAATAGCTCATCAGAGATGATGCCTGTAAGTGTCTGAGGTTTAAAATACCTTCACCTTAAGGCAGTGAGGCCAAGACTCACTGAGCCCCTGGATAACGAGGAGGGGGGCAGGGATTTGGGAGGTGATTTAAAAGCCCTAAAGGCTCTGGCCACTGCTACACTAGCAGAAGCAACAGCTGGGAGTACAGCTGGGAGTACCAAGCCCTTTTGAATCCCTGGGCCTCAGGGGAGTTGCCCTCTTAGTTCTCCCGCTCTCCTGTCGATGGCCTGCTTTAAAGTTTGCTATGAAAAGAACTTGTTTGTATATTGAGAGAAGCACCACAGTGTTGAACAGTTTACAACCGCAGCTGTTTTGAAAATATGTTCTTGCGGTACCACTGAAGCATAGAAACCTAATATCTCCATTAGTGTGAATTAAAGTCTCTCAGCCGGATGCTGAATTCTGAGAGTGCGTGATTGGCTTTTGACAAAGTTGCTATTACAAGGCTTCCTCTGTGTGGTGATTTTTGAGTCATCCAGATCTAACAGTTGCTCTCATCCCTCACTCCAATTGGCTAATAGCAGGGGCAGTGGAGAACATGAACATACAAGGTGTATATCGACTGTTTAGCTGGGCAAGGGCCTGTTGTGCAATCTGCCAGTCATGATTTGGAGGTGGCATGTGTGAATTTATGCGGAAGAGGGTTTCTTCTGTCAGTGGGTAGGAAAGGAGTCTGAGACTCCATCTGACTTGCACCTTAGAATTCTGCTTTGTTTCGGTCAAGATCCTGTGCAGCCACAGGCAAGGTACAGCCCAAGTGGGAAAGTTCAGCTGCTCATTGCTGCTGAAGAAGAATTTCTAAGGGGAACGCTGGTGTGCCTCATGCCACTTTATTTACCAGCCTGAATATGCTGCTCTAACAATCTGACTAACCTTGGATTTTTACTAAGCAAGGGGTTTGCTTTCTGTCCTTTCTCAGCTGGAGGTGGAGACTCTGTTAGGGTTCCTTTGCTACACTGTATCCTTGTAATCAAAAGGGCGTGTTAGCTGAGGTCAGTGCAATTAATAATGCTATAGATTTGATCTCCAGAGGTCCAAGTTTAAGATTCCAATACATTGCTGGGGTCTGCCTTGGGGCAGTGCTTAAAATGTATCTTTACAACCTTTTCATAGGAAAGGCTTAATTCGCTGCAAATCCGTTTAGCTGCAAATCCTGTTTACCATTTGGGCCGTGCATACACTATTTGGACTGAGTTCACAAAGCAACTTTGTGCCTGGTTTTACAACAGTTAATTTTTCCCCCTCAAGACTCTTCATGTGTCCTAGCTCATCTTATTTTCATTTTTTTGTCCTTTGGCTAGAACCATGCTTAGCTAGACTTAAAAAATCAATTTGGCCAGTGTGTCTAGCCCGATTTGATGAAAGGAAGTCGTTTCAAGCATAGAGACTCTTTCTGCCTCTTAGTTACATAAATTAGTCATTGAAAGACCCATGAAGTAGCTAACTTGCTTCATGTCCTTTTCCCAGCAACTTGGGCCAGTACATGTTTGTTCTCCACTCTGACAACTGTCGGTGGTGAGACGGATTTAGGATGGGAGGGAGAAGTGGCTTTTGAATTGTATTTCTCCTACATTGAGCCCCTGCGAGGCGTTCTGTGGTTGCTCACTTACTCAGGAGTTCCTCCAAAGTAGATAGCAGGCAGGATATTAATATAAAAAAGAACATTGTAAGCAACCTCCTTGCTATCTCTGCTACCATCTCCTGTCCCCTGATCTGCATGTAGCAACCCTGTAAGCATCATTCACTTTGTATCTTGTGAGTTCAAGCTGCCAGCTGATTTGCCATTTATGGCATTAATGCTGTTCTGCCTGTTGGCAGGTGTGATGGGCTGTGTTCGGACAACAAAGCCTGAGCCCTGTGTCCTTCCTACTCGTGACAGTCTCTAGGGATGTAAGCCCAGGCTGTGTATTGAGTTACTGTTGAGATGGATTTCAGTACTTAAAGCAGAATACAGTACTTGCAGAGTCCCAGGAAACAGCTGATTACTTAATGATTACACTAATGTGTAGGCCTACCCCAGAGGCGGTGCAGTTGCTGCAGGCTGGAGAGGGATGTTTGAAAGCAATGAATTAATTTTCGTTAGTGATTCAACTTATTTCAAAACTGACGTATATTGTTAGCTCAGTGTAACATGATGCTGCAGCCTCTAGATTAATCTCTTTGGTTTGGTATTATAATGGTAAAAAAACTCAGGCAGGTTGGCAGGCCCAAAAATTTGACTTGGCGTTTTTTGTTTCTTGTATATTTAGAACCCGGGTGGAAAGACTAATTACACTTGCTTAATGATGAGATCTTTGTGGCTCCTAGCACATTAGATTTTGGTACCTTTTGGCTCCATGTACTCCAGTGGTCTACAACCTTTTTAAGCATGAGATCACTTTTTGAATTTAATTGCAATCCAGCATCTACCTCAAACCCAAACACCCTTGCACTGCCTCCTTCCTTCCCCTTCTCCGAGGCCCCACCCCTGCTCACTCCATCCTCCCTCCCCCATCCTCACTCACTTTTATCAGGTGGAGGACAGGGGTTTGGGGTTCAGGACTGGGGCTCGGGTTCAGAATGCTGGCTCCAGCTGGGCACTGCTTACCACACGTGGCTTCTGGGCAGTGGTGCAGGGGACTAAGGCAGGCTCACCCCTACCCTGGCCCTGCACCACTCCCAAAAGCAAACAGCAAATTTTCTCCATCCCTGCCCCCACCATGCTCTGTGGAGATGGGGTACAGGGTGGAGGGAGGGGCACCCTGACATCAGCACCCCTCCTTCCTTTTCTTCCCGGGTCCTGCACAGCAAGCAGGAGGCTACCAGGGCACCTCCAAGGCAGAGGCCAGGAGCAGCACCGCAATGCTGAGGGGCAGATAAGGTACGAGCACTTGATATTGATAGCCTCCTGGCTAAACCTGTCAAGATCACCTGTCAGAAGTTCCAAGATCTACCACTGATCTACTCCCATCCAGAGGCTAGTGCAGGATTGTTCCTTGGCTCCTTGCAGCAGATGTTAATGTTTTTCTGTCTGTCTTTGAAATGTATTAGATTGTGTTTAAAAAATCCCAGGTGGGTGAATGTACTGAGGATCTAAGTTGGTCTAATTTTAGGCAAAAAAGATCAGGGCGGTGCCCTCTGAGCAAGCTGCTAATTATTGTTCTGGGTTTATTCTCCTTGAAAATAGTTTGCTGATGAAAGAGGTGCTGTACCAAGCTGCTCTGGCATGTGTCCTAACACAACCTATTTCCTCCAGTGGATTGTTCCTCAAGATGGGGGAAAACTGCTCCCCTCCCCATCCCACCCCGACCTTTGCAGCCTCTGCAGGGTTAGTTTATTTTAGATGTACAAGAGCAGCAGGATAGGGATTGGGGATATTCATTGCTTTATTCTGCTCATCTCAGGCTATGTCTACACTACTGCTTATGATGGGGAAATGTATGTTACTCAGGGATGTGACTCTTCCATCCCCCAAGTTGGTGTAAGTTACTTCAACATAAGCGGTCATGCTGTGTCAGTGGTGGAGACAGCTCTCCTGCTGACATAGTTTATGCTGGTCATGGGTGGTTTTTTATGCTGGTCGGAGAGATCTCTAACCATTGGAACAATGTCTTCACCCCACATGCTTCAGTAACGCCACTGTACCCTTGCCACTGTGCTGCTGCAATGCTGAGAACATAGATGTGCTCTGAGGCTGGAGTTTTGTAGATGAATGCACCTGACTGAGGCATATAAAATCCTGTTTAATTGGTTAAACATAGTGTTTAACAGGTTAACTGATTAAAGGGGTCAGGCAGGGGCTGTGGGTGGGGAGCTGCCCTTGCCCCCACTGACTAATTGGAACTGTAAGCCTCACTTGTTAAGGATAAGGCTTGCCAGTTAACCTTTCATATCCCTAATTGAGACTCCATGGCAACGGAAATGTCTGTTGCTGTCAAGACAGCACCAGTGGTTTCTGTGGAGGATTGGCTTGGGTCAGAAATGTAATGGGACCGTTTTGATATGACATGTCTCCTTTCTTCTGGTGTTGTTTTTAGTTCCAGTTCCAATTTCTTCTTTTAATTTGTGGGAAATTCTGCAAAAGCACATTTAGAAACCTTCTCAGGAAATGTGGTTCCTAGATCAGCTGGGTGAACCCCCTGGGAAGCTGCAGTTAGCTACATCACATGTGGAGCCAAACAGCTCCTTGTTAATAAGAGCAGCCAGACTGGGTCGGACCAAAGGTCCATCTAGCCCAGTATCCTGTCTTCCAGAAGTGGCCAATGCCAGGTGCCCCAGAGGGAATGAAGAGAACAGATAATCAGTAAGTGATCCCTCCCTTGCCACCCATTCCCAGCCTGACAAACAGAGGCTAGGGACACCATTCCTGCCCATCCTGGCTAATGAATTCATGGAGGATCAATGTTTATCTAGTTCTTTTTTTGAACCCTGTTAAAGTCCTGATCTTCCCAGCATCCTCTGGCAAGGAGTTCTACAGGCTGACTGTGTGTTGTGTGAAGAAATACTTCCTTTCATTTGTTTTTAAACCTGCTACCTATTAATGTCATTTGGTGACCCCTACTTCTTATGTTACAGGAACAAGTAGATACATTTCCCTTATTCATTTTCTCCGCACCAGTTATGATTTTACAAACCTCTATCATATCCCCCTTTAATCTCCTCTTTTCTTAGATGAAAAGTTGAAGTCTTTTTAATCTCTTTTCATATGACAGTCGTTCCAAACCCCTAATCATTTTTGTGCAGACATAAACAACAACAAAAACCAGGCATTTGTCCATCTAAATCTGTTGCCGGTTCCAGGAGCAGTGGCCCCAGGTCCAACCCTACTGGACTTTGGATTCATGAGCTGTAATAAGTTTTGATCCTCGGGCTTTTTTGGAATCAGCTTCCAGTAAATCCTCTTGTGAAGTATTTTATTCTCAGAGGGTTCAATGGGCAGAAGGAAGTTTTCCAAGCTAAAGGAACAGCTACTTCTAGTCTGCCTGTGTTCTGAATCTCCGGGTAAAGGATGTTAAATTCTGTATCTAGTTTGAACTGCTGGCCTGGTGGAAATGTTGTGGAAGTGATAAAATCTGAAGCTTCACTGCCTAGTCATTGAAGTACATAAGAGCTCAGCTCTGTGTTTCAGTAAACAGAGCTGTTCCTTCCAGCTTCACTTATCAGATCTGTGATCTCGGAAACAAACATTTCATTATATGTCGGTTTGTGAACTAGGCCAAATAAACTGTAAACTGCCGCTTTATAGAATCATTGAAATGTTGGACTGGAAGAGCCCTCAAGAAGTCGTCTAATCTAGCCCCCTGTGCTGAGATAGGACCAAGTAAACCTACCCTATTCCTGTATAAACTGTTCTTAGAATCCTTAAACTGCTTTGGAAGACTATTCCAGTAGTTAACTAGCCTTACAATGAGACCAGGTCTACATTAAAGGGGAAAGTTGAATCAAGATATGTTAATTACACAGCTGGAGTCGACATACATTGATTCGATTTTTTTTTCCCTGCTGTCCCCACAGTGGGAGGCTGATGGTAGCAAATGCGCCCGTTGGCTTCCCTTGTTGCCGGAAGTACTGGCTGCCAACAAGGGCACCCTCTGAGTTTGATTTACCAGGTCTTAACTAGACCCACTAACTTGAGCTCCTGAAGATTGATTGCAGCAGCATCAGTCTTTTGCTTAATGAAGATATGGCCTCAAAGGTTTTCCTGATAACTAACCCAAATCTCCCTTGCTGCAGATGAAGTTGATTGTTCCTTGTCCTACTTTCAGTAGACAAAGACAACAATTGATTATAATCCTGTAAGATTTTGAAGATGTTAACAGGTCCCTTTTGAGTCTTCTTTACTCAAGACTAAACATACCGGCTGTGTCTAGACTGCATCCCTTTTTTGTAAAAGGGATGCAAATTAGACATATGGCAATTGCAAATAAAGCGGGGATTTCAATCCCCCCCGCTTCATTAGCATAAAAATGGCTGCCGCTTTTTTCTGGCTCGGAGCTTTGCCGGAAAAAAGCGCCAGTCTAGATGCGGATCATTTTAAGAGGGATAAGGGATCTTTTGGAAAAGGCTTTATTTTCCGAAAGATCCGCGTCTAGACTGGCGCTTTTTTCTGGCAAAGCTCCGAGCCGGAAAAAAGCGGCAGCCATTTTTATGCTAATGAAGCGGGGGGGATTTAAATCCCCGCTTCATTTGCAATTGCGATATGTGTAATTTGCATCCCTTTTACGAAAAAGGGATGCAGTCTAGACACAGCCACCCGGTTTTTAAATCTGTTCTTCAGAAATCAGATTTTTTTTAAACCTTTTCTAATTTTATAGCTTTTCTCTGAACACTGCAGTTTTTCTGCTTCTGTCTCAAAGTGTGGTACCCAAAACTGAAGGCCTCTTCAATGCTGAGTTTAGCTGAACAATTACCTCCTGTGTTTACATCTGATGCTCCTGTTGTCAAACCTCACAACGATATTAACCTTTTTTTGAAGCTGCATAATACTGATATTTTATGTTTACTTTGCCGTTCCCTGTAACCTCACAGGTCCTTTTTAGCAATACCACAGTCTAACCAGGTATTCCCATTTTGTAGTTGTGCGTTTGATTTTTTTTTCCTGCCTAAGTGTAGTATTTTGCACGTCTTTACTGATCTTGTTGATTTCAGACCAATTCTCCAATTTGTCAGGGTCATTTTGAATTCTAACCATCTCCTAAAGAGTGCTTGCAACTGTTCCCAGCTAGGTGTCATCCACAAATTTTTGAAGGACACTTTTTCCAAATTATTAATAACGTGTTGAATAGTATGGGGTACCCCACTAAAGCCCCACCAAGTCTGACAGCAAAACATTGATATTTACTCTTTGAGTATGGATTTTTCAACCAGTTGTGCACTCACCTGCAGTAATTCCATTTAGACCACACTTAATTTGCTTATGTCATATAGTCTTGTGTCAAAATATGAAGATATTTGTGTATCTGCAGAAAAAAAATGGGGGTGGGGATGGGGGAGAAAAAGCCCTTAGCCCTACATGCCTGGAAAGGAATGCAACATGATCTACTGTACTGCAAAATGACGATTTGTGTAGTAGTGTATGATTTAAACTTGCATAATAGCTGGTACTGCATTGTAAAGTGCACCTTGTGTCAAGGCTGAGATCTGGCACTCGTCATGTTGCTGTTGCTGAGGTGGGGCTGGCTTTCCACCAAGGACTCTGTACCGAGCTGGGTCAGGGTGGAGATAGACAAACCATGTAGTGAGTTGTACTTTGCTATAGATATTCCAGCAGATGTGGAAGTTCCTGAAGTAACGTGTGTGTTTCTCTATCTTTTCTCTATATTCCTTGCCTGGCTGTAGACTTGGCAAAGATTCAGTAGGCAAGTATGCTTTGAAGGGGGGATTGGGCAATTTTAGGAGTGCAGAGGCCTTCTTAGGGCCTAGAGATACTGGGCAGCCCAGTGACAGAGCGAAGCTAGTGATGAGGTTGTGGAGGAAACAAATTGGTGCAGATGAGAGCAAAGGTGCATCAGTTATCAGTGCCTCAGGGTTCTTTTTCTGTAGCATCTGTTATGAACAGGCCAGTCTTGTGGCTTGACTGTCTTGCAGGAATCTTAAACAAGCCGCTTGAGCAATATTTTCTCTGTACTGTACCTTTTCCCTCCTTCCCTCTGTCTGTGTCACCTTTCCTCCCCTCCCCCCCACCTGCTGCCAGAAGCAGTGCTGTGGATCTGGAAAAGGGGGACAAGGATGGGGTAATGGGGCCGAGGCTGGGGTCAGGAGCAGGGCTGGAAACAGAGCTGAGGCTGGGGGTTGAGGCCAGCTGCAGCTGGCAGCTAGGTCCTCAGGTGCAGAGCCTGCAGCGGAGCTGGGTGGTGCTCTCTCTCTCTCTGCCTTCTGTGGGTTGGCTTGGGTCCCAGCTGGTCTGTTCCTTCTTTTTCCCTTACCTGGTCCCACAGTTTGGGGACCTGTGCTGTAATGGGTGCCCTGGTATAGTTCATACACTTGTTCTAAATGCTCACTCACCCCAGTGACACCTTTATCTACAATAGGAAAAGCAGTTTTTAGTACTCTGCAAGGATTCTCTCTTTTTTTTTAAGTCATTTATTCTTAGATTTTGTTTCTTTTCCCATTGGTTCCTTCCCAGTTATTAGAATACAGAATCTGTGTAGCAGTTGGGAACTTCCATCTGCATCAACAGTTTTTTACCGTTACAGTAATGTGTGTACATATTCTTAAAATCCCCCAACAAAATGTTCCGGTTTTTTTTTCTTTCTTTAGAAACACTGAACTATGCTTGTGGGATTACAGCCAGTATTTGGAAAGACCCTTTTAACCTTGTTATCCCATGAGGAATGCAACACACTTAAAATAAGAGCCTAGGTTTTTTTTTTCTGGGAACACTTGGCATATAGATTTTCTTTATATTTATCTCAGTGTGTAGGTATTTGATGCAGTGTTCCCTTGTTCTGAGTAAAGCTTTTGTTTTTTCCTTTAGGAATTGTTGGGTCTGAAGACATCAAACAGAATGGAAAAAATCTTGTAGTTAATCACAGCCAGAGCACTAACAGTGATGACAAAGTTACTCTGAGGTACAGTATGTCTTACATCCTCTTTTACCAAAGGAGACACATGGCACCTGTGCTTTGTAAGTTCTAAATTCTTCCAGGTAAAGCCAGCAGCAGCCAGGGCCAGGTTCAATATCTAGGGGTTCCTCTCCATCCATAAAACACAGAATTGGCTCAAGCCCCCATCCAGTAACCTAGAGAATTGACACAACACCCCTGGGCACTTCTGAGAGGCAGTGCTTCCCCACTCGCAAGCACAGCGTCTGAGTGTAGAAAAACTTTTAATGAAAGGGGAGGGAAGTAACGTGGCATTAATTTGGGAAGACACTGCGAACAGAGTTCATAACCAAACCGTGAGTAAAAGTCCCACCCCAAGTAGGTTGGTCAGTGTCCTTTTCCTCTCAGGTTCTTAAGTCCAGCAATGTAAATGTCACCTTCACATGCCCAACCCTTCTCTGCATCCCACTCATAGTTGCTGCCCTTGGTCAGAGCATACCCAGAGTTCAGAAGTGTATCTGCAGAGTTCACCTCCCATCCTAAGCAGGGGGAGGAAAAGAGGTATCTTACTCAGTTTGTCACTCACCATGCACCTGCTGTCTGGTGCCGCCCTGCTGGCCGCTCATTACGTCTCTCCATCACTGCTCTGCTGCTTGTCATGCCACCACCACTCTGCTGGTTACTCATCACATCTCTCCACCACCAACCTGTTGGCTCTGTTACAGTCGGCTACCATCCACTCCTTGGCTGTGACCCCTGCCCATTAGGGATGTTAGCTATTGTGTAACTGAATAGTTGAAATGTTTGTGGTTACAGGACTATTTGATAGTCCCCACGGGTGCACTCCTGGCCCTACTCCCAAGGAGCCCCCTGACATCCCATGTCACTGCCTCTGTAGGCAGCAGTGGGGAGTGGCAGGCAGAGCCAGCCCACAAGGGGAGCCAGTTTAAAAACCATCGCCCCTGACAGATGGCCTGCAGTACTTTCTTCAGTACTCCTTCCTAGACAATCGCTTCCCATTCCTTATGTGTGAAACTGACTGTGCTTTCCTAAGTGGAGTACTTTGCATTTGTCCTTATTAAAATTCATTTTGTTCATCCTCAGACCATTTCTCCAGTTTGTCCAAATCATTTTGAATTATGACCCTATCCTCTAAAGCACTTGCAAATTTGGTATCATTTGCAAACTTAATAAGCGTACTTTCTATGCTATCATTTAAGTCGCTGATGAAGATATTTAACAGAACCAGTCTCAGAACAGAACTGGTCTCAAAACAGAACCCTACGGAACCCCTCTTGTTATGGCCGTCCATCATGATCGTGAACCATTAATAACTACTCTGAGAACGGTTATCCAGCCAGTTATGCACCCACCGTATAGTAGCCCCATATAAGTTGTATTTGCCTAGTTTATTGATAAGGTCATACGAAACCATATGAAATGCTTTATTAAAGTCCAGGTATACCATGTCCACTGCTTCTCCTGTATCCACAAGACTTGTTATCCATCAAAGAAAGCTATCAGATTGGTTTGACATGATTTGTTCTTTAAAAATCCATGCTGGCTGTTACCTATCACCTAATTATCTTCCAGATGACTTTCTTAACATAAGAAGAGAGGCACTTAAAGATGCCTATTTAGCTCTGTTCTTGGAACAGTGTGCGTGGGGGGTGAACAGATCAAACTGGTCCAAGCAAGGGAAGCCATATAGCTCCAGACCAGAAAAACCTTCCCTCATCCCTTTCTTCTATAGAGCTCTGAAAAATCAAGCCCCTGCATTTGCAAAAATTCTTTCTGCTAACTGAGCCATTACATTTGGAACAATGTAGTACTGTCCTATTTTTCTGTATTCACACACAATTACAAACATTGGTAACTGTAATTTAGCTGTCCCTGCATTTAATCCAAACATAGCTGGAGTTGGGTCACAAATTAATTTGATTACAATGAGCAAAATACCACTTCATCTGCTGAATATCTAATATACCCAAGCAAAGCAGAAGAACAAACTGTATTTACATAGATACACCCAAGGTTTCTCTCCCATAAGGTTTCTCTCCCATTCCAGCTAGCAGTAACGAAAGTTTTCCTTCCGATCCTGTTTACTTTATGAAGAATGGCATTGTGTATTTGGGGCTTTAGCCATTGCTGTCCTCCACAGTGCTTCCTTGCATACTAGTGGCAAATGACTCATCTTGCCAGACAGGAATGGGAATGTCTGCAGTTATTTGTAGCATGTCCAAAATGGTGTGGAGCAGTGGAAAACTGCTGACAGGTCATGTGTCTCAGGAGCAGGAAGACACAGTAAAACTTTCTGCCTTAACTTCCTGATTTTCATGTGGCTGAACTAAGAAGCTGTTGTGCATACCGGCGGCCATTGTGGTACACATCAGCACCACCTGTTGGCCAGCCTATATTTGCAAAGGGGGAGAGCCACTAGTATGCAGTGTTATAGCCATGTCAGTCCCTGATATTAGAGCAGGGTTTCTCAAACTATGGGTCAGGACCCAAATATGGGTCGCCATTACATTTCAAAAGGGTCGCCAGGTGTCTGTCCAGATGGCCCTTAAGGAGCCATTCACACATTTTTTGAATTGCCCTGGGTCACCAAGTCTTCCTAAATTGTCAAAATGGGTCCCCATCTGGAAAAGGTTGGGAACGGCTGTATTAGAGAGACAGGGTGGGTGAGGTAATATCAGACATTGTTCCGGTGAAAGATATGGCCCAACCGTCTTGTCTCTTTAACGGGGATTAATAGTAATTTTAGCCTGGCATTCCCACTTTTGACTCCCCAGATCGCTGCTTTATAACAAAAATAGAACGTCCCATCTACTGAAACGTTATCAAATACCATATAGTACTACCTAACCCCCCCCCACACACACACCTTGCCCAGCCCCACACAGAAAGAACAGGGAGGGTGTTGTGCAAGGACTGGCCTTGGCTGAATTCAGCTTTCCATGCTTTTGCTAAGGTGGGGAGGGCTGGCTGGTATTTGACCGGACAGTCTGGTTTTTGGGCCCTCTGTCCGGTAAAAAAATTGAGAAAATACTGGACATGTCCAGCTGGGCGCTCAACAGAAGCCTGGCGGGGGGGAGTGGCTGGGAGGCAGGGCGCAATCGGCACTGGGAGCCTCTGGTTCCGTCTGATGTAGGAGTGATATCTTGGGGAGGAGGAGAAGCCCTGTCCATGCTCCTGAGCGCTATTCAAGCGCATTGTAGAGCCGTAGCTGGACTTGCTCGTGCTTCGCTGGGACCGTGTGCAGGACAGGCAGCGCCCTGGGATCTGCATGTGCCCAGGTCAGTCCCGCTCCCCCTGACCCTCTCCCGACCAGCCCCACTCTCCCCGACACCTGGCAAGCCCTCCTTCCTGCTGGCCGGTTCTCCTCCTCCTGATCTCCCCTGGGCAGCCCTGCTCCCCACGACCCTCCCCTCCTCCGACCAGCCCTGCTTCCCGCTGGGTGCCCCTTCCGATCTCCCCCGGCCAGCCCTGCTGCCCCCGACACTCCCACCCCCCAGCCAGCCCTGCTGCCCGTTTCTCTCTGCTCCCCTTCTGGCCGGTCCCTTCCCCCCCGACTCCCATCAAGTATTTTTTTTCTGAAGCTACCTGGTAACCCTACTGGCTGGGTGGAGGGAGGCAGTGGGGGGGCAGGGAGAAGAGTTTCGCCTCCCCACCCCAGTAAGTGGGACACATCATTTAAATTCCATTAGAAACAGGGTGAGCAAGGCCTTGCCTAAACACACAGGCTGAACTCTTGTGTACAAGCAAGATCTGAGTCCTCTTGAGAAACACTCATTTCAGCCTTCTATCACTTACAAATGAGGTGATTAAACAGACTGACTTATGTGAAACAGGGTTTCAGTCATAGAAACTATCCTTTCTTTGGGGGATGGGGATTGTTATTTTCAGTTCTACATTGTGCGATGATGAGTGTGCGTTCTGACAAACTAAGTGTGTAAGTGACTTGTTTTGCTTTCTGTTAACAGGCAGAGTAAATCCAAGACAGATGTAAGTGAGATGGTGCGATCCAGCATGATAGTTTCAGACAAGGCTTGTAGCCTATCACTGCAGAAATTTGGGTTAAGAGATACGATAGTTAAATCTCAACTGGTAAAGAGAGAGGATTCCTACACCTCCCTCCAGAACTTCAGGTAACAGCCGGCCTTGGGATTATAATTTTAGGTGTAATAGCAAAATACATAAAGCTCATACATTTGTAATACATTCTGAAATCGGAAATTTGAGGGTGGTGGGGAATAGACTTCAGCCCTCGGTGTGAAACAGCCTTTGTGCATCGCTCCTCCATTTACACCAGAGGTGGGCAAAAGCCACTCGGCGGGCTGGATGCGGCCCGCCTAAGGCTTTGATCTGGCCTGTGTGTCTGTTCCAGGCCCCACCCCCAGTATATCGCCTGGGAGCCGGAGCCGCGCGAGCTCTATCAACTGCTTCTACTTAGAGGGCTTGTGCCTTCCCCATGGCTGCCAGGCAATGTGTTGCCTGATAGGCATGGGGAAGGCCAAGCCCTTTAAATAAAAGCAGCTGAAATTGCTTGCGTGGCTCAGGCTCCCAGGCAATGCGCTAGTGGCACCAGAGCTGCAAGTCATTTTAACTGTTTCTGTTTAAAAGGTTTGCCTTAGCCCTTTAAATAGAAGTAATTAAAAGGGTTCACAGCTGCCACCCCACTGCTAGTGCATTCCCTGGGAGCTACGCGCGACCCCTTTCAACTGCTTCTGTTGAAAGGGCTTGCACCTTCCCCATGGCTGGCAGGCAACAGCCCCAGAGAAGGCGTGAGCCCTTTAAACAGAAGCAGTTGAAAGGGCTCATGGGTTCCTGGCTCCCAGGCAACATGCTAGCATGGGGCTGGAGCTGCGAGCCATTTAAAATGTAGGAATTGAAAGGGCTCACAGCTCCCATCTCCGGCTAACGTGATGTCTGGGAGTCGCAGGGGAGGTGTGAGCCCTTTCAACCCCTGCTATTCAAAGTCCCCGCCACTTCCAGGGCAGCCCATTACCACTTCAACATTTTTTGAAGTGGCCCCCACTCAAAAAATTATTGCCCATCCCTAATTTACACAGTTGTTGAGGAGCATGCACCTTGTTAAGCAAAGAATCTTTTTGTACATCTTATTCTCAGTCTCTTTTCAGAACTCACTTAAAATTGCTGTGTCTCCCTTTTCCCTGGACCCTTGTCTCTCCCTTGCTTCTGTTTGTTCTTTATTTCTGTAATGGTTTCTGTTTTGAGGAAAACAGTACATATGAAAGATGTTTAATATTGAAAACTTTATTTTGGTTAAAATGTTCTTAAACAAGCCATTCTGGGAATAAGAGTGAGTGAGAAAATTGTCCCAAACTATTACCAAACAACGTGGCTTGTAGCTCTTTTGTAAACTATATGCATACTTCCCATGCTGCAAATTCACCACTGTATAACACTCTGAAGGAAAGTTGCTTGGATTGCAGCTCCAGGATTTTGTTGAACCGAAGTTTCTCTGCAGGTTTTTTGTTGGAACGTACAATGTAAATGGCCAGTCACCCAGAGAGAACCTCCGGCCTTGGCTGAGCCATGGCATCGAACCTCCGGATGTTTACTGTGTTGGGTGCGTATTTCTTTCCTGTTAGCCCTTCTGGAAATATCTCTTGGGTCTGATGAATGTGCAGTATTATCCAGCCAAAGCTTTGCACATACACATTTAAAAGCGAGGACATTTGCATTATCTATAGTGGTCCTTATTCCAGAAGTGTGTGTTCTCCTTAGTGGCACAATGTACTTCAGATGCTTTAATGCCACACTGCGGTTAAGTCAGTTTTAATACTCAGAGTAACTTACTGGACTGCTAATGCACTGCTAAAATCAACTTAACTAGATTAAAATTCCAGTTTCAAAATCAATATATATGTTGCGCTCTAAGGCTGTGTCTAGACTACATCTCTTTCAAAAGAGGGATGTAAATGAGACACTTCGAACTGCAAATGAAGCAGGGATTTAAATATCTCACGCGTCATTTGGATAATCATTTCATGGCACTCTTTCAAAAAAGCGCCATTTCAAAAGTAAAACCATGGTCTAGACGTGGTTCTTTCAAAAACGGCAGGCTTTTTCGAAAGATCCTGTAAACCTCAGGATCTTTCGAAAAAGCCTGCCGTTTTTGAAAGAACCACGTCTAGATCGCGGTTTTACTTTCAAAATAGCGCTTTTTCAAAAGCATGCCATGATGCGATTATGCAAAGGAAGTGTGGGATATTTAAATCCCCACTTTGTTTGCAATTTCAAAGTGTCTCATTTACATCCCTCTTTTGAAAGAGGGATGTAGTCTAGACACAGCCTAAATGTTTCTCTTCCCTGGTGGAAAAGGCTGGAGAGCAAGGCAAGTAAAGTGATTGCATCCATGTGTTTCTCCCTGTGATGCAGCTTCCAGGAACTTGATCTGAGTAAAGAAGCCTTCTTTTTCAATGACACACCAAAGGAGGAAGAATGGTTCAAAGCTGTAACTGATAGTCTTCACCCAGATGCCAGATATGCAAAGGTACATTTGGCTTGGGGATGGAGTTAGTTTTCAACCTTAAGCTAGTTTCCAGTCAGATGTTGTTTTTTGTTTGTTTTCCTTGGTTTGTTTCCAGCATGTCTCCTGAAGGTTTGGGCATCTGTGGGTTTTTGCCAGGGCAGCAATACTCAGGGTAGGTGGATTATAGCACTTTTTCTGCAAGGCTCCCAGACCTGGTCACATTCTCAACTGAAACATTCCCCTCAGCATTCTTAGTGAGAGCTAAGGACATTTGTGCTGCACGCTGTAAGTTAGAAAGGGACTTAATGGTGCAACCAGTCCAAGGAGAGCTCCCTCTTGTGCTGAAACGAATGGATAGAAAATACCTTGGTACTTGCCAATATCCACTCAGCAGCACCAAGCAGTGAACTGTCCTGCGGTAGGAATATTGTTTTTAGTTCGAGGTTGGTACCTGCTCCTTAAAATCCTTGCTTTCTTCTCACCTCCACTCCAGGCATGTACCTTCTCGGGGCTGCCTCTCCCCCAAGCAGTGTATTGAGCCACTTGCCCTGAGCAGGGCTAGTTACTCCTGTCCCGTGTTGTGCTGCCGGAGCACCTGTGTGTGTCAGGTGGGTGGCTCCCCAGAAATGCAGTGTTGGAGCATTAATGTTGTTGGTTGTTTATACTTTGACTTGAGAACAGGGTGGGGTAAGGCTGTCCCCTGAGAAACAGTCTTTGCTATGGTGGCTATGCCTTCGACTTTCTCTTTCAGGTGAAGCTTATACGCCTTGTGGGGATGATGCTGCTGTTGTATGTGAAGGCAGACCATGCCCTGAACATCTCCGAAGTGGAAGCTGAGACAGTGGGAACTGGAATCATGGGGCGGATGGTAGGAATGCAGTGTGTACATGGGCAGGTGGGGGAGGTTGCCTTTGAGAGGACCCTGAACAGCCTATCAGTGTAAGAACATAAAAACAGCCAAAGGTCCATCCAGCCCAGCTTCCTGTCTTCTGACGGTGGCCGATGCCAGGTGCCCAGAGGGAATGAACAGAACAGGGAATCATCAAGTGATTCACCCCATCACCCATTCCCAGCTTCTGACAAACAGAGGCTTGGGACACCAGGCTGTTACCCTGGCCCTGAATCACAATGGGGGTTCTCGCAGCTAAAGGAGACATGGAGTCAGCTCTCTCTGTCAGGAAGACACAAGGTGTTCCCAGGGCTTGAAAGAAGGATGCAGAATTTTGTCTTTGGTGCCTGTCCAATTTATGTATAGTGCTGAGTTGGCTCTCGAGAGCTTGAAATTGGTCATGGGTTTTCCTAAATTAAATGTGCATAGAAATCAGCCTGGGCAGTACGTACCTGCCCAGAACGGAGTTCATTTCTCTGGCGGATTTCATGGGCTTTTAGAAGATCATGTGGACCACCTCTTTGCCCTTTGAACTTAACCTCCAATAATCCCCCAGATGCTACATGTTGAGGGCAGGGCCCCAAAAGCTACTTTGGTATCTTATAAAATAGTCTTTGTAATTTGTGTTGAAAGAGCCAGTTTGTTACTGGGCAGTTTTAATTACTTGCCAGAGCAGTCAACCAGCCTGCTCTTAATGGTATAATCTGCTGTCATACGAGCCCTGTCCTGAATTGCAAAATTGAATTCTGTGTACCCTTTGCTACTGTTTGCATGATGTACTGTGCTAATGTTGCTCTCCCTCGCATGGTGATGAGTGGTGCCAAGAGCTGGGCTGATACTCTCTGAGGTTTTGTGAAAATTCTGCTTATGGTTTTGAGCTTTTCTTTCTCCGCAAGCCAGACTGACTGTACCAGAATTCTCTGATTTATCCTGTTACACCAGTTGAGACACCAATTCACATAGTCCCAGAAAAACTCAAAACCAATCTCTCTTCTTGCCTTCTAGGGTAACAAAGGTGCAGTTGCTATTCGGTTCAAGTTCCACAACACCAGCGTGTGCATTGTGAACTCTCACCTCGCAGCTCATATGGAGGAGTACGAGCGGAGGAACCAGGACTTCAAGGACATCTGCTCTCGGATGCAGTTCTGCCAGTTGGATCCAAACTTGCCACCCCTTACTATAAGTAAACATGAGTATGTTTCCAAGGTTATAATCCATCAGATCACTACAGTTCACTGCTTGGCCTCTGGCTTGGATGGGACAAGTGAAGGGCTGTATCAATGTCTAGTTGCACTTCCTGGTGTAAGCAGTTCCTTGGCAGGAACTTGAGAGGTGCAGTTTGAGCACAGGCCATAGACCCAGGAATCTGTCAATTCTAGTCCCAGCTTTGAAAATGGCTTCCTATGTGGTTTGAATATGTCACTGTCTCACTTTCCCATATTTGTAAAATGGTACTAACTCAAACTTGCTTCCCCAGGGAATTGGGAGGGTTATTTTTATGGTGTTTTGGAAGATTAAAAGTACAGCTTGAACCTCTCTAGACCTTTAGGACCTGACCGGTCCCAAACCAGAGACTTTTCCGAACCACAGGAGGTCAATTTTATCTAGCAGCATTACCAACACTTCCTCTGCTTACTGGGCTCTTAGAAGACATTTATGGATAATTTGGAGCTAAATAACAGCACCAAACACTGAGAGCTAGGATTGGTGGCCTAAGGAGGACACTAGCCTGAGGAGGACAGGGCTGTGGGTTGGAGTCTCCACCCAGCAGCCCAATAAACAAACTTTATTGGCCTCTGGGGAAACTTGTTCACACCCATGATAAGTGGACATCCAGCTAACTAAAATCATACTGGACCACAGATGTTGCTGGACCAGAGAATGCCAGACTAGAGAGGTTTAAACTGCTCTGCTGCTGTCTCTTTTAGATTGATCCCAAAAGGAAGTTAGAAAATGCAGTAGGCAAAATATTTTACAACTTATAATATCTAGTATTTATGTAGGGCTCTCCTTCCATAGGTGTGATAGCACTTTGAGGGTAGGACGGTGTCATTACCCTCGTTTTACAAGTGGCGAAACTGAGATACAGGATGACAGTGACTTGTCATAGGTCATACAATGAGTCAGTAGAAGAGCTGGGAACAGTATTTGGGCGACGTGTTCCAGTCCTTCAGAGTGTCACATGCACATATACCCCTCTTCCAAATACGGGTAAATGTTAATTGCATTGGAATGCTAAAGGGGCTTAAAATTCAGATTTCTGGGCCCCTGGTGCAACAGCAGCTGGAAAGTGGGAGGCAGGTGATGGGACTGGCTGGGCAGGAAGCCTGAAGATACAATCAAAATGCTACTGCTGTGTCCCTGCTCTAGTGGCTTGGCATATCTAGCCCCTCACTTCTTGTCTTGGCAGTACTGAACCTTGGAAAGCTTGTCCTTGAGGAAATGCCCCATTCCAGGGAGCGAAGATGAGTTAACATGCCAGATTGGTTCTGGGAAGCTGCAGACATATGACTTGTGCCTTGCCAAATTTCCCAGGGATATCATAGAACACTAGAACTAGAAGGGACCTCGAGAGGCTATCCAGTCCAGTCCCCTGCCTTGACGGCAGGACCAAGCACGGTCTAGATCATGATATAGAGGCATTTTTTCTTCAGGAACTCTGAGTTTCCTTTATGTGCTTGTATCATGGCACTATTAGGGTCTGTCTACACTTGCACTTGTTTGACAAAACTTGTGTGACTGCTTTGTTGGCAGGAGCATGAGTGAACCCCCCTGGCAGGGGGTGGAAGTATTTTATCAGCAAAAGTGCCAACAAACAGCATTCACACATGCTGACTTTTAGCGACAAGGCTGTCTCGACATCGCCTTGTCACTAAAAGCTGCATTGTGTAAACATATGCGTAGCAATTAAGCATGTCTGCAACCTGCAGACAGAGCTGGATGCTAAGATAGTCCTGCTTGCACAGAGATGCGATGGAACTGTGCTTGGGATTGGCTGGCTCCTAAGTATTTCAGTGTAGAACTACTGTGCCATTGGTGCGTTGCTGCACATACGAATGATCTGGTGCAGCTGAGTTTCTGCAGAGTGGCCTGGGGCAGCAGTCTTGGCAGCAGTCTCAGGAAGGTGTGGTTTCCTCAGGCTTCCCCCTCACACATGACTGAGGTTGCCTGATTCTGAGCAGCGGGGTGAGATACAGGATGTTGTCTGGGACACAGCAGGCAGGGCACACAGTAAGAGACTATGCAGCCAGCAGGGCTTGTTTAGAGAGACTGTCAAACAGTGATTTCCCCCGTGTGTGCTGTCCTTACAGCGTTGTCTTGTGGCTGGGGGACCTCAACTACAGGCTAGAAGAGCTGGATGTGGAAAAGGTGAAGATGCTCATTGAAAAGAAGGCGTTTCGAGCTCTTTACAAACATGACCAGGTACAGACATGTGTTTCCAGAGGACGGGTGGGCCCCACATCAATGCGCCTAGGAAATTGACTCCTTTTTAGTGGAAGCTTATGAAACTCCCTGGTTTGCTCTGAAAATGACCTGCACACTAACCCTGACAGATTGCTACCCCTGGCTATCAGTGAGGACAGCACCAAGATGCATTGGGATTTGCTTTTTGGCTGGTTGGTTTGATGTCCATAAAATGATCAGAAATGACTGTTGTCCTTCTACATAAGAGTTTGAGCCAGGAGTAGTTACTCCCAGGACTCAGTTGGCCTCAGCATGCACTACATACACCAGGTCACCACCCATTCACCTCCTAAATAGCTGGTTGTGGGGCAGTGGTGCCACAGCCTGGCAAGAGGAAGTTGGCCCCCGAGGCACAGGATATAAGGGCTGCTCAGAGAAGTAGCATTGCCAAAAGAGAATGTGAAAGCTGCAAAACTAATCCAGCTACACTTCCGTGAATTTCTTGTCCAGTGGTTATCATGGTTAATATGGTTGCTCAGCCCCTCCTCTATGAAGGGTGGGTATAAGAGTGATTGTGCCCATGAACTCCTGACTACCACTTCCATCTAGAAAAAATATAAATAGTGAATTTATATTAGTGCTATGCTGAGGCCTACAAGAAGTGAATCAACAAGAAGCCGTGTGTGCTTTTTCACAATGGGAATCCGGGGGTTAAAATTCTTTCTGGCCTTATTACACAGGAGGTCAGATTATATAGTTGTATTAGTACCTCCTGTCCTGGAAATGTAAGACCGTGTGTAAAATATGATTATCACACTTCTAAGTCCTAACATTAGAAAAATCTGCTGCTTCCATTCCTGTGTCTGTGAAGAACTCCTTTGGAAATGGCAGCACTAGTTAGATTGTGTGCACGCAGATGGGGGGACGTTCTGTGCACATGCATGTACACACCTTTTTGTCACTTTCCCAGCATATGGTGCTTTTTTTCCCTCACTCGGGATTCTAGGAAGACTTATTTAAACAATTTAAGTTTTCATCTATTTGGCTTTTCCCTCTAATAGCTGAAGAGGCAGATGGACGAGAAGGCTGTCTTTGAAGGCTTTTCAGAGGGAGAGATTACGTTCCAGCCAACCTACAAATACGATACTGGCTGTGATGGCTGGGACACGAGGTATGCCATATGTAAGGACTCAGCCGTCATGCCATTCCTATCCATTAACTCCTGTAGAAGTTGTTTAAGGCAGTAAGAATGAGTCTGCAAGAGCTTTTAGACCTAACAGACCTGAGGAAGTTAAAGAATTTCGGAACGTATATTCCACTTTCAGTGTGTGCATGCCCAGTGCACTTGGGCTGAAAACTTTCGGTTAGCATTACCCATTGGGATGGGTCTCACACTCCGAGTTATACAGGGTACAAAGGTTAGAGGCTACCTGGACATCTCTCAGTTCTTTAGGCTTCCCATGGCTCCCAATTGGAGTTTGTAGTCATGCTGCACCACTAATGGTTATTAGCATAGCCTTTTTCTTTCTCTTTCACTTACCAATTGAGACAGCTTCTTTTGCCTCAATAATACTGGAGAACCAAGGAGCTGTTGGCTCTGACGGCAGGACCTCCGTGTCTGGCTTTCTATAAAGTTTCAGGAAGGCCTCATCTGAAATTGCTATCAGAAGTGGTGTTGGATTTTCATTTAAATAATAAATCTATGGATTTTCTGTCTGAAATGGCCCCTCATGAGAAGGTTACGTGCCTTGGACACGTCCAGAGCACTCTCATTTTGTATTAACGGAACAAAGCTGTGTCACATCAGAGAGAGTCACAAAGACTCAGAACAGATGTGATCACACAAACCTTCTTCTGTATCAGGACTTGTTATATGACTCAGCAAATATGACACCTCCAGCAAGAATTACTGCACGTTCTGCCAGGGCTTGGGTTACCTCAGAGGCTGAGAGAGGTTCCAATCATGGATACTTGCGGAGCAGCTACATGGTCCTCTTACACATACACACAGGTTTGCTCATAGCTATGCCATCATCAAAGCATCCCAGAGGTGATGCGGACTTTGGAAAGAGTCTGTCAGTGTTTCAGTTGAAGAACATTGCTTGGGTATCACTTAAAATGGTATGTACATGGATATAAGGCAAGTGCTTGAAGAAGCCGGCATCTGTAGAGTAGCTGTGGTTCTTCGAGATATATTTATATTTGTATAGCATATTTTCCATTACCCTGCCTTTGATTCCTGCTACTTTGGATAACAGGAAGATTACGGTGCAAAGCAACAGTGGGTGGGCCAAGACAGCCCTGTCCTTCATGCATACTTTTTGATATTCAGGGTATTTGCACCATCCCAATGAATGGTACTGGACAAAAGTGCTACTAGACACTCTGATTGAAGTGTCTGGAAATGCAAACAAACTAAAGTGGAATGTGTGTGTACAACACATTTCGAAGAATTGCAGTTACAGTACACGGGAGTAACCATTTCTTTGAGTCCAGAGCCAAGGCCAATGTCTCAGACTTTCTTCCTTGGACACAGTTTGGAAGATTTCGAATCCCATCACTTGGTTTAGGGCAAGGTTCCGTTTCAGCTGCGCGGTAGCACAGCCCTGCAGCTGCTTAATGAGCGAATCTCTCCCAGACAGTAAGGAGAGGATGTGTCCCTCCTGGCTCAGAGATTCGCTGCTCTGTCCTCAGCATGGAGCTGCTGCTGTAGTTCAATGAGATGTGTCACTCCCTCAGCAGGCAGCTTCATGTGCGAAGCCCTGAGCCCCTGGCTGGGCAGGGCTTATTAAGGAGCTACAGAGCTGTGTTACTGCACAGCTTAGGGGGGAACCTTGGTTTAGGGACATATGCCCTCTCTGCTCTAACTCTGTTTGTTGGATATTCCCTACCCTCTGCTAGGAATAAACCCTTTCATCTCCTTACATTGGAAGAAATTTCAAAGCTATCATTTTTCTTTTTTTCAAACAGAATTTTTGGAGCTCTTTTATTTGCTGATGCCCAGTACAATCATGCCTGGCGTGGCTTGACTGGTCACAGAGTGCTTTTTTACAGCAGATACCTATGTGCATCCCCCAAAAGACTGCTGGATGCATATATTCTTCATGTATTGCCCAACCATTCTGTGCGGCGCTGTCCTGGCAGGATTGTCAGTCAGAATGCTTGGATCTGCTCAGTAGTGTTAAAGGAGACATTTCAAGAGGAAAATTTAATTTTAAAACTGGGTGCTTTCTTGTTTTTTCCAAAGTCTCTCCAGTCTGAAACAATTCAGGATAGTCACCAAATGCTGCTTTTTATATAGTGTTGAGGAGAGAAAAATATACCCTGCTCCTCTTAACAAGAATAAAGGTGAATGAGGGTACAGAAATACAGAGGCAGACACATCACCCTCTGTAGCTTTTCTCTGAGAATGTGTTGGAAACAAACTGCGGGTCCTAGTAGAGTACCACCTTAGTCTCTGCCACTGTTCCTGGCCAAGGCCTGCTCTGCTTTGCACTGTTACTCCCCCTAGATTGTCCTCTGGGAAAGCTTTAATTTAATTGTAGCCTCCTGTTTTAGTGAGAAGTGTCGTGCCCCAGCATGGTGTGATCGGATCCTCTGGAAAGGAAAGAATATTTTTCAGCTCAGCTATCGCAGCCACATGGCTGTGAAGATCAGTGACCATAAGCCAGTGAGCTCCATGTTTGATATTAAGGTAGGTGCACCATTATTCATAGTAGTAACAGTGCTAACCCTCTCCCGAAGGTAGTCACAGTGGCGAGATTTAATTCCTTTCTTTTCTTATAAGCTATTGCTCTGTGTGTGTGTTTCTCATAGCCTGGTGCTGATGATAATGCCCTGAGATGGGACAATTGTTCTCAGTAAAACACAGGTGCAACTATGAACCTGTTGCTCTTGGCAACCATACAGGTGAGCTTATCCATGAGCAGAAGTGGTTCATGAATGTCAGCTTATGCTTTATTTCCTCCTGCTTTTAATCCATCTTCCCCTGGAAACTGTCAGCATTTGCATCAGCTGACAGGAGTGTCATTCACTGCTAGACTTGAACAAACTGATCCTAGTGCAGGCTGGCTGATTTATCTGCCAGGGAGAGCAGCCTCCCACAAAGCCAGAAGCCTGCCCAGCAATAAGCAAATGTTGGATAAGGGACACTGGTCTATTTTGTTCAACTTCATCCTTTGGTAAAGGCTTGGAGACTGGTTTTAACTATTTTAGTAATAAATCTGCATAATTTTTCCATGTGTTTTACCTGTGCTTCAGTATTCCCATTGTCTTTAAAATCACGTTGCTCCATATGCATCCAACTGTCACAGCTGTCTTGCAGAGGCACAGTAAATACCTGTTGGTAAGGTGTGTGTCCCTTTCAGGTGAAGGTTGTGAATGAGGAGCTCTACCGAAAAGCCTTTGAAGAAATAGTGCGCTCATTGGATAAGATGGAGAATGCCAGCATCCCATCAGTGATCCTGTCCCAGAGGGAGGTAGGACTTGTTCCCATACTTCCCCTTCCAGGGCTATCCACTCAAGGGGGAAATGAATCCTAGAGCCAAGAGGTATCCAATGTAATTGTTAGCACAAGGACTGCAAATCAGGACTCATAAGGTCTATTCCTGGGAAGTAGAATAGCTAGAGAAATAAGCAATGGACTGGCAATCAGAAGCTCCTTAGTTCTAATTCTGGGTTTATCACAGAGTCATGGTGAGGCCCAAGGCAAGTCAGCCACCCTTTGCCCCCCTGTAATGCGAAGGAGAATCCTGCCCAGAGTGTAAAGCACTTGGTACCAGTGAGTGCAAAGTAGAGTGCTCAGTGTTTTGTTTACTGAATTATAAAATCCTGCTGCTTACACAGATGTTCCACAGGTGCTGGGAACAGATACTTTCCATTAAAAAACCCAGATGGAACCACACTTGCACTACCCAGCTGTGCCAAGGTGGGAATAACTGTATCACTCACTCGAACTTGTTCTTAAAAACATAAAACCTAATCAGCCCCAAACTCCAGAGACCTTTGGAGCCTGATCTCTGTGTAGAGACTGATCTTGTTTGTTGTGTTGGGTACCAGAAAATCAGTTCAAATAGAGCATTTAGGATCCCCTGCATAGCTCAGGCTTCAGTAGAGTTACACCAACAATGAATTTGTCCTACAAGGCTGATTGGCACATGTGACCTGGGTTCGTAGGAAATGTACAGCCTGCACAGACATAATCTCAGGTAACCTCTGGAGCTGGGTGTTTAATGTTCAGGCATGGCAGACATCTCATTAACAAATGATTAAATGTTTGAGGCACATGGCTGTTCCAGGGGAAGACCTTTCCCTTCTCTTTGGGGAAGTTGGCACTTGTGCCGGCTCTTGATGGTGATGGAAAAGCAGGAGATGGTGACACTGGCACTATTTGTTTCTAGTTCTCATTCAGGGATGTGAAGTACATGCAGCTACAGGTGAAGACCTTTACGATCCGAAATGAACAAGTGCCTTGCCAATTTGAATTCATCAACAAACTGGATGAAGACACCTACTGCAAAGAGTGGCTGATTGCAAACCCCAGGAAGGGCTTCCTGTTACCAGGTGACTGACTCTTCCAGAGAATTCTGCTTCTATTCATCCCATTGTAATAAACCAGCATCTGGCTTGTTCCCCTTTTGTTCTCCTTAGGGATGTCAGTGTGTAGATGACTACACGATTTACCAATAAGCCTAGGCTGAGCAGTTAATCCTCTTGACTACACACATATCCCTCCCTCCCCCTGCTACCTCTGTATCAGAGGCAGCAAGGGGGGAGGAGGTGGGAATTGGTGCCTGTGGAGAGCCGGCTTTAAGGCTCCCCACAGGCACCTGATCTGCCTACCCTCCCCACCCTCACTGCTGCCTCTGATAGAGAGGCAGCAGCGTGGAGGGTGAGGGAGATAGGTGGGAGCTGATATGAGTGGGGAGCTGGGTTTTAAGCCAGCTCGCCACATGTGCCAGGTCTGCAGACCCGCGTGCTCCCCTTACTGCTTCCTACAGACACAGTGGTGGGGAGAGAGGCAGGAGCTGGTACTGGGGAGAGCCAGCTGCCCCCAGCACCAGCTCTATGGAGCTGCCTCCTCCCTCATGCTGCTGTCTCTATCAGCGCAAGGGTAGAGGTAGGGGAGGCTGCTGTGAAGTAGCCTCTGTCCATGGGGAGTCCAAAGTCCCTGCGGACAGGGGCTGCTCCAGCATCTCATGGTGCTGTCTCTGTCTGCAGCAAACATGGACCTGCCATGGACAGAGGCTGCTCCACAGCAGCAGTCCCTGTCCACGGGGAAGTCAGACGCCCCACAGACAGGGCTGCTGCTACTCTGTGTTGCTGCCTCTGATACAGAAGCAGCAACACCGGGTGGCACACAGCCGGTCTGCGCGGGGAGCTGGTTTTCAAACCAGCCTCTTTCGCAGACTGGCTCCCACCTGCCTTCCCACGCTGCTGCCTCTGATACAGAGGCAGCAGCGTGGGATGACAGGGGGCTCCCCAGGAGTGGGGCTGGGAGCACACTGCCCCTAGAGACTATCGAATAGTCATGTAACTGCTAAAATTCGATGTGGTTACATGACTATTCAATTACACACTAACATACATCCTTAGTTCTCCTTTCTGTTTAGAGTCTGCCATGGTCCCTGTGTTAATCTGCCATTGGACAGGACTTGTCAGTTTCATGACTGAATTTAATGAGCATAAACAACTAGGAATCCTGTGGCACCTTAAAGACTAACATATTTTTGGGCATAAGCTTTTGTAGGTGAAAACCACTTTGTCAGAGGCATGGAGTGGAAATCACAGAGATAGGGATATATAGATCTAGATGTAGATCTAGATATAGATATGTACTAGCATAGCAAAAGAAGGAAGCTACTTATCAAGTGTAGGACCAGAGTTAAGGGAGCCAGTTCAGTCAGGGTGAATGGCTCGCTTCCAGCAGTTAATGGCGAGATGTGAATATCAAAAGAGGGAAAATTGCCTTTGTAGTGAGAGAACCATTCTAAGTTCTTACTCAGTCCTAATTTGATTCTTAAATTTGCAAATAAGAAACAGTAGAACTGCTGTTCTCTGTAGTCTGGTTTTGATTTTTGTAGAAAGATGGCTACTTCTAAATCTGAGTGTCCAGGGAGGTTAAAGTATTCTCCTACTGGTTTTTGTATGTTAGCTTTCTTTGGTGTCTGATTTGTGTCCATTTATCCTTTGGTGCAGAGACTGTCTGTCTGGTTTGGCTATTATATGTGGCAGAAGGGCATTGCTGGCCCATGGTGGCATATATCACATTTGTAGATGTGCAAATGGATGAGCCCTTGATGGTGTGGCTGATGTGGTTAGGTCCTGTGATGCTGTCACTTGTATAGGTATGTGAGGTTTACTGAGCATATGTTTATCTCCTGCAGATTCTGAAATGACTATCGAATTGGAACTCTTTGTTAATAAATCAACAGCTACACGCTTGAACTCTGGGGAAGAGAAACTCGAAGACATTCTGATTTTACACCTTAACGAGGGGAAGGATTATTTCCTTTCTGTGACGGGAAATTACCTGCCCAGCTGCTTTGGATCTCCAATCCAGACACTGTGTTACATGAGAGAACCTATCCAGGATATGTCAGCAGAGTCCATTCGAGAACTGGTACGTTAACGAGGGAGCAGAAGATCTTTGGGAAGCTTGCCTTTCTAAGCCCAACAGAACCCTCGCTTAGTGGCAGGCTGTTAAATCTCTGGCAGCCCCCTCATTGCATAGTGTTAATAAGCATCCTCCCCGTTTCCTTTTATTGCTCCTATAGGATTATCTCCAGTAATCACTGTGACAGCAACAGTTCCCTACACCCCCTGCTAGGGCTGGCTTGGTTTGCAACTTCTGATCTTTGATGCCGTGTATTCACACATCACCTGGGCTCTTTGAGCTCTCAAAGTTCCATGCAGAATGTGGAAAAAAAATTAGATCCTATCTGTTCTGCTGGGGGCATTAAAGATCCCAGGGTGCTTTTGCTATGAGGAGAGATTTACCTCGGTGTCTGTGGCTTTCACCCAATAGGGGTATGTTTGGTGCCTGTTTTTATTTCAATTCGTTGGTGCCATATGTGGGTTTTTTAAGTCTTGGAAGGGCAGCCATGTTAGCCTGTAACTTTAAGCTGCCAAAGGACCATCATGAGCTTTTGTGGCAAAACCCATTTCACCAGATGAACTGGAGAGGGATCACAGGAACCCAGAATTTATAACAGTGAAAGAAGGGGGGGGGAAGTACCCATCAATTGTAGCACCAGTGCTTATGAGGCTAATTAAGAGGGTTGGAAGTGTCTCATACTTAGTTTTTGATGAAAATAAGGTGTTAAATGCAGGGAAGACTGGCTTTATAATGTGACATCCTGTTAATATCTTTGTGGGGGGGATTTGGGTTTTTTTGTTTGTTTTTTGTTTTTTTGTATCTGTATGTGAAGCAGTGTGTCATCCTTCTAGGTGGTGGTACTATGTAAGTGTGCTTATTGTATTAGTGTATATTCAGATCCATTGGTGAGGCTTCTGCTCTGTAATGTTCCTTAACTCTAACACCCCTGTTTCTTGCTCAGAGAGCTTTGTAGAATTAAATAAGAGTCTGACATGCTCCTTTACAGACCCTACTTCCACTTCAAATGAGTGATGACATTTTTCGGGATGAGAAGCCCCTGGACATCCCCAAAGAGCTGTGGATGTTGGTGGATCATCTGTACCGCAATGCTTCCCACCAGGTAGGCAATGTCAGCATTTAAGAAACTGTCCTCTGTTCTGCCGAACATGTAGCTGAGTTTTGAAGAACATTGTGAACAGCTTTTGTTGGCGCTAGCAGCATGGACATTAGCCAGAAGTGGGAAGAGTTCCTTCTCTCAAGAGTAAAGGGGATGTGAAGGACACTCGTTTGACAAGAGGTCTGAGCACACTCAGTGCATTTGGGAAGAGGGGGCGAAGGAGACTAGCTTCATGTGAAGGTTCATAATGCAGATCAGCAGCTGTTTGCTTTGGCTTTTTCATACTGTGATACGATAGCCTCGGCTAGAACTGTTGACAGTGTTCTGCACATCAGTAGGCACCACATCTGGAAAAATTTTCACAACATTTTGTACACCTATTTCTGGTAAAATGTGGGTCACGTGGTTACAGTGAACAGCAGTGTATAAGATTATTCTGTTTGTTCCCTTCTTCTCTGAGGCGGTGGGTTTTTCTTTCTATTGCAGGAAGACCTGTTTCAGCAGCCAGGCTTAAGATCTGAATTTCAGCAAATCCGAGACTGCTTGGATACAGGAATGCTCGATACTCTCCGTATCCTTTTGGAACTAATGTTCAGTGAGGCTGGTTTGTGTGTCCTGCGCTGGAACCACTTGACAGTTGGAGCCTCAAGCACCCGAGTGCTCCATTACATTGTATTGTCCCTTGAACTGTGTTAATCGCAATGTGTTTCTGTAGCACTGATTGTAAGGAGTCATGATGTCTGCCAGACCTTTGGTAAGTAGTCATTGCAGGATGAGCCAGCCCAATACTAGAGACAATTTGCTTCAGTAATTAAGGGGAGGGAGGGAGAGGGGGAGAGAGAGAGAGAGAAAAAAAAATCATATCGGTCATGTACTCTAAAACATTGCTAATATATACAATATAGAGTATCCAAAACCAAGTACATCTTTCCCTGGGGAAAGGAGGAGAGAACACATGACAGAGGCTAGTCACATTGCTTAATATACTTCCGGAAAGCATTCAGATCCTAGGGAGAGGTGTGTGGTGTAAGAAGATCTATAGAATAGTGACAGGTAAATGATAGGTACAAATGGTCCCAGTGTTTGCTATGTGGAATCAATCAGGATAGTACAAACTCTGCCAGCTATGAATACGTTCAGGAGCTGTGGTGAGACCTCACCAGTGATTAAAGGTTCAACAGAGATGCTAACAAACCAGATCACTGCACTACCTTTTCCTTTAACCATCATCGGGTCAGTTGGCAGTAACCATTCAGTAGCTGAGGCCCTGCTGCTGTTCTTGGAAAGCCTGCCAGAGCCTGTTATCTGCTGCCACCTCTACAACGACTGTTTGCATTGTGCTGGCAACTACACACTGAGCAGCCAGGTAATGCAGGCATTACTGCAGTGGGTTAACATAAAGCCTTAAATGAACATGGAGTTTGGCTGATCTGTGCCAGACAGATAATGGGCTCAAAACCCAATGAGCTTACAGGGTCATTGCTAGAAAGTACCTTGAATGGGGGCTCCTGGTTTTTATTAGATGTCATTAAGGCTTGTGTCTTGTGTAATTGTATTGATGCTTTGAGCGTATAAGTCTTCTCTAGGTAATTTTTCACAGTAAAGTTCTTACTTTGTTTTCAGGTTGTCTCCAGGCTGCCCACGTGCCATAAAAATGTGTTTAACTATCTGATGGCGTTTTTACGGGAACTACTGAAAAATTCAGAGAAAAATCACTTGGATGCGAATATTCTAGGTAAGATGAACCAAGCAACCTGTCTGCTCTACAGAGGCTTGTAGTAGTTTATAGAACAAGCCATGTGCCTCTCAGAAATTACTGCTTTAGTGGTCCTTTGCAGTCTGCTGTTTTTGGTGCCTGGTATGCAACCTGGCAGGAAACAGACTTCTGCTAAGAAAGCGAATATGGGGCATTGTCGTGCCAAAAAACAGGCCCTATTGGCATGAAAAACATTAGAAAGTGCTACTGGAAAAAAAGGGAAAAATTGTGATGGCCAGCTTTGCACAACTACATCCTCCTCCTCTCTCACCCATCCCCAAGTGGAACTCAGATGCTCCCCAGATTTATTTTGGGAAGAATTATCATTGACCCCTGGATGTTAACAGGCTTTTATTGTGTGTCTTTTTCATGCAGCTAGTATATTTGGGGGCTTGTTGCTGCGTCCTCCTCCCCGACATCCTAAGCCTGATGTAACTGAGAAGAGGAAGGCTCAGCAGTTTATCCAGCAGTTCCTCTTGAGAGAAAGCAACTCGCCGTGAATTCCAGATACAGCTAATCTGGTTTTTAGATGAAGCTATCAAGTTACTGTAAAAAGACGTCTGTACAGAGCATCACCTCTTTAGAACTTTACAGTATTTTACTCCGAGTACAATCCATTGATATTAAATACAGATCAGGCACATAGAAGCAGTTGTCACTGTATTAAGATGTAAAGAATATTGAATTTTTAAATGTGATGTTTTTTATAAAAGACTCAGAGAACTGACATTTTGTATTATATTTTAATTATTTAACTTGTATTAAAATCTCCATTTTAAAGTTCCTTTTATTTAAATAACAATGCCATCTTAGTGCACTTTCCCATCCCACCTTTCGGCTTGAATCCCTATTGGCTGGACTGGATGTTTGCTGTTCATTTTAATTAAATCCCATCCATGAAATATCAGGAGGCACAGAGACGTGAGCTGCAAAACATGAATTCCCACAATTCTTGCTAACATTGCGCAAACTGATCAGTAGATCGCTTAGGATTTGGTTCATGCGCGTGCAAATAGGCAAATAAGTTTAACAATTCTATATGTAGGTACAGACACTGTGGAAAAAACTAGGCCTGCCAAGCAATTAAAAAAATTAATCACGATTATTGCACTGTTAATAGTAGAACACTTAAAATAAAATATGTAAATGTTTTTGGATATTTTCTGCATTTTCAAATATATGGGTTTAAATTACAGCAGAATATAAAGTGTACATTGCTCACTTTATTTTTGACTAGAAGACTTACCTGGCATTGCCAGCTTCCTGCCCTGAAGGACCTAGGCAGTGTCGGGAGTGCAGGAGTCAGTGCAGGGCCTTGGGAATGTGGGAGGGGGCAGTGCAGGAAGCTGGGGGCATAGGCTAGTCTGCTGGCAGGCATGATGGTAGAGCCCCAGCCCTGTTGGCCACTTCCTTGGGGGTACAGTTGTCTCCAATGGACACTCTGCAGGCTAGCTCTCCCCTGCGGGCTCGCTGCCCCCCAGTGAATACTCTCAATATTGTATCCTTCCAAACAGTTCCCCTCTTTCCATGTTATGGAAAACAGTCCCTTTCCTGAGGCTTCCGGTTGTCCTGGCACAACCAAACCTTGACCTTGCTTTAAGTTAGGAGAAGATGAAGCTGCATACAAAATTCAGTGGTCCTTGCTCTTTGGCTACATCTACACTGTAGCCTTCTTACGGAAAATCTTATGCAAATGAAGCACAGAGCAGAATATCGCTGTGCTTCATTTGCATAATTAATTACGGGCTGTTTTTGCGCAAGAGGCTTTTGCACAAAAAGGAGCTGTGTAGATAGCTCCTTCTTGCACAAAAACCCCCTCTTGCGCAAGAGCCGTTCTTACTGAAAAAATGAGTTTCTGCATTGAAGTGTTGCTCTTTTGAGACTTCTGAAAAATATTCCATAATTCCTGTCTTAGCTTTTGGAAGGCACATCAGATTCTTAGATCTTGGGACAAGTGCTCTAGTTATGTTTAGAAATCTCATATTAGTATCTCTTGTGTGTTATCTATCTGCAGTGAAAGTGTTCTTAAAATGAATGTGTACTGGGCATCAGAGACTTCAGTAAATGGAAATATATGGCAGAATGTAGGTAAAACAGAGGAGTAGACCTACAATTCCCCCCTCTTCAAGGATTTCAGTCACATTTAATTATGCATTATTTGTTAAGTGTCATCAGTATTGAACTATGTTCTCTGGAATGGTGGCCAAAGCATTAAGGGGCATATGAACAATGTAAATACCTTGCAATACCAGCTACAAAAGTGCTATGCAAACACCAATTTTCACTTTCAGGTGACACTGTAAATAGGAAGCTAGCAGCATTAACTCTCATAAATGTAAACCAACTTGCTTCTCTAAGGGTATGTCTACACTACCCTCCTAATTCGAAATAGGAGGGTAATGTAGGCATACTGCAATTGCAAATGAAGCCCGGGATTTGAATTTCCCGGGCTTCATTTGCATAAGCGGGGCTCCACCATTTTTAAATCCCCGCTCGTTTGAACCCCGTGCCGCATGGCTACACGGGGCACGAACTAGGTAGTTCGAACTAGGCTTCCTAGTTTGAACTACCGTTACTCCTCGTGGAATGAAATTCAAATCCCGGGCTTCATTTGCAATTGCGGTATGCCTACATTACCCTCCTATTTCGAATTAGGAGGGTAGTGTGGACATACCCCATGTGATTGAGCAAGCAGTAGGACTGAGTGGACTTGGAGAAACTAAAAATTTTACATTTTGTTTTTTAATACAATTATGCAACAAATTACATTTTTATAAGTTGCATTTTCACAACAAATTGCATTATAGTACTTATATTTTTCAGTTCACATCATGCTACTTTTCATTTTTACAGTGCAAATATTTGCAGTAAAAATAGTGAGAACTGTACACTTTGTATTCTGTGCAACTGAAAACAATATTTGAATATGTAGAAACATCCACAATATTTTTTTAAATGTCATAGAATCATAGCACTGGAAGGGACCTTGAGAGGTCATCGAGTCCAGCCCCCCGCCCTCAAGGCAGGACCAAGCTCCGTCTACACCATCCCTGACAGATGTCTATCTAACATGTTCTTAAATATCTCCAGAGAGGGAGATTCCACCACCTCCCTTGGCAATTTATTCCAATATTTGACCACCCTGACAGTTAGGAATTTTTTCCTAATGTCCAATCTAAACCTCCCTTGCTGCACTTTAAGCCCATTACTCCTTGTCCTGTCCTCAGTAACCAAGAGGAACAAATTTTCTCCTTCCTCCTTGTGACACCCTTTTAGATATTTGAAAACCGCTATCATGTCCTCCCTTAATCTTTTTTCCAAACTAAACAAGCTCAGTTCATGAAGCCTGGCTTCATAGGTCATGTTCTCTAGACCTTTAATCATTCTTGTCGCTCTTCTCTGAACCCTTTCCAATTTCTTCACATCTTTCTTGAAATGTGGCGCCCAGAACTGGACACAGTACTCCAGCTGAGGCCTAACTAGTGCAGAGTAGAGCGGCAGAATGGCTTCACGAGTTTTGCTTACAACACACCTGTTGATACAACCTAGAATCATATTTGCTTTTTTTGCAACAGCATCACACTGTTGACTCGTATTCAACTTGTGGTCCACTATGACCCCTAGATCCCTTTCCGCCATGCTCGTTCCTAGACAGTCGCTTCCCATCTTGTATGTATGGAACTGATTGTTCCTTCCTAAGTGGAGCACTTTGCATTTCTCTTTATTAAACCTCATCCTGTTTACCTCTGACCATTTCTCTAACTTGCTAAGGTCATTTTGAATTATGTCCCTATCCTCCAAAGAAGTTGCAACCCCACCCAGTTTGGTATCATCTGCAAACTTAATAAGCGTACTCTCTATCCCAATATCTACATCATTGATGAAGATATTGAACAGTACGGGTCCCAAAACAGACCCTTGAGGAACTCCACTTGTTATCCCTTTCCAGCAGGATTTAGCACCGTTAACAACTCTCTGACTACGGTTATCCAGCCAATTATGCACTCACCTTATCGTGGCCCTATCTAAGTTATATTTGCCTAGTTTTTCAATAAGAATATCATGCGAGACCGTATCAAATGCCTTACTAAAATCTAGGTATATGACATCCACCGCTTCTCCCTTATCCACAAGGCTCAATTGATAGTCTATTAAACAGTGCAATTAAAATTATTAATCAAGATTAATTTTTAATTGAAATTTTTTGATTTAATCATATGAGTTAACTGAAATTGACAATCTAGAAAATACTATTATCCAGACCTACGTATATCAGCTCTTTTGTTTGCTATTTGTTATTAGGACAGTGACTCTCAGTCAGCATCATGAGAGATAATGCTGTGGTAACTAAGAATTTATGGTCAATGAAAGCATTGAGATGAAATTCAGTACTGATGAATTGTTTAGCTTTGCAAATTCCATTTTAAATATCGTATTCCATCATATTGTATAGAGTTGCAACTTTTACTATCATTTAATAATATTTTGATGATAAACCTGTTTTTAACAATGGCTACAGTTAGTATTTATTCCACTTCCTCTTTCTGGATAAAGCTGTAGCCTGTGGTCTTACATGGCTTTCTGGTGTGTTTTGTTTCTTGGGTTTAAAGTGCTCTCACCCTTGCTTCCTTCCCCTCCTAGATACCATTTCCTTTTCTTTCTTTTTCAAGTTTTAGAAGTTCCTGGTCTCTTAGGCTATGTCTACACTGTGCATTGTTGCGCAAGAAGATATGCAACTGAGGCGCGGCAGTGACTATCACTGTGCCTCATTTGCATACTTAATGAGCCGCCATTTTTGTAGAAGGGGCTTTTGCGCAAAAAGAGCTGTCTACACTGCTCCTTCTTGCGCAAAAAACCCCTCTCATGCAGGAGCTGTTCTGCAGCTTATTTTCAGGAAGAATGACTCGTGCAAGAGGGGTTTTTTGCGCAAGAAGGAGCCATGTAGACAGCTCCTTCTTGAGCAAAATCCCCTTCCACAAAATGGTGGCTGATTAGGTATGCAAATGAGGCACAATGATATTCATCACTCATCCTCATTTGCATATCTTCTTGTGCAACAATGCACAGCGTAGACGTAGCCATAGGCTACGTCTACACTGCAGGCTTCTTGCGCCAGAAGCTTTTTGCGGACGAGATCTTCCACAAAAACTTCTTGCACAAGAGCGCGTCCACACTTCAAAAGCACATCAGAAAAGCGATGTGCTTTTGCGCAAAAGAGCATCCAGACTGCATGGATGTTCTCTCGCAAGAAAGCTCTGATTACCATTAACAGAATGGCTACCAGGGCCATCTGTGCTTCTTTCGATAGGCTGTTTTTGCACACAAAAAACCCTGCTGCCTGTCCACAGTGACCTTTTTGCGCAATAACTGTTGTGCAAAAAGGAGTTATTTCTCGTAGAAAGAGGAATAGCTATTAGGGTTGCCAGGTGTCCGGTATTGAACCAGACAGTCCAGTATTTTTACCTCCTGTCCAGTTAAAAAAAAAAAATTCAGAAAATACCGGACACCTAAAATGTCTGGTATTTTCTGACTGTTTTTCCCGACCAGGTTTTTTTCCTGGGTTCATACCAGGTTCCACAAGGGAGTTGTCTGGCCCAGTGCAGGGAGGCAAGATGGCATGTGGCCGCTGGAAGCCTGTTGGGGCCAAAAAGCCTCAAAAGCAAAGCATTTGTTAAAGGGGCCACACTGGTTTTTTTAATTTTGTTTTAAGCTTAACAACTCTCGGGTCCTTTTTTGGCTCAACAACTTTGGTGTCTCTCCTCCACCTTTTTTTTTTTCCTCAACAGAATTTTTTCCTGGTGGTTTTGTGGGGGGGAGGGGGATTCGGTATTTTTTTGTTAAACCATTTGGCAACCCTAATACCTATTCTTCAAAAACCCCTCTGTTTTGTTGATTCACTGTAAATTTTGTTGCACAAAAATGTGCTTGAGGTGTGGATGCTCCGAGGTTTTGCACAAAAACAGTTTTTGCACAAAAACTCTGCAGAGTAGACATAGCAGTATCTTCATCAATGCCGTCAACAGTTAAGAGAAAAACCTTTCCCATATGTGTCTAATTCCACTAAACCACTGGTTTTTAACCCACAGGCTGCTTGGAGCCCAATCCGCACTCAACTACAGCGCATGTGAAACCCTCAAGGCACCACAGATAGTATATGCATTGTGTGGATGTGATTCACAACACACACACAAGCTGCTTATTCAGCCCACAGTGGTAAATAGATTGAAAACCACTGCACTAATCCATAAGAGGCTAAATTCATCATTTAACAATTTCAGTGGAGTCGTATCATTTCATCTCATTGGTGAATTTGGCCTAATGGTTTTAATAAAATAGCATGTGGGTGCACAAAATGTTAATTTGTACAACATATCAATTTTATTTTACTATTTGTTAAAACATACCATATTTCCCAAAATCATGACCTTTAACCAGAAAATGACAGGTTGCAAATTTTAGATGGCAATTATCTGCTTCAAAGTAATGACTAATTATTTTGTAAAAATGTCCAATTGTGAAAAATCTCACTTCCTTTTTTTTGGGCGGGGGGGATTTTATTAAGGGACAGTCTCACAACTTATTCAGTCTTTAAGTACAAAGTTTCCTGTTACTGCCAAATCTAGCATTAGCAAATCAAAAGCCAAAGTATGTCATTACTATTCATGGAAAAAGAAAAAAACTGAAAAATTACATGACTTCATCATTGACTCCTCTAAGACCAATTTCCCAAAGAGCTTTATTTTATATCTACATGGTATAATCCTAATGCTTACAAACTTGGAATAAAACTTTTTTCCCCAAGAAAATTTGAAGGAAAAGGTTGCCACTTATATGTGGAGGACAGGTAATAGAATACTTAGGGTCGTAATAGTTACACCCATTTACTGATTGTACTGTGAAGAGACACTGATTTGGTTAGAGGCCATAAATAGAGGGGGACAAGTATGGTCTGAGAAAAGCTCTACACCAGTGTTTCTCAAAGTGGGGACCGCAAGAGTATTCCAGGGGGTCCATTGGCCCTACTGATCAACTCCTCCCTCTCCCTTCCTTCCTGGTGCCTTCTGCATGCCAGAAAATAGCTGTACTGTGGCACGCAAGGGATGCTAGAAAGGAGAGTGAGGATGGGGAGTGCTAGTGGGAGGAGGCAGGAAGAGGATAAGAACGTAAGAATTGTCGTACTGGGTCAACCCAAATGTCAGTCTAGTCCAGTATCCTGTCTTCCAACAGTGGCCAATGCCAGGTGCCCTAAAGCAAATGAACTGAACAGGTAATCAAGTGATTCCTTCCCTGTCACCCATTCCTAACCAATGACAAACAGAGGCTAGGCACACTATTTCTACCCTTCCTGGCTAATAAGCATTGATGTGAACCTATCCTACATGAACTTATCTAGCTCTTTTTGAACCCTGTTAAAGTCCTGGTCTTCACAACATCCTCTGGCAAGGAGTTCCACAGGTTGACTGAATGTTATATAAAGAAGTACTTCCTTTTGTTTCATTAATGGACGGAATGGAGTGGGGGCAGTCTGGGGTTGAGTTGGGGGAATTTGGGGGTCTGAAAAAATGTAAATCAAAATGAAGTTTCTCAAGTTCCTAAAGTTTGAGAATCACTGCTTTCCACAATCAAGCCAACACTGAAATATATTCTTGCCTTTTTCCATTCTCGGGGTTACACTTGCCTGCTAAGCTGTGGCATGCACAAGGAAAAATCTGGTGCACAGCAGCTGACTGTAATAGGGCAGTATATTCTCTTTTGGCAGTGATGGTGATTAGCATCAATCACCCAAGGCCAGGATTTTTAAACTGACGAACATTTTCTTACTAATGTCTTTACTGCTTGTCTCACAGGCATCTTTGCTTCACCAAGAGCAAAGATGCAGGCGGCAGATGAGTTCAAATGTTGCTGTGCTTCACTTAGTTTCCCCTCAACATGAAATACATGAAATCTTCATGGGAATAGCTAAGTTAGTGCTCACAGTGTATAGCATAGGGATTACCATGAACCTCGTTAAACACGCTGGTTTCAGTGCAAAGGGAGGAGAAGGTCTTGGAGAGGTACGTGCTGTATTCTCATGCAGAAAAGGCTGACAAGAAAGTTTGCTGGGGGAGCTGCCTCCGCCCATCCGTGGCTCTGTGAACAAAGATGGATTTATATATAATGCCATTATTAGTTCTAGCAGAAATGAACCACCAATGTTCCCTCTAATTTTTTTCATCCGTGTGCAGAATAAATGTTATGTGTACCAAGGCATGTGTAAATGTGCACCACCATATTTTTCTATATGTTGGTGATCTGGGTACTCTGCTAATCAGCTGGGCGGCACCTTAATCTCTCCTGAGTGGCTGCCCAAGCGCACAGATACAGGGAACACTGGTCACCACCATGAAACAGCTTCAGCTCCAGGTCCCCAGTTCAATAGCGCCAAGCCTAAAGGTCAAAGTTGGTTAATGGCTCCCAGAGCACCAGAGAAGGGAGGTTAAAGTGAATCCTCCAATAAATTCTCTCCTCTGCTCTTTTGCTTTAGAAGCTGCACAGACCCAGACTGCATATGCCAGACTGGTTGGGTCTCTATAGTTCACAAGCAGGCCCTGCTAATGGTAAGAAGGGGCAAAAGGGAGCAGTTGTCCTGGGGGCTGGCAATTCAAAGGAACTCAGGGCTCCTGGCTGCTGCTACTACAGCAGCTGCGACGGCCAGAGCACCAGACCTTTTAAATTGCTGCCAGAGTGCCGTGTGTTCCGAGCAGCCTACAGGGCTGTGCTCCGGGTGGCACTGAGGCCAGCTTTGGCCCCTTCCACCAAATTCCCTATCGTCCCCTCCCAGGTGCCCTAGAATGCAGGGTGGAAGTAAGGACAGCTTTCCACTAACTCCCAGGGATGTCTCCCAGAACAGAAGGCTGTCATTTCCATGCCTGTGTTTGTAATACACCATTTGCCCTTCCTCCCCCTCCCACCAAAGCTCCTGCCCTGAACTCCTTTTCTGTCTCTTCTTCCTTGTGTTCCCTAAATGCAAATGAATGATTTCTCAACCGCAGTATCTGTATCAGGAAAGGAGGAGTTACAGGGTTTACCGACTAGTTAATGCAGGGGGCACCTCTTTAAGAGCAACATACTTGACTGTCATATTGCTGTCTGATCATTCACAAAGCTGTTTTTCAAAGCCTCTCTGATTTGCAGTGCCCCTTGATATGTTCTCCTCAATGCCTGGGTGCTCCTAATTAGCAACTAGGTGATCTGCTTTGCCCCCTCCCCCTCCTACCCCCTTCCCAGCATAACATTTTCCCCCTTAATTGCACAGATATTATGGAGCACAGAGCAGGCTGTCACAACAGGAGAATGTTGCTTTCACTGACATCTCACCTAGTCAATAAACTGCTGATCATCCCATAGCTGCACAACTTAATGGCCTACCAGTCTGTGTTTGTTTCACAGGACCAGAACCAGTGGTGTTCCACTGTGTCAAGAGGATCAACAGTTGCCAGCATCTGCCAATGGTTCCACTCAAGAGTTTCATATGTGTCTGTGTTCATGGCTTCCTCACAGTGTTCCTGGCTACATTCTGGATATAACACAGCATAAGGTGCAAGGTGTTTGCAATGATTACCACAGCAACTTGCAGCTGAACAGAGATCCATGTTTGCCTTGCTATGGCATTTGCTTGGATAACCAGGGGAAAAAGTGCACAAATAGATTGTTTACCATTGCAAGCGGGGGAGGGGAGGAGAAGAGATAAGTGCACCATGAGAGGCTGATGATATGGACCCAGAATTATGCGGGGCATTGTTTCTGTCCCCATCAGGCATTGGGTGCTTAACCCAGAATGCAAAGGGACAACAGGAACTATGGAATAGCTATTCACAGCGCATTGCTGTCAAAGTCAACGGTCGCCACCCTACTGGGGAGGCACTACATCGAATTTTTGCGCACAGTGGGGACATGCACCTTTGATTTTACAAAACTGTGTACTAATAAATCAACCTTAATAAATTAGACCCAATCTTGTAGTGTAGACATGGCCTCAGACATGAATAAGACAAGCTGAAATACAAAATTTGTAGGCTGAGGTCAGCAAGACTTTATCTTAGCTATTTTAGGTCTTGGAGAAAGGAAATTATGTAAATCAATGACTGAGAATAACCTGATGCCCTCATGGTATACCAAGTGTAATGATATACCAAGTAAAAAATTAATATTAGATCATAAAATACTGCCAAGTCGCATCTCAATCACAGGATACAGATTGTGTGTCAATGCTAAGGAGAACAAAGAGAATTTACAGAGCCTATAGAAAATTGGGCTCCCTTAGTTTCCTGGAGACACACTCATAAGTGAAAAGAGGGTTGACACTTTCACAGACATGTGTGGAATGTAGAGTGGTTGTATGCTATGTTCACCCTGTGCCAGCCTTAACCATTTCTACCGCTAGTACTATTAAAAGTTCAGTGTCTGTCTGTCTTGCCACGTTTAATTAGCTAAAATAGTTCAAAGTCTTTTTATTCTTTTTTTTTTAAACCATTCTGGGTTAGCATATGTAGATAAATAACACTTGTACCATCTAACTGAAATTATTTGGGCTGACGGCTGTAGGGGTATACAGGATCAGCTGAAAGCAGAATTTGGCTCATAATATTTACATAAACACATAGAAGATAGGATATTGATCCAGACAGATCTTTGGTCTGACCCAATATGGCCATTCTTAACAGTGGCCAGTGCCCGGTGCCTCATGCCCTAGAGGGAACAAACAGAATAGGTGATCACTTAGGGTATGTCTACACTGCATTCCTCTTTTGAGAAAGGAATGCAAATGCAGCTGAGCGAAATTGCAAATGAAGCGCGGATTTGATTTTCGCATGCTTCATTTGCATTCTTGCATCTGGGCGCTTTTTCAAAATACCCAATTTTGAAAAAAAATGCAGTCTAGATGGGGTTATTTAAAAAAAAAAACATTCTTTCAAAATAACTCTTAAATCTCATTTTTTAACGAGTAAGGGTTATTTTGAAAGAATGATTTTTTCTCAAAATAACCCCATCTAGACTGGGCTTTTTCTTTCAAAATAAGGTATTTCGAAAAAGCACCTGTATGCTATTATGCAAATGAAGCACGGGAAATTCAAATCCGCGCTTCATTTGCAATTTCGCTCAGCTGCATTTGCATTCCTCTCTCAAAAGAGGAATGCAGTGTAGACATACCCTGTCTAACCAGTGTAGACATTCCCTGTAATTTATTCCTAGCTTCTGCCACCAGAGGCTAGGGATGGTCTCTCCGCCTATATTTATGGCTCATAGCCATTCATGGACCTATACTCCAGGAATTTATCTAGTCCTTTTTTGAAGCCGTGTTATAGTTTTGTCCTTCACAACCCTCCTCTGGCAAGGAGTTCCACAGGTTGACTGGGTTGTGCAAAGAAATACTTCCTTTTGCATGGTTTAAAATTGCTGCCTATTGATTTCCTAGTTCAAGTGTTCACACCCCTCATGTTTTATACAGTGCAGGCCCGAACCATTCGCGCGCCCCGGGAGCATGGCACTGCCCCTGGGAGTGTGACGCATGCACAGCCCCGCCCCCGGGTGTGCGGTGCTCCCTGCCCCCAGAGCATGGCGCATGCGTAGCCCCCACCCCGGGCGTGCAGCGCATTTGTAGCCCCACTCCTGGTGCGCGGAGCATGTGCGGTGCCTCCCTCGCCCGGCCCGGCAGCCCCAAGTGGCGCCCCCTATAATCGGGTGCCCCGGCCGTACCCCGCCTCGCCCGTACCTTGGGCCGGCCCTGGTTTTACAGACCCCAGCCACTGCCCCCCCTTACTCCTCTCTTTTCCAAGCTGAAAAGTCCCAGTCTTATCCATCCCTCCTCATTGCTCCCTATTCCTCACACTCAGGCCCCACTCGCCAGCCCCAGCTGGCCACGCCCCGTTACATGAGGCCCCGCCCTCTTCTCTGGGCCACGCCCCTTATTCCATGAAGCCTCGCTGTCAACCGAACCACGCCCTCTCAACTGGCCCCGCCCCCCAGCCTCCCTCTCCTTTTCTTCTCAGGTCCCGCCCCCGTGCCACTTCCTCCTCGGGGACAGGGCCGGGGGGCCGGAAGGGGCGGGTGTTAGCGCGCTCGGCGAGTGCCGGAAGCGGAAGTGATGCGTGTGGGTAATCATGGTGCTGCTGGGAGGTTGCCGACGCCGCCGCTCCTGGGAGCTTGGTGAGAGCGGGGCGCGGCCAGAGCTGGGGGGCCGCGTGCGGGGCTCGCCGGCCGAGCCCGGCCCGCTCGGGTGAGCCAGCCGCCCGGGGGCCCGGCACGGGGCTGCAGCGCGAGGCAAACGTGAGGGGGACCCGGACAGCGCGGGGGGGGGGCGTGAGTGCGCAGCGCCGAGCGCGGGGCCCGGCCTCAGCCCGCGCCGCCCTGTCAGGAGCAGGCAGGCTCCGCGAGGGCCCGGCGCGCGCCCGCTTCCCTGCCCGGCTGCCGGGGCTCGCGGCCCGCCCTGGTGCGTCCCCTCCCCGGCCCCCGACAGGGCGCCCGAAGCTCGCGCCGCCGGCCCGAGGCAGCCTCCCCAGCGCTTGAGGAGCGAGGTCTGCGGCGCCGGGCGCCTTCGCTCTCCGCGTGTTTCGATGACACGCCCGGGAGCAGCCCTGTGAGGGTAACGTGCTGCGGGGGACTGTCTCTGGCTCGGGAGTTGGGACGGGCTGCGCTGTGCGGAGCCCCCCGCTCGGGGAATGGGGGGCACCAGGTACTGTGCGTGCTTAAAAAACAACCCATAGTCTGGTCGCACTTTATAGACCAACACCACACCTAGAACGGTATCGTGAGCGTTCCTGGGCACAGCTCATAGAATCATAGGACTGGAAGGGACCTCGAGAGGTCATCGAGTCCAGCCCCCCGCCCTCAAGGCAGGACCAAGCTCCGTCTACACCATCCCTGACAGATGTCTATCTAACCTGTTCTTAAATATCTCCAGAGAGGGAGATTCCACCACCTCCCTTGGCAATTTATTCCAATATTTGACCACCCTTCAATAAGGCGGTCCTCTCCCAAAGAGATTCCTGCTCGTTTTTTATCAGTTCAAGACAGCTGATTAACCTCTGGCAATATACAGTAATTTGCAGGTGACTTTTCATAAACTTCGCTAGAAAAGCCCCAATCGCAGTGGAGGGATGTTTCTTCTAAATCTGAAAGAACTGTAGGCCCCTTTTTCAGGTCGCATACCATATGTATTTTAGCGGACTTGGAGCACCTTTGAAAGTATTTTCTTGTGTCACCTGAATAAAAACTTTCCTGCACTACTTTTCTGAAAGCAAGGTAAGGTTTCTGGAAGTGAATTAATGGGGAGAAGAAATGTAAACGTGTTAGTTTGCACCCTTGAGAGTTTAGGTGAAAAGTCCTTGTCTAAATATTATGATATTCTTACACTTATGCTACTCTGTTACAGGTGAGTTGTTACATTTTAATTTCATGATGCTGCACTAAGTTCCATTAAACCATGGGGGAAAATACTCCCGAAGACAGCATTCACTACTATGATGGGGACGAAGACGAACTGATCCAAGATGATAAAATGATGAGGTTTATTGATAAAAATGGTCTAATTCCTTCATCATCTGGGACAATTTATGACAGGACAACTGTTCTAATTGAACAAGACCATGGGACATTAGAAGATGATGAGGATGAAGGACAATGTGGAGATCACTTGCCTTTTTTACCAGAGGGTCATGAAGGATTTCATTTAATAGAAGATCATGAAGGAATGTCCCAGGGTTATGTTCAACATATTATTTCTCCAGATCAGATTCATTTGACTATAAATCCTGGTTCAACTCCCATGCCAAGAAATATCGAAGGAGCTACTCTCACTTTGCAATCTGAGTGCCCAGAGACCAAGCGTAAAGAAGTAAGTGACCAACTATAATTGTAAAACTTGCCCTTGAGAGCTGATTATCTGGTGATCTCAAAGCACTTCACAGATATTAGTTGATTTTTTTTCCAAGTTGGTATTTAGCTGCACATTGAAGGAAAGCATATGCCTAAATCAACATCACTGTTTTGAAAATCTTAGCCATTAGGTTTAACTGCACAGTAGGTTCTGTACTTAGATACTTACCTACACAAGTTACTCAGGATCACACAGTGAGTCAACCAGAGTTAAGAATGTTTCAGGCTCTCCTGCTCTCACTTAGACCATATGCCTTATTATGTAACCGCAACTGTGTGAAAAGAAACTCAGTATGCTTCATGACAGTGCAGTTACTGTTAATTATAGGATAAAAGGTGACAGCTGTGGCAAATAGGGACCATGATAATACAGTTTGGACCTCCCTTGTCCAGCACCCTCAGGACCTAACTGGTCCTGAATGAGGGGATTTGCTGGACCAGGGGAGGTCCCTCTTCTTGTTGCCCTTGCTGCCACTGGACTAGGGCTCCAGCCTGGCCCCACTGCTGCCCCAGCTCCCTGGGGCTTTCTAGCTGCTGTCAGCTCCACTATTGCCGGGACCAGAGCAACACAGCTGGAGCTCCGCAGCTGCTTGGCTCTGTAGCTGGGACTCCAGCCGGGGTGGAGCAGGAGCTCCATGGCTGCCATTGGGGTTGCAGCTCCCTGGCTGTGGCTGGAGCTCCATGGCTTCTGGGGCTAGAACTACTCACCATGCTCTCCCCTCCCACGTGCTGGGCTTCCAGCTGAGGCGCTGGTCCCCTCTACCATGCTCCTGCCCCATGTTCAGACTTCCCTGTTCCTGTGGCTGTACCAAGTTTGGTTTAGGAAAAATTCTGCATCCCAATTAAGTGTGAAATTCCATCCCAATGTGATTTAAAACTTCTAAAATATTAAACCTTCATCAGCCACACTGATTTAAAACAGAAGCTTGACATAACCCTAGTTATGGTACTATTACCATTGTACAGTAAAACTCCAATTGTCCGGCATCCAGTGGTCCGGCACTCCTGATAGTCTAGCACCAACTGGAACCCGGAAGTGCTCTGGACAGTTGGAGCTGCTGTGAGCCCTATGGGCGCTCACAGCTGGTAAAGGGAAGGGAAGGGGAGAAGAGGGGAAGGGGATTATACCCCTGTGACGGGTCTGCTGGGACCCGCACTGCCTCCGGGTGGGGGGTGGGCAGGGAATGGCGTGGCAAGGGGCGATCCCTCCACTGTTTTGCAGGAAGGCGGGGGAAGCCCCACGTAGCCGCCGAGTTTCTGGGAAGGAAGTGGGCTCCCCACCCCCCCAGACTGCAGTAGTTATCGTTGAGCAGGGGGGTGAGGGGCGGCACTGTGGGACCAACCCGGCAGCACCCCAGCTGCTCTACTCCGCCGCTTCCTCAAGTCCGTTGCTGCCGCTGCTGAAAGTGATGAGCGGCGGACAAACGGTGGAGCGGTGCTGCTGGGATGGTCCCGCAGCACCACCCCTCTGCTCGGTGATAATTACTGCAGTCTGGGAGGTGGGGAGCCCGCTCCCTCCCTGGAAGCTCTTGGTGGCTGTGCGGGGCTTCCCCCACCTTCCTACAAAATGGTAGAGGGTTCGCCCCTCGCTGTGCCGTTCCCCACCCATCCCCTGGACGCAGTGCGGGTTCCGGCAGACCCGTGTCAGCCCCCCACTGGAGTACTTCCCGATACTCCAGCATATCCGATAATCCGGTACCACCTAGGTCCCAAAGGTGCCGGATTATAGGAAGTCTACTGTACTTGTAATAAGTTGCAATTGTACTTAATTAAAATGTCATTTTGAATTAAGGATGTAAAATCTAATTTGAAAAGTTAATTGGTTAAACAGAATGTTAAACAATCAATTTAAACCGCTTAACCAGGATCCCACAAGGTGGGCCCACCACACCATAGATGGGGAGAGGGAGTAAAGAGGAGGGGGTGCTCCAGCCAGGTTGAGCACACCATGCTATGCCATAGTTGGGGGTGGGGTGGGGGGGAAGGCTGCTTCAGTTACTGGTAAGCATCATCTGGTAAGCTTACCTGTTTACATCCCTAGTTTGAACTAGCTTACTGGTCTGAAAATGGCATGGTTCTGGCAATAGAACACATTTGCATAGTAAATTTTTGTTGTTGAAAGCAAGGTAAATTCAGACAGACTTAGTAAATTTTTTTTGGGTCCAAAATTAACAAATTATATGAGGTATCCTTAGCGGACTAGTGTTGATATAATCTATCAGCATTTCAGACTTTGGACTAGTTCTGTGATCCATGCTCCTGGTGAATCAGGACTTATGTGAGTGTTTCCATTAAAGCCAATAGAACTACTTGTGTAACTGATACTCTGTGAGTAATGGGTTGCAAAATTTGGCCTTTAGTTAAAATGGAATTGGGGTTTGAAAGCCTGAATAATTTAGTTTAGCAGAGGACCTTGTTTGGAGTTCACTTGGCAAAGTGTAAGTGGGTCAGTAGCAACAGTTGCTTTCAGATAGGAGATGGAATTTCTGGTCTGAAAGGTATGGCTCAGCAAGTCGGTTAGCCTAGGACTCAAATGAGGGATTTCCTTTGTCGTTAGTGCACCTACCACCTTCTCCACTGCTCTATTGCTAAATTTTATTTTCATGCAATGTTGCCGTTTTCCGTTATCCTTTACAAGGTACTCAATTGGCCATTTCCATTGTCCTAGAATGGGCACTGTGTATTAGCAAAATCAGTGTGGGCTCTTCTACAAATGAGTGAAAAATGGGGTTGTCCTTGTTTAAAAGGTTTGGAAGATGTTGTCTTTTCTGCTTTATTATACACTGTACATTGAGGCAATGTCTACTTTTCTCTTTGTGAAGGAGGCAAAATTACTAGAGAAGTAGTAGTAGGGGCACAGTAAAAGTGAGTCCTAGGGAAATGTGGTCTTATGTCTGCTTCATTTAAATGCCTGAGAGAAGATCTTTAAACACCCTTGCACCTTCAATTAAAGCCTGAAACAGTTAACACGCTAACTTTCTGGCCCTTACTGGATAGGGAAGATGACTTTGATGTTGCTTATGGTTTGAGAGCTAGAAGCAAAACAAACTCTTTACGAACATTCACAAAGTATAAAATGGCTTAGCCCCCATTACTTAAGTTTGGAGATCACCCTTAACTTTTACTTTGTTACACCTTTCTGCCTTTAGTAGTACTTTTCCCATGAGACTAGCTAGTACTTGCATCATCTTCTCTTAGTTTCATAAGCTTCCTATTCAGTGGTAATAGTTCACCCTAAACCCAGTTTTCTTATAATTGGTGTTCACTAGGTTTTGAATTACTCATCAGTTTGAACAATGTAGCTAGTTGGACAGTGTTCTACCTCATGCCACCAAGTTTCCTTCAATAAAGATACATTTAACTTCCTCTTAGCCCCCTGTGTGTAAAATCTAGACTCCTGGTTACCCATCAAGGCCCTGCCCATCTTTCTTTGCAAAGACGATATACAATATAGCTAATGCCACTGCGTTCTACAGAAGTAATATTCCTTTGTGTTTGTATTCTGCTATCTTTGTCTGTGTCCTCGGGCCACGTTTCATTTGTTGTGATGGCATCAAGCCTTTTTCTGGAAAACTTGATTTTTTTCCTGTTCTGCACAGCAGCTTCATTTTAGATGTTTGGTCACCTCTGCACAGAACTTTTATCTACTGTAAACAAACGCTTGCTGTATGTACTGAAAGATGTGTGTTGCTTTGAATATGGTTACATAGTTCCTTGTCTCATTAACTACTTATGCATGCAGCCACGCACCATGCCACTGTTAAGCTTCTGGTTAGAGCCCATGATCTTGAGTAGTCCACAAGAAAATAAAGCACATTTCAGTAGCTGATGTAAAGATTATTCTCATGCACATGGAGCTTTTTGATGTAGCAGTGTACACCCTAACTTCAGGACAAACCGCATTATCAGCGAGCTAGTTATGTTAGTGCTGATGTGTATTAGTAATGAATGGTACTACAGCTGGTAGCTTGTTAGGAAAGAATGTACCTCTTTCCAGATAATAAAATTCACTTTCCTACCCCATGTCTGGTTTTAAATGAACCAGTCTGCTTTATATGCCAGACCTTTCTCGTGTTTTATCTCAACTTATAACTGTAAGATCCACTTTTTAAATTGTGTAGCACCACAATGGGCAATCTAGGCTAGTGATTCGGCTACATGAATGGACCTCCTTCCTCTAAGTGGGCCACAAGATTGTTGTAACCAAGATGGTCTCCTGGGTTAAGGTAGTTTTGCTAACTGCACATGTGTCCCTAGAATTTGCAGGTTGTGCTAAATGAACTGTAGTAGTGCTTTGGCTGCAGAAGGAGTGCACGGCTCTTACAGTCAAAGCTGAGTGCAGCGAGCGCACATCATGTTTCACGTGCCCTCAATGTGTGTCACTTGAGTAATATTGGTATGGGGGAAAAAAAACCTATGTGGATAGAAACCAGTGGAGTCTGGCAAACCTGTCTGTGAGCAGTGGGTACACAGAATGTCTCACAGGCCACACAAAACACCATGTGCTGCCTTTGGGCTGCAGGTTGCCCATCACTGGTCTAGCTGATGTGTAACTATTCTGCATCGCTGATGCATGCTATCTTTGATGGGTGGTCTTGCTGTTATGAGACCACAAAGTATGGTGTGTTTTGCCAACTCTGCACAATGATTCTCCTCTCCCATGGATGCTAGGTTTTCCAGTTCTGACTTGTCATGGAGGCGGAATTAAAAAATGCTAAAATGTCAAAATTTTCTATTTTTACTTCTCTGAAAGCTGGTGCATGACTTTTCTCTAGAGTTAGGATACTTTTCATCTTAAACATGTTTAGTGTTTTCTTTCCCTTTTCTCTGTCTCTGTGTATCCTTTCAGACACCAAGGAATATGAAGCAACCCTCCATATCTGGCTGATAGTGTGGTTCCTCTTTCCATCCAGTTAACCCATTAGCTTTCCTTTGTGGATGCTTGTACCAAACTCAGAGCAATTACCTTCTGGGCAGAATGCTTTTATACTGAGTGCAAGTTTCACATGAATGAAAGATAGGTTTGGCAAGGACTTGATTCAGTGGATTTATTTATTGCTAGGCTACCCATTCATAAGAAGCCATGCAATACATGTTTCTGCTTGTGGCCTTTTGTAGAAACTGAGTAGATAGCAGTACCCAGTTAATTAATCGAAAGTAGTAGTGTCATAGAATGAATCTGCTCCAGAAAATCCTGGGCAGCAGGTCTCAAATGGTCTGTAAGTATGGTGCTGGCTTCACCTTATTTTCAGCTGCATTAATGTCAGCTAAAATTCATAGAACTATAGAAATGTAGGGCTGGCAGAGACCTTGAGATGTCATCTTGGTGCTGCCTCAGTACAAGGAATGAATGAGTGTACTAAGATATTAACTGACAAGTTTGTCTACACTGTTCTTAAAAACCTCCAATGATGGGGGTATCAAATTGTGGACTGTCTTACAAAATTCCTTTTCCTGGAATCAGTTGTTGCCATAGTCAAGGGTGTGTCTTTATAAAGCACATGAGATTAGAGATAGTGGGGGTTGACAGAATGGTCTCCTCTGCCAAGGAGAAGGAATTGAAAAAGAAGTTTAGTCTGTGGTACTGAGAGTCGAAGGTTGTAGGTGTCCTCCAGCCTCCTAATAGCTGCTGTATGACATCAGTTTCCAATTGCCCTTCTGTTGTAAATGACAAGACTGCTTTTCATGCTGTGTCAATGCATACTTTTGCTTTTGATTCTTTTGCTTCTGTCTATGCAATCTCCCTCTGTCCTTTCACAATCCCCACTGCTTTTTGCAGTTAAATATTTTCCACGCTATTCAGAGTTCTTCAATGTGTGATGCTTTTCCTAACTTCCCTTTTCCCTAGAGTTACTGTACTACCAGCACTTGGTAACTACTCTTTTTTTTTTTTTTTTTTTTTTTTTTTAATCTAATGCCTGTGATACCTAAGGGGTTTGTCTTGTTTTTACACTTTGGTACCACTCGTGTAGTTTGTGACGCTCTGGGCTTTTTGACTTTGAAAAGCAGGCATTCATTGACTCCTAGAAATATAGAACTAGGAAGGATCTCAGTTATCAAATCCTGCTCCCTGCATTGGGGCAGAATCAAGTAAATCTAGACCATCTTTGACTAGTTTGACCAACCTGTTTCTTAAAAACTTCCAGTGTTGAGGAGTCGAGTCAACAATCTCTACTGGAAGCTATTCCAGTATTTAACCACCCTTAGAGGTAGAAAACTTTTCAAAATATCTAACCTACATTTTCCTTTCTGCTGATTGAGTGTGCTTACAGGGTAATGGTTAACTAGTACCCAGGGAGCAGCCTGTGAGAGAAGGGCTGCTCTAGTCCTGCTGGGCCCCCACATGGGACTGCTGGTTCTGCTGACCCTGTCCACATTTAACTGGTTAACTAATTAAATGGGATTTTACATCCCTACTCCAAATTCTCTTCAGCAGCATGACCACCTAGCTAGTTATTCGTCATTTTGTAGTTTTGCCTTGTCCTTATTGAATTGTTGAGTTTCTATTAATTCTTCAGTATATCATGATCAGTTTGAATTCTAATCCTGTCCTCCAGAGTACGTACAACTCCTCCAAGCTTGGTGTCATCTTGTACTCGTCACTCTACTGAATTGTCGTGGACCTAGGACTGACACCATTATGTGTACTAGGGATGTTGGGGTATGTCTACACTACAAAGTTAATTCGAATTAACAGCTGTTAGTTTGAATTAATTTTCAGAGCATCTATACATGCAAACTGCTAGTTAGAACTTAATTCGAACTAGCGGAGTGCTTAATTTGAACTAGGTAAACCTCATTCTACGAGGACTAACGCCTAGTTCGAATTAAGTAGTTCGAATTAAGGGCTGTGTAGCCACTTAATTCGAACTAGTTGGAGGCTAGCCCTTCCCAGCTTGCCCTGGTGGCCACTCTGGGCCAAACCAGGGAAACTTTTCTGCCCCCCACGGCCCCGGAGCCCTTAAAGGAGCACGGTCTCACTACGGTGCTCGTGCCAGTTGCAAACCTGCCAGCACCCAGCCAGAAGACCTTGCACCTGGCACGGCATGAGCCAGCCACGTGCCTCTTCCCAGGACCAGGCTGGCAGCTCCCAGGAGCCTGCCCAGGGCCACAAGAGGCGGGCGCCCACCTGGTCTAGTGCAGAGATTGTGGACCTCATCGAGGTTTGCGGGGAGGTTTCCAACGTCCATGACCTCTGCACTAGGTACAGGAATGCGGCCGTCTAGGGCAGGATAGCTGCCAGCCTGGCCACCAAAGGCCACATGCAAACCCAGGAGCAGCTTTGCATGAAAATCAAGTTGGTCCAGTGAGACCCCCGACCCTGAGCTTAGAACATAAGAATGGCCGTACTAGGTCAGACCAAAGGTCCATCTAGCCCAGTATCCTGTCTGCCGACAGCGGCCAACACCAGGTACCCCGGAGGGAGTGGACCAAAGACAATGACCAAGCGATTTGTCTCCTGCCATCCATCTCCAGCCTTCCACAAACAGAGGCCAGGGACACCATTCCTACCCCCTGGCTAATAGCACTCCATGGACCCAACCTCCATGACTTTATCTAACTTCTCTTTAAACTCTGTTAGGGTATGTCTACACTACAAAGTTAGTTCGAACTAACTTTAATAGGCGCTACACTAGCACTCCGCAAGTTCGAATTTAATTTGAACTAGCGGAGCGCTTAGTTCGAACTAGGGAAATCTCATTTTACGAGGATTAAGCCTAATTTGAACTAGCTAGTTCGAATTAAGGGGTGTTTAGCCCCTTAATTCGAAGTAGTGGGAGGCTAGCCCTCCCCAGCTTTCCCTGGTGGCCACTCTGGCCAACACCAAGGAAACTCGTCTGCCCCCCTCCCGGACCCGGACCCCTTAAAGGGGCACGGGCTGGCTACGGTACCCGTGCCAGGTGCAAGCCTGCCAGCACCCAGCCAGCAGACCCTGCACCTGGCACGGATCGAGCCACCCACCCGATGCCCCCCCAGCCCTCCCCCTCTTCCCGGGACCAGGCTGGCGGCTCCCGGGAGCTTGCCCGGGACCGCAAGAGGCGGGCACCCGCCTGGGCTAGTGCGGACACCACACTAGGCACAGGAAAGTGGCCGTCTAGGGCGGGAGAGCTGCCAGCCTGGCCACCCAGGAGCAGGTGTGCATGAAAATCAAGGTGGTCCACTGAGATCCCCGACCCTGAGCTTACAATGGCCGTACTGGGTCAGACCAAAGGTCCATCTAGCCCAGTAGCCTGTCTGCCGACAGCGGCCAACCCTAGGGACCCTGGAGGGGATGGACCAAAGACAGTGACCAAGCCATTTGTCTCGTGCCATCCCTCTCCAGCCTTCCACAAACCTTGGGCAGGGACACCACTCCTATCACCTGGCTAATACCACTCCATGGACCCAACCTCCATGACTTGATCTCACTTCCCTTTAAACTCAGTTCTAGTTCTAACCTTCACAGCCTCCTGCAGCAAGGAGTTCCACAGGTTGACTCTTTGCTTTGTGAAGAACAACTTTCTGTTACTAGTTTGAAGCCTGCTACCCATTCCTTTCCTTTGGTGTCCTCTAGTCCTTCTTTATGGGAACTAATGGAGAACTTTTCTTTATTCATCCTCTCCACCCAACTCCTGCTTTTAGAGACCTCTATCCTGTCCCCCCTCCATCTCCTCTTTTCTAAGCTGAAAAGTCCCAGTCTCTTTAGCCTCTCTTCATATGGGACCTGTTCCCAACCCCTGATCATTTTAGTTGCCCTCCCCTCTCCCACCCTTTCTCTTCCCTTCTCCCACCTCCTTTTCCCAGTCTCCCCCAGTTTTGTTCAATAAAGAGAGATTCTATTTTTGAACACAATTGTCCTTTATTTTGTACATCAAGAAGAGGGGCTAGGGAAGGGTAAGTGGAAGGAGGTGAGGGAGGAATGGCGTACGCGCCCCCGAAGGGGTGGACTGGGCTGGCTCTGCGGGCTTCTGGGGGTGGAAGCTCTCCTGCAGCCTCCCAATTGCCCCCTCTCCCCAGATGGCAGCCTGCGGCAAGTGCAACCGGTCTGATGGCTGAGTGCTGTGATGTGTCCAGTGTGGGTACTCCGGGCAATCCAAGCCAGGACTGCTTTGCAAGCGGGGCACCCCTGAGAACTGTCTGTCCGGGGTGGGGGTCGGGACCCTTTAAGCACAGCCCTCGGCTAGCCTGAGACAGCATCTCCACGCTCTAAGTCCTCCTCTGATGCCCTGCCGGCACTGCTTCCGGCCATCCTTAAGCCTGGTTCAGGGTCCATTTAATGTGGACATGCTAGTTCGAATTAGCAAAACGCTAATTCAAACTAGTTTTTTAGTCTGGATCCGTTAGTTCGAATTAGCTTAGTTCGAATTAACATTGTAGTTTAGACATACCCTTATAGTTCTAGCCTTCACAGCCTCCTGTGGCAAGGAGTTCCACAGGTTGACTATGCGCTGTGTGAAAAAGAACTTTCTTTTATTAGTTTGAAACCTGCTACCCATTCATTTCATTTGGTGTCCTCTAGTCCTTCTATTATGGGAACTAATGGAGAACTTTTCTTTATTCACCCTCTCCACACCATTCATGATTTTATAGACCTCTATCCTATCCCCCCTCGGTCTCCTCTTTTCTAAGCTGAAAAGTCCCAGTCTCTTTAGCCTCTCTTCATATGGGATCTGTTCCAAACCCCTAATCCACTGTAGTTGCCCTTTTCTGAATCCTTTCCAAGACCAAAATATCTTTTTTGAGGTGAGGAGACCACATCTGTACACAGTACTGAAGATATGGCGTACCATAGTTTTATACTTCCCCTCCCCCTTCTTCCCCTGGTTTCCCCCCTTCCAGCTCCCTCCTCCCAGGTTTCCCCCTCCCCTCTTCCACCTTCTCTCTTCCCCTCTCCCACCTCCTTTCACCAGTCTCCCCAGAGGTTAATCCTCCCTCCCCCTCTGCCCCCAGTTTTGTTAAATAAAGAGAGTTTCTATTTTTGAACATACGTGTCCTTTATTTTTTACATCAGGAAGGGGGGCTAGAGAGGGGTAAGTGGAAGGAGGTATGGGAGGAATGGAGCCCGAGCCCCCGATGGGGAGGACTGGGGTGGCTCTGCGGGCTCCTCGGGGTGGAAGCTATCCTTCAGGGCCTCCTGGATCCTGACAGACCCCCGATTGACACCCCCCCCCCCCCCCCCGGATGGCAGCCTGCGGCAAGTGCAGCCGGGCTGATGGCCGAGTGCTGTGATGTGCCGAGTGTGGACACTCAGGGCACTCCAAGACAAGACTGCTTTGCTGTCCCTCATCGAGTTAGACAAGCAAGCGGGGAACCCTGAGAACTGTCTGTCCGGGGTGGGGGTCGGGTCCCTTTAAGCACAGCCTTCGGCTAGCCTGAGGCAGCAGCTCCACACTCTAAGTCCTAACCTGATGCCCTGTCAGCACTGGTTCCAGCCAACCTTAACTTGGGTTCAGAGTCCACTCAATGTGGACATGCTATTTTGAATTAGCAAAATGCTAATTCAAATTAGTTTTTAGGTCTAGATGCACCAATTCAAATTAGCTTAGTTTGAATTAACTAATTCGAATTAAGTTAGTTTGAAGTAGTGCTGTAGTGTAGACATACCCTTAGTTATCGGGTAGTTGAATAGTTGTGTTAATGCATAAAATCTCCCTGTGTGCTCCCAGCCCCACTCCCAGGGAGCCCTCTGTCACCCTGTGCTGCTGCCTATGTATCAGAGACAGTACTGTGGGATGGCAGGGGAGCTGGTCCCTGAGGGGAGCCAGTTTAAAAACCAGCTCCTCACAGACCGGCTGTCTGCCACCCACCCTTTGCTGCTGCCTCTGATACAGGCAGCAGTGCGAGGTGACAGCAGGCCATGTCCACAGGAAGGTCGGGCCAGGCATGGACAGGGGCTGCTACCACAAAGCAGCCTCTGCCCATGGTAGGCCCAGGCTCACTGTGGATAGAGGCTGCTCAGGGAGATGCGGAGCAGCTCCTGTCCTCAGGGAGCTCAGACCACCTGCGGACAAGGGCTGCTGCCCCCCTTCTTACCTGCTGCTGCCTCTGATCCCCTCCCCCCCCCCCCGACCCTGCTTCTGATACAACAGCAGCAAGGGGGCAGAATGCGAGTAGTTGACTACTCATTTACATCCTTAATGTGTACTCTCCTGGTATGATTGAGCCACTGAGCTTCCAAAATCCAACTAGAATTTTCAGAGGTGCTCCGCTCTGACCTAAATGTTCTTATCACATGCAGTAATAAGACACTGAGTCAAAAGCTGCATGCTTTTGAAAATCCCTCCTCAAGCTCCTGTTTAAAATAACTGATTAAAATTTCCTGAAAAACAGCATATTGTATACAAGAAGCTCTGTTGCAGCTTTGGATAGGGGACACTACTTACAGAATATTTTTTAGAGACTGATTTTAATTTTGTGTCTTTGATTGTTTCTAATACTAAGCTCAGGTGTTTTATATGAAACATTCTGAAAGCTATGGCCATGTGTGCACTATGGCCGTGTGTGCACTTACTCTACATGTGTATGAATCTGCTTCAAATCTCCTCCCTTTATTTGAGGCTAGAGGGTTTAAACACATCACTGATGCTTTTAAAAGGGCAGGGGGAGATTCCATAAACAGTATGCCAAGCTCATCTCCAAATACTAACAAAAGGGCTTTTACAGTAGGCATGGTCTATTATCTGTACCGAAGACTCAACTGCTCATTTAATTTATACCAAATACAATGCAAAGCATGAACCAGATGCTTTCATTTCTGGTAGGACTTCCAGGAGCTTTCAGTAGGTTCTTGACCAGTTGTGCTATTGGTTAGTATTTTTGGTGCTAAAATTGTGCTGTTTGTCACATTCAACCTATTTCCAATGTTGGTTACCTTGCTTCACTCAAAGCAGCATCAACATACGTTTGCAGCCTGATAATATACCCATAAATCTGTCCCTCTTCGTTTCTTAACCTCCAGTGACAGCGAGGAAGCCTGAGGCTAAATCTATACCACAGAGTCTTGTCCGACAAAAATTGCCTTTGGTGACAAAACAGTGAGAGCATGCACACTGCAATGCAATTATTGTTAGGAAAAACACCCAATTTTGGTGACAAAAAACTTGCATCCCTATAAGAGAGTTCACGGTCAGAGAAAAGCAGCAAGTTCTTCCTTGTGTATTGTAGCTTTGCTCTGTTTTTAGAAATGTTTCTAAACCTCTGTTGGAATACTGCATTTCCATGTGCCAGCTGCCTAGACAGTGCACTGGGGCTCTAGAAATATTTTATGACTGGTAGGGGTTCTTAGCCAATGCAGTCAAATTAAAATTATCAATATGATAATTAGCATTGACGGGATTTTGTGCAGAAGCTTGTTAGGACGTCTTTCAAATTTAATCGGACATGAGTCAGGTGATCCAAACAGCTGTTTGGGAATTCTGGTTCAGGGATCCATGCCGCTGGCCCTCCACCGGGACTCTCTGGTCCTGCAACATCAGAGACCAGACCATGGATGTTCCCAGACCAGAGAATCCCAGTTAAGAGAGTTTCAGCCTGTAGCAAATGTACCTGGTGTTGCTTGGGTCATTAAGGAGGGGCTCAGTGCATGAGGCTGTAGGTGTGGAGATATGCAGGAGTCAGGGCAGGGGCTTGGGCCTTGCAGCTGATCTAGGAGGGTTGAGAGGCTCTGGGAGCTGGCTCTGGCCTGCAGCTGCTCAGGGGGCAGCCTCTGGGGAGGTGGCCCCAGTATCCACCTGCCTCCCCCCACCCTGCAGCCTGACTGGGACAGAGGGGGGCACATTCTCCTTTGGAACTGCAGCTGCTCTGGAGGGGTAAGGCTGTGGGGGCTGGCTCTGGCCTCCAGAAGCACCCCTCTCCCCCAGCCCTCCAGCTGGTTCGGAGGAGGCAAGGTTCTGGGAGGCTGCCTCAGGCCAGTAGCACTCCCCTCTTCCCGGGCCCTGCAGCTTGTCTGGGGAGGTGTGAGGGTCCACAGACTGGCCCTAACCTGCAGCTGGTCCCCTGACCTGCAGCTGGTCCAGGGGCAGCATATCCCTACCTCCCTCTGTCTTGCAGTACGTCTGGAAGGAAGGCCGGCGGGGGATGGCGGCAGGGAAGGGGAAGAGCTGAGCCTCTGGGCACTGGCCCTGGCCTGTAGCTGTCCCCTCTGGCCTCGCAGCTGGTCCAGATGGGGGGCGGGGATCTGTCCTCCCGGAGGAGGGAGCTGGGACTGGTTCTGGCTTCTTCTGGATCAGGGGTTGGGTTGATTCCCTCCAACACTGTGTTTGGAGTAGGGGAGCCACTTACCAGCTCCGTTGGCTGGTGACATGCAGAGCCTTGTCTGCAGCTGGCCACTGTCTTACTGGCATGGTTGCCCTCAGTGGTTACTCTACACTATAACTGTCCCCTGTGCTTGCTGCCCACAGTGGTCACTGAGACTATAGCTACACAGCAAAGAAAAGTCGGAAAAAGATATGCAAACTGCAATTTGCATATCTTTTTCCACTTTTTTTCTGAAAGAGGCTTTTCCAAAATTTGGCCCATCTACACAGGGCCAAATTTCAGAAAAAACTCCTCTTTGAGAACATCCCTTATTTCTCTCACTGAGAGGAATACAGGGATGCCGAAAACACGTCTGCTTTTTCAGAAACTATTCTGAAGTTAAGAGGGTTCAGAAACTATTCTGAAAAAGCAGACGCATGTGTTGGTATCCTGGAAAAGCTCTGCAGGGTAGACATAGCCTCAATATCATATCCCTCTTCTCTGCCTCCTCCCTTTTCATGGTCTGGAAAACAGTCCCAGTCCCATGTCCTGTTTTCCTGGCACAACCAAACATTGACCTTGCTTTAAGCTGGGATAAGAGGAAGCCTCCTACCAAATTTGGTGGCCTTTTAGCTATTACTATTTAGGAGTTCATGAACAAATGGACTCTCAGACAGATGAACTCCTAGATAGACTGGCATTGGCTTCTTCCCAGTTAGATCTCTGCAAACTTTTGCTTCATTGAGCTGATATTCCCAGTTAGTTGGTAGTATTATCACATAGACCCTATTGGGGCAAAGAAAATGCCCCAATTTTACATTAGTTCTATAAATTATAAGAAAATATGGACTAGATGGAGCAAAGCAGTCTATAATTCACAGTAACTTGTAAGAAGTCCAGTTCCTGAGTATATTGGAGGAGCATAGTGCAGAGTTATCTCTCTGACCTGGGCTTTTACTCCTCATAGGGTATGTTTGGTGAGTTTTGAATTATTACAGACTGCAGGGTTGCTCTTTCTGGACTTGCTAATGTGCATTTGAAATTAGACATTTGTCTTGGTTAACAGACAGCTGAACGCTTTTGAAGACTTTGAATGTAAATTTAGACATTATTTTTATTAAAAACAAGCGAGAGTGAGTAAATAGCAGTATTTTCTTAGACTCATAGTTCTGGGAAATGCTGAGCAACTACACTTCACCCTGAGGAGTTTCATGGAAGTTAAGAGGGTTCAGCACTTTGGTGGATCAGGTTAGAAAAGTATGTGTCTGTCTGCCTCTTCCCTTAAATGTTCTACTATAGTAGAATGCCCATTGCTAAAAGCCAAGTTTATTTTAATTTGGAATGCATATGGGGATTTAATCCTTCATTTTGATGTATCATCACCCTAGACACATGTTCCTTTATTAATTAAACTCTGAAAACTACTATTTCTGTAGGTTTGCCTTTGTTTTTTTCCCCTGTAACTCAATGGAAGGGCAAAATGATTTGGTACTTAAATTAAAAAAAGTAATCTGTTAATTAAAAAAATACATTGGTATCATTCTGGGATCAAACCTGGCTCCTCCTCATCTTTAATTAGAACAAATGAACCAGGCAATGAACCATATCAGAGCCAATACCCTGGATTAGATCCCCAACGTGCTAAAACTAGATTTGGTGGAATCATGCATTTTGTAGACTTAAACTCTGCAGCATTTTTCTCATAGGTTAAGAGATACCAGTGCACCTTTGAGGGCTGCCCTCGCACCTATAGCACGGCTGGAAATCTGCGGACTCACCAGAAGACACATCGTGGAGAATACACATTTGTCTGCAATCAGCAAGGTTGTGGCAAGGCCTTCCTTACCTCCTATAGTCTCAAAATCCATGTTCGAGTGCACACTAAGGAAAAGCCGTTTGAGTGTGACGTGCAGGGCTGCGAAAAGGCATTCAATACGCTGTATAGGTAAGAGCCCCTCCAGGCATCTCTGTTTTGCATGGCAGACGCTTACCACTGTTTTTCCTATCAAATTCAGTTTTTGTTTGAGCTCCCTAGCTACAGCTATTGGGGTTGGGTCCTTCTCCCAGCTCCAGATCTAATTCTGCTATAGAATCTTAAATCAGCATGAAGGTCCACTTTCATCAGTACCAACGACTGGGAGAGCCGCATTTGTGATATTATCATTGATTATTTGTGTTAAAGTAAATGTAATGCTATTTGCACTTGACACTGTTCAGTCATCTAGAGCTTTCAGATTTTTTGATTTGCGTACTTCAGTCCTTAAACTTATCCGTATCAGAATTTATTAACAAACACACCAGAATTTAAGCCTTTGAATCTGTCTTGTGGTCCTTGTTGTTTGGTAATGTTCCTACCTGAGGCTAATGAGCCAATGTTCTCTCTATTCTACAGATGGATGGAAAAAATTAAACTTTATGTGCATCAAAACATGTGCAGATGTGCACCACCAATAGAAACACATGCTGCCAGCTGTGGGTGCTCTGGGCACTCTGCTAATCAGCTGGGTGACATTTGAATCTCGTTTGGGCATCCACCCAAGCGCTGAGCTTACAGGGAACACTTGCCATTACTGTGCTGCAGGTGCTAAGATTTATTTGGAATGCTTTGCAGGTTGAAAGCACATCAGAGGCTTCACACAGGAAAAACATTTAACTGTGACAGTGAAGGCTGCAGTAAATATTTCACAACGCTCAGTGATCTTAGGAAGCACATTCGAACACACACAGGAGAAAAGCCATTTCGGTAAGTTGCTAGACTAGACAGTTTTCTTTCCTGTGGGGAGAATGACAGGTGATTTTGATAACTGAGAGCATGTGCAAATCATCAGAGTTGCTAAAAAAGAGGCTTATTGTAAGAATTGAGACACAAACTGCTCAAAACATTTTCACTTTTGGTCCAGTGAAGCAGGCTAGGCCCATGAGTGTGTCTGTACTACCACTTCAACTGGTTTGAAGAGGTCTGTATTGCAATTAGCACCCAATTATTCTGTTATCAAGTAGATCAGGCTGGCCAAACTGCTGTGATGAGCAGCACATCTGCAAAATTTGTTGTTTCTTCCCTGCTATGGTGGAAAGTTGAATCCTTAAAAAATGGTGATTGCAATTGTCACATTGTACTCTGGGCATCATGTGTAGCCAGATAACAGTAACTATTAGGAGGTAACAGAGTTTAAATCTGGAGCTTCCTGCCATTCAGTCAGGGAAGCATGACTTCACATTATACCCAATATATACTTTTTGGTTTGGTTCTTCCCTCAGGTGTGATCATGACGGCTGTGGAAAAGCGTTTGCTGCAAGCCACCACCTTAAAACACATGTTAGGACGCATACTGGTAAGTCTGGAGGGATTGCTTCACTAACTGAGCCTATTACATTGATACGGCTTTCATAAGCCTAATCATGCTTATACCTGTAGTCTACAGAGTAGCGCAGAGTGGGCATTTAAGGACATAAACAAATGACATCTGATGGGCAGTTCAGTTTATTCAGATGTAAGGAATAGTAAAAATGATGTCAAGGCACCCTGACATTTAATCTGTTAACATCAGAATACATTCAGCAGCATTTAATAAAAACATTAAAATGGGAATAGGGATGTAAGTGACTAGCCGACTACCCAATTAGCATAAGCTAATGACTCGACCAGTCATTTCCCCCCAACCCTAGCTGCCTCTATCAGAGAGAGGCAGCAACTGGGGGAGCTGGTGTTGGGTAAGCTGCCTTAAAAGCCAGTTCCCCCCAGCACTGTCTCTGGGCATAGGGGAAGCAGAGGTGTAGTGAGGGACCAGGTGCAAGCCAGAAATCATCAGATTCCCAGATCACACTCCGTGCCAGATGCGGTGCCTCTGCTTTTTAAATGTATTAAGAGCTGCCGGTCTCTTAATACATTTAAAGGGCAGAGCTGCAGCGGGGTTAGTTCCCAGCACTGTAGCTCTGCAGTTTTCCCCCCATTATCGACTAATCGAGGAGTTGATGGAAATTTTGTCAACTACAGGCAGTTCCCGGGTTACGTACAAGATAGGGACTGTATGTTTGTTCTTAAGTTGAATCTGTATGTAAGTCGGAACTGGCGTCAGCCACTGCTGAAACTGATCAGTTTCAACAGCAGCTGAATCTGGACGCCAGTTCTGACTTACATACGGATTCAACTTAAGAAACCCAGGCGTCCCCAAGTCAGCTGCTGCTGAAACTGATCAGCGGCTGATTCCAGGAAGCCCGGGGCAGAGCAACTCTGCCTCGGGCTTCCTGTAGTCAGCCCCTGGTCAGTTTCAGCAGCGGCTGACTTGGGGATGCCTGGGGCAGAGCAGCTGGGGTGCTGCTGGGTTGCTCCAGTAGCGCCGAGGAGCGGCGCTACTGGAGCAACCCAGCAGCACCCCAGCTGCTCTGCCCCAGGTGTCCTGATTCAGCCGCTGCTGAAACTGACCAGCAGCGGCTGAATCAGGACGCCTGGGGCAGAGCAGCTAGGGTGCTGCCGGGTTGGTACAGTAGCGCCGAGGAGCGGCACTGCGGGACCAACCCGGTGGTGCCCCAGCTGCACTACCCCAGGCGTAGGCAAGAAAAGCCTGGTCTGCTGGGGGGGGGGGAATGGGGCAATAGCTGCACCTCCCCCCCCCCCCCCAGCAGACCAGGGAGACACGGGTGGCGGACTGCCCGCGTCCTCCACGGCTTTGCTCCGTCTCCCTGGTCTGCAGGGAGACCGGGAGCAAAGCCTTGGAGCACGCCCGCAGCGGGACAGCCCAGGCGCGCCCGGGCTGTCCCGCTGCGGGCGTGCTCCAAGGCTTTGCTCCCCGTCTCCCTGGTCTGCTGCGGGGGGCTCCCCCCCCCCCCAGCAGACCAGGGAGACGTGGAGCAGCTTTTCTCGCCCGGAGGACGGGGGCGGCGGGACTGCAGCGCATCTGGGCGTCCCGCCGCTCCAGTCCTCTGGGGCGAGAAAAGCCCCGTTCGTAACTGCGGATCCGACATAAGTCAGATCCGCTTAACTCGGGGACTGCCTGTACTTGATTAGCTGATTACCTGCAATATAATATCCCTAGATGGGAACAAATTAGCTCGGTTATCGTCCAGTGAATCTGCTGCACAAGACATCTTTCCAGTTCCTGTTGCCTCTCAGAACAAATTCCAACCTTCTCCAGAAATCATAGCAAATAAACCAGTAATGTGCCGAAAGTGGTGAACAGTTAATAATTCATTTAATATTTTACAGCTGCTCCCTGAGTTACAACCACCTCCACTTACGACCATCCGCACTTACGACCAAAGTGGTCGTAAATGCAGATCCGAGTAACGAACGGCAATCCGCACATACAAACAGCGCAGTCGCCATCTAATTCTATTGGATCCAAGTTATGAACACTTTGAGTTACGGGCCAAGTGTTGGTCCGTAACTTGTTCGTAACTCGGGGAGTGGCTGTAATTAGAAAACAAGAAAGCCAGCTATCTCGGGATAGTAAGCAATAGTAAAATATCCCTTGAGTTTAAACTTGGCAGCTGTTTTATTTCACCAGCGCACCTCACAAATGCAGTAATAATCAGGGCTTGACAAATGGCAGCAAAACCTAGTTGCCAGCCCTGCACTGCACAGGCACAAGACCCACACTGCGCATGTGCGCGCTGCTGGTGAATGGGGTGATTTGTCGAGCCCTGCTAATAATGATTTGTAAAACTTAAGTCCTCACCAACTCACTTAACAAAATTTGAAGCTTATTTCCAAGCCTATTTCACTTCATCCAGCAACTGACACTAAAGTTGTTTAAGGGGCTGTTCAGACATGTTCTCACAAGTCCTATGTTCATGCTTCACTCTTACAGCATAACATTTAGCAAGAGGGTCTTTATGTGGTAGAATTCAGTCTTCTACCGTGGGCCTTTGTAATGTGGGTATGTTAAGGAAATTCTCTGAGATTTGCTGTTGCAATCTTGTCTTTCTATAGCAAGGTCTTTAAAGATTATATCGTCATAGGAGGTGATGTCTCACTTTTCCTTATCAAGTTTAGGGGGCTTATGATGATTGGGCCTGCAAATGTACCTTAATTGTGAGCCCAACTGTAAAGTGTGTATGAGTTCATAATATTGTCACAGTAACCTATAACAAATGTTGATGGGGGCAAAAAAGGTAGGAAAGCGAGACATACTGGGTTAGTCCAAACAAAAAGGTCTAATGTACTCAAGGACTGTGCTTAAAATGATACATGGTGAACAAGAAGAGTGTAGAACCAGAAATCAAGAAACAAAAATTGCTATTTTGGCTAGTAGGTCCAATTGGTGGACAAAATAACAAGGCGTTGCTTTATTCCACATATCACTTGGATGGGTTCAGTCACAAAGACCTCCTTGGAACTGTCACTTGAAATTCAACTGAGCCTGCCTTTCTGCCCCCCTGTGTTTCCCCAGCTCTATCCTGCTGAGCCAGGCCCTCTGGCCTCCAGCACTAACACAGAGGAGGGTCACAGCCCTTTGCAGTATAAATCAGACACTGAGATCAGCTCACTTCTGGTAGGGCTCATTTAAAGGGGCTTGCCTCAGCACCAGTATTCCCTCTAAGATGGGGCTGGGTGAAAAATGATCTGCAGGCCATATCCAGCCTGCCAAGCAGCTGGATCCAGCCTGTGAGAGTCTCAGCCGGCTTCCTGCCTGCCTGACTCCTGCTCGGCACTCAGGAAAGCTTGCCACAGGACCACGTGTGTGTTTCTGGATGCTGAGAGCCTGGAGGGAGGGAGGGAGGGAGGGAGGGAGGGGAGACAGGCTTCCCATGCTGCCCCCGCTCCCAGAAGCTACCATTGGCCACTTTCAGCCATTAGCAGCTGCCTGTTTCCAGGACAGACAGCATGTGAAAGGCTGCTCATCCCCTTGGCTTACACAGCATTCAGTTCGGAGCAGTAAACATGGCTCCTGCAGCTCCCCGGAGCACATACAGCTTCTGGGGGTAGGGGCAGCATAAGAAGTTGGTCTCCCCGCCCTCCAGGCTTTCAGCACTCAGAAACACACACGTAGTCCTGCAGCCAGCTTTCCTGAGTGCCATGCGGGAGCAGGGCAGGCAATGACCCTGGCTAAGAAACCTGCTGGGCTGTTGGCTGGGAGCCAGGTATGGTCTCCCAGCCAGAGCCTGCTTCTGGCACCACCTTCTCCCTCCCCCAACCCTCTGCCCCCCTACCCCATGTAGCCCAAACCTTCTGTACCAGCCCACATGTGCCTTCCCAAACACTGCATCCCCTGCTACTCCCCTCCTCGGTCACAACCCCCTCCCAGACCTTGCACCCCAATCCGCTATCTCTGGTCACAGCCCAAATTGCTGAACTCCCTGTACTAAGGATGTTAGGGTATGTCTACACTACCACCCTAGTTCGAACTAGGGTGGTAATGTAGGCAACCGGAGTTGCAAATGAAGCCCGGGATTTGAATTTCCCGGGCTTCATTTGCATAAAGCCGGGTGCCGCCATTTTTAAATGTCCGCTAGTGCGGACTCCGTGCCACGTGTAGCCGCGCGGCACGGAGTCCGCACTAGCGGACATTTAAAAATGGCGGCGCCCGGCTTTATGCAAATGAAGCTCAGGAAATTCAAATCCCGGGCTTCATTTGCAACTCCGGTTGCCTACATTACCACCCTAGTTCAAACTAGGGTGGTAGTGTAGACATACCCTTAAAGACTAGTAGACTATCCGATTTCTCCCCTCATTGCTGCCTCTATCAGAGGCAGCAAAGGGGGGGAAAGAGGAGGCACTTCAAAGGGCAGTGCTGCACATCAGCTGTGCGGGGAACTGCCCCTTTGAAACACCGAGGCGACAATTCAAAGTAGCAGCACCGCCTGGAGTCCAGGGTCAGCTGGGGACTCCCCAGCTGATCTGAAGCTCCGTGTGACTTTTCAAATTGGCAGCTCAACATGGAGCCCATGCTCCATGAGTGCGCTCCTGCTGGGCATTCTTGTACATTTCAAAGCTGGCACGCCCACGCGTAGCCCAGAGTCAGCGGGACTTCTTGCAGGCCCTGGGCTGCATGTGGTATTCTGCATTTCGCCTTTGAAATGGACGTTTCAAAGGAGAAATGAGGACGTGCCTATTGACTAGTTGAGTAGTTGATGGAAATTCCTTCGACTACTTGACTAGTAAATTAACCGCAATTTAACATCCTTACCCTGTACTCCTCTCCAGGTTACAACCCCCTCCCAGAACCTGCACTCCCTCCTCTTGCACCCCTCGCCTGGGGCCAGAATCCTTTCCTGCATCCATACCCCTCCCAAGCTCTGCACCCCAAGCTCCTGTCCCAGGTAACAACCCAAACCCCTGTACCTCTACCCCAGGTCACACTCCCCTCCCAGACCCTGCACCCCCTCCTCACCCTAGTCTGTTGCCCCAGGTCATGATCCCCTAGTTCACCCAAACTCCCTCCCAGATTTCACACCACCAGTCTCTTACTCCAAGCTCCCTTCTGCACCCAACTTCCATTAATATAATGGAAGAGTGCGGCCCTCGACCACTTACAAAATTCTTGGTCTCCCTCTCTCCCCTCTCCTCCCCTCTCCCACATAAAAAATTATTGTCCACCCCTACTCTAAGATTTTCCAACCACGAATGGAGTGAGTTTTGTCTTGCATACCAAAAATGAGATCATTTGCGCTTGTTTTACGGCTACCTACACTGTGGTTAAGATTCATGAAAATGGAGATCCAGTAATTTACATTTTAAAAAATGCCCAGAAATATTCCAGTGTGTACCAGACTAGACAGATAACCTTTTCTCCTTGTAAAACCAGCCCTAAAAATAAACTGTCAGATAAGATCTGAGCCCCCTTTCCACTGCCCTGTGTTAATCAAGCCCTTAATATTGATATGAAGAAAATAATGGTGAGAACATACAGCCTATTTTTGCCTTATTAAGATGAAGAGATTGTCAGAGTTTGGTAACATTTCAGATGCAGATGCTGTTATAAGAACAAAATGCGTAAATCTTTCTGCAGAAATACCTCTCTGTCAAGATAAAATCCTCATGGAAAAATACCACTTATTCATTCTTTTCTAGCAGGCAGATCTAAAAGTACCCAAGTCAAGAATGTAAATCTATATTTAATGATGGCATTTAAAGTATCACATTAACTTTGGAGGTATTAGTCTCATACTTTGCACTGCTCCTAGGACAGTAGGATCCATCTCATCCCCCAGTTTTATCTTTCCCCCTAACCCTCGAACATTAGAGAATCTTTCATTCTAAATGTATTAACTACTTTCAGTGTTTGCCTGAACTATTGCCTGCACAAAGGATAATTGTTGTTTTCTCCAGTTTATCAAAATAAGTTTGTATATAGGTTGTAGCAGTTGCCATCAATTAACTGTAGAATTTAAAAAAATGATTGATCTAGATAATCCAAATACATTGCTCTGAGAATTGTTTCAGAACTGGGAGACCTTTGTTATCAGTTTCATGTTGTTTTCTTGTACCTTGTAGCAGAGTTTAATTCTCAAGTGAATGTAAATTATCTAGAAAGCTGTAGGCCAAAAATAGGGATGGGTACCATAGAAAAATTGTGACAAAAGGATTGTGTTGGCTTGAAGGAGCTAGTAGTTTGAATATAGGAGGAATTACTCCCTTTTTGGTCTGTTCAGATGGGTTAGAGTGACTCAGAATTTTTAGTGGAACCAAAAATACCATCATTCGATGCTTAGGAAATCTTACACAGGGTGACCAAGATATAAAATTACCAGAATAAACAAACAAAGGAATTAAGCTTCAAAGGGGTAGTTAGTCTGTAACTGGAAAAACGTAAAGAACAAATAATCTAGCAGCACCTTAAAGACCAACAAAACATGTAGATGGCATCATAAGCTTTTGGGGGCATAACCCACTTCTTCAGATGAATGGAATTAATAAAGATTCAGTTCCAAAATAAATAGTGGATGGGGGGTAGAGAAGGAAAAAGGGGGAAAGAAATAGTCAGAGTGTTCATGCCACATGAAGCTGATAGAGAAGGTACAGATTGTTCTTAAACACCCACTGTTTGGTTTTTAAGGCATTAGCATGTGGAATATAGTAAGGATGTTAAGGACTAGTTGGTTAGTCAACTAGTTGATCTCCTCTCCTTGCTGCCTCTATCTAATAGAGGCAGCAAGAGGAGGAGGGAAGAGTGGTATTTCAAAGCGGCAGTGTCACATGGAACCTGAGGTCAGCTGGGGAGTCTCTAGATAACTCTGGGTTCCCTGTGGCATTTCCGCGGAACGCAGGGTCAGCTGGGGACTCCCCAGCCGCTCTGAGGCTCCGTGCAGCACTGCTGCTTTGAAATGCCAAGTGGAGGGGGCTCTTGTGGAGCTGGGAGTCAGTGGGACTTCCCGCTGGCCCCGGGTTGTACGTGGAGTTTCGCATTCCTCCTTTGAAATGTACAAGAGCCTATCAGCTAGTCCAGTAGTGGATGGAAATTCCCTCAACTAGTAAATTACTTGTTATTTAACATCCTTAGAATATAGTGTGCTAGCCAGGTAATGTCTTCGTTCCTACCTGTGTGATGGATCCCAAACCTGTAAATGAAGTTAAGTTCCAAGGCTTCCCTGTGTATTTGGCTTGTGGAATTGGCCTGGCACAACACAGTGACTTAGAGATTTATCTCCAAATGTTTATAGTATTGAATGTTGTTTTACTATTCTGCCTTTTATTTTGTACTAGATTTGATTTACTATAAAATATCGTCTTTCACTTATTAAACTATATATGATGTACAAACTATAAATGATGTTGTGTTTCTTGCTGTGGTTGTTTCTGTGTCCATTTCACTGGGCCTGAAGTGACTACTTTTATTCACCCCCAAATGCAGACAGTTGTATCAAGGAAACAAGCACTACTGCTCTCAGCATCAGGCGATATGACCACGTCTTGGTAGATCCGTCCGTAGCGCCTTCTCTCAGGCTTCTAGGAAAAATAAGTCTATTTACAGTTAATTGTTTTCTTGCCAATGGGCCATCAAGATACTGAAATAACATTAATGGCTCCCACTTTGCATGACTACATTAATAACACAGGTTTATACTCCAGATTTCTAACTTTAAATGCAGGAATGATAAATGCATACAAATGGGATAATCCTGTTCATACAAGCTTTCCAATGATGCCTTACAGGAAGTATTTTACATAAAGCATATTACAGTTATTTTCATAAAGCATATGGATCGCCCCATGACAATCACTCCCTTTTTGAGTCCTTAAAGAGAGACTTTAGGTGAAAATTGGCGACTGAAGCAAGCATCACCATAAAGGTTTTGACCGCTGTTGTCGGCTTGTGTCCCGGACCACCATCTTCCTAAACCTGAGGGACATCCTGACCAGAGTGGACCAGAAAGAGGGGTGTCCAGATGATTAGAGCCCTGTGAGGATACAGATGTCTCCCCGGGAATGAGGGTATCTGTGGATAGACCGCTGTATCCGCAGGGCTCTGTTCCCAAAAGACACTGGGGTCCACAGAGAGGAGAATGGTCCCATCATGCCCGGAAGCCAGCTCCTTCCAGGCTGCATGGCTGTACTGCCTCCAGTCCCACCCCCAGCTGCATCATCTCCTCTCTGAGGTCATTCATCCCTTTTGGGGGTAGTAGCTGCATGGCAGGGAGGAGCTGCTGGCTGGAGGTGCTGGCTCCTGGGTTCAATGGGATCACACTCCTCTCCTTTGGCTGCAGTGTCCCTGTGGATACTGATGTCTAGCCGCGGATACCCACGTTCGCAGGCAGACATTTGTATCCGTTCATGGCTCTCAGATGACATCTCCAGCTTCCCTGGCAGAATCCCAAACGTCACCTAGAATAAGAGACTCTTCTGCCTGTTCCTTCCCCCACCGTCTTTTTTTTTTTTCTTTGCTATGACTCTCCTTTTGTGTTCCGTTGCATAAGACTGGCTTAGCCACCCATGACTATATTGTGCAACACTGCTGACGGCCTTTGATCAGAAAAAGGCAGCTAAATGCAATATGCTAAGTAGCCTGATGCTGGTACAAGTCTGCCAGGCCTTGAAGCAGTGGTGTAGGCAGATTGGAACACTAGGGTAGATCCCAATTTAGGGTGCGTGGACAATGACAGGAGGGTGGGGGCGGGAGCCATGGGGACCATCTCTCCCCCTTCAATCTCCCTGGGGGTGATAGATGCTCTGGCAAGGAACAATGGAAAAATAAGGGGCTGAAAAAAGTGCATGCCCCAGCTGTGCTGTCTCTCTCTCTCCCTGTCTCCCCCCCGCCTCCCCCGGGCACTCCAGCCAGGGAGCAGGGTCACAGCACTGGGGCTTGCCCATCTCCGGTCTAGGGATTGCAAGCTCCCATGCCCCAGTCCTGCTCCCTAGGATGAGCGCTGGGTGTGAGGAGCAGGGGAAGTCCCCAACTTGGCTCTGTGGCTGGAGCACCAGACAGGCAGAGTGGAGCAAGCCTGGTGCCTTGATCCTGGACATCATCAGAAGCGTTGGGCAGGCGGAACAGGGCAAACCTCTGCAGCCCAACCCCCTCTCCCCAACTACAGCTGGGCATGCCCTCCCTCTCCGAATGGGCTGAGCAGAGCAAGCACTGGGATGGGGGCAGAGCTGGGGTAGAGGTGGGCCTGGGTGATAAGTGGGTGGGCCCCTGTCTTGGAGTGGCTGATAAGATTGTGCTGTTCCTGTTTTTCAGCAATAAGATTGAAAGCGAAAGTCAATGTGTAGGATAAAAGCTGCATTTTCTGTCTTTGCTGTTCTGTTCTGGTGCATTTTTGTCTCCTAGGAAACAGAATTGGACTTTAGCAGCAACAATAATGGCTCCAGCCCATTTCAATTAACTCCCCCTAAAAGGACAATTATCCTCATGTTTATCTTCTAAGTTGGTGGTTTTCAAACTTTTTTTCTCATCACCCAGTTGAAGAAAATGTTTGATGAAGAAAATGTTTTCTCATCACCCAGTTGAAGAAAATGTTGGTGGTTTTCAAACTTTTTTTCTCATAACCCAACGTAATTTGACTGAGGTGGGGCTGAGGATGAGAGCTTTGGGGTGTAGGAGAGGGCTCCAGCTTTGAGGGGAGTCAGGGCTGGGTTGGAGGGGCTTACCTTGAGCAGCTCCTGGTCAGTGATGCAGCAGCAGTGCTAAGGCAGCTTCCTGCCTTTCCTGCACCCCAGAAACAGCCAACAGCGGATTCCCAGCTGATGGGAGCACAGAGCTAGTGCTTGGGGCAGGCAGGGGCGGCCGTCCATATAGGTGAACTAGCCGGTTGCCTAGGGCGCCAAATTAAATGAGGCGCCAAATGGTGGCGCAATATCATTGAGGGGTTTGGAGGTGGGGGTGCCGATTGCATGGTTTGCCTAGGGCGCCAGGTGCTGGCAGCTAGTCTAGGGCCGCTCCTGGGGGCAGGGACAGTGCACAGAGCCCTGTGTGCTTCCTACCTAGGAGCCAGGCCTGGTGCTGGCTGCTTCTGGAGCACAGCACAGTTTGTGGTGCCAGGACTAGGAATGTTAAGGTCTAGTCGACTATCTGGTAAGCAGATGCTTATCGGATAGTCAGTTGACTAATCGACCAGTCGATTCCCCCCTTTGCTGTCTCTATCAGATAGAAGCAGCAAATGGGGGAGGGGAAGAGGGGGGCTGCCCCTTTGAAATGAGGAAGTGGCATTCAAAGGGGCAGCACAGCACAGCTGATCCCCAGCTCAGCTGTGCATCGCTGTCCCTTTGAAACACACCACCTTGGCATTTGAAAGGGACAGCACCGCACAGCTGAGCCGGGGTTCAGCTTTGCGGCTGCCCCTTTGAAAAGCTGAGGCAGCATTCAAAGGGGCAATGCTGCACAGCTGGTCCCAGGATCAGCTGTGCGGTGCTGCCATGCGTGGAGCCCGGGGTCAGCTAGGGAGTCCCCTTCTGATCTCAGGCTCCAGCTACATTTCTGCAGAATCCGGGATCAGCTGGGGAGTCCCCTGCTGACCCCGGGCTCCATGCTGCGCTGCCGCTTTAAAATGTACTGGCATTCCAGAGTTCTGCATTCCCCAGCGGGGGCTCTTGTACATTTCAAGGGAGGAATGTAGAAGTGCCTGTCGAGTAGCCGATGGGAATTCCATCAACTACTCTACTAGTAAATTAACCGCTACTTAACATCCTTAGCCAGGACAGGCAGGTAGCTGCCTCAGCACCCCTGCTGGTCACCTGATCCCCCTACAGCAAGAGACCCAGTGCCTGATATTCCACACCCAATACTCTGTTGCAACCCCTAATTTGAAAATCACTAATCTAAGAGACTGTCAATGTCAGGCAAGGGGGACTTTTCCTTCTTGAAATTCTCTCCAGCTAAAGGGAACAAGGGACACTTGAAAATGAGAGCCTTGCTTTGTTTCAGATACTTTAGTTCAGGGGAAGCCAACTAGTGGCTCTTTGCTTTAAGAAATGCAGCTCTTGCTAGTTCTGAGCCATGCACCCGGACTGCTCACAGCTGGTTGCTCTGCACACGTGCCCCAGCGCTTGAAAGGAGATGTGTGTGGCAGTGGCTCTGGGACCTAGGCATTGGGTTAGAGCAGGGAGAGGGAGGGATGTCTGGGAGTTCATGTCTCGGGGGGGGGGCATTGGGTTAGAGCGGAGGGGCTGGGGGTGCCTGGCTCTGGGGTATTCGGTTAGAGCAGGGGGGCGGGAGCACCTTAAACTGAAAGTCTTCATGGATGCAGAATGAGGCAGCCAACACTGATGTTATATTTAAATTCCAGGGCAAAAAAAGAATCAGCATGTACCTGGTTTACACTGTTTCTTTAAAGAAAATGCAAAGGCTTTTGTTTGTCAGGTTGAAGCAATTATTCTGAGAGATGAGTGTCTCCGTTATTGTTTTTGAACCTCTCATATTTGCTGCCTGGGACAGACCTGAATTTTTAGAACTGTAAAAAGCCATCTTCATAAGTTTAAAAAAAAATTAAAACGAGGCAACCATACCAGAGATCAACAAACTGCAGTGAAACAAGCACTTCAGATTGTGCTAATTTACTTCTCAGTTCAGTTTAATTTAAAAAAAACTCACAGTGCAGTGGTGTTAAATTTAAAATACACGGTGGGGATGCTTATTTTTAGTGTGAGAATATTACTGTATTTTTAAAGGTTTTTTTTTTTTTTTTTAAATTTGATGTTTGTTACTTTGTCAAGTTCTCTGAAGAGCTATAGACTGGCTGTGAATTTTTTTAAGTCACTAGAACTTTTTTTATTGTTCAGTTGGTTTTTTCCGAAATGTCCTGTAATGTCATTTTTATCACTACGTTTTGTGTACTACATTTTATATATCTATTTATATAGATATATAAAAATAAATATATAATACGTAGCTCTTTGCACTCTATCCACAGCTATTTGGCTCTTCATCTCTAACTGGTTGGCCACCCCTGCTTTAATTGTTTCCCTTCTTTTCTTTCTCTTTAAAAGGTTTCAAAGGAATGTTAATTGTTTGCCATGGGACTGTGCACGTGAAGGTCTCTGTAGACCAAACCTTGTTCAACTCAGTCCAACATTGGTTAGTTTTATGTTGACACCTTTATCTAAATTAATACAACTGGTTGAAGTAGGATCCACAGACTAACCAGTGAAGAGCGGAAACAATTAAAGTGCTTAAAATATTCTTACCCACATAACAGTTTGTTTTCCCGTATTTTAACTACTGCCAAAGGTTGGACGATTCTGACTTAAGTCACCAAAGCCATTTTGCTTGTGTGTTTAGAGATGTCTAAACTTGTGTACAAATCATTGAAGTGTCTTTGTACTTCTTGTAGGAGAGAGACCCTTCTTCTGTCCCAGTAATGGCTGTGAGAAGACTTTTAGTACTCAGTATAGTCTGAAGAGTCACATGAAAGGTCATGAGAAAGGACACTCATTTAATGCACTTCCTAATAACAATGTATCTGAGGTCAGTAGCTTTTGCTTTCTCTTTTTAGTACTTTTGTGGTAGATTGAAACAAAGCTTATTTTGAAGAGAAGTTCAGAGGCAATTTAAAGGCATTGATGTTTTTCAAAGAAACTTGAGTATTTGGTGCACCTCTCCCACTAGAAATCTGTGGAATTTGATGCTTAACTGTCATGAGCACCTTTGAAATCCCCAGCCTTAAATTTCAAGATGGATAATGCCTTATCAAGGAACAAAATCAGGGTGGATTGATTTAAGTCAGAGCTGTTTAAATCACTAATTATTAGTTATGATTTAAATCAAGCAGGAAACTTTGTGTTTTTTGCATTTATACGTCTTTTCTTGAAGGTTAATCCTCATTGATTGCAAATCAACACGTTTTAATGGTTACCAATTTAAATATAGCCTTTATACTAAATTTGAACTTTTTGATAATTAGGATACAGTATGTGTACACATTTGTTATTGCATTTATATATAGCTTAACTTACACTTATCCAGATTCTTAATTTTTAATTATTTAATTTAAGAAATGGTGAATTATGCATTTCTTATTTACTAGATTAATTTTTTTGACTTATGATCTGTGTCAAGCTTTACTTGGATAGAAATTCAAGTAAAAATGCATGAAAGCAGCATTTTAATGCTTTTGTTTGATAAACTACCTTAAAGTCACTGGAAATATAAACAAAGTGTATCAAAAATTTACCAAATATGTTTTTCATTTAAAATGTCCTGATTTATTAAACAAAGGATTTATCTTTAGTGATGAGAAACATCAGTTTAATTCACAAATTATTGTCCTTCAGGATTTTAGAATGAGAAGACCTCATTGTCTCTCACCTAGTTTTTATTCATATATTGGAAGAGGGAAAACAAGCTTTACTGCTTTTTCAGCTCCTACTTAGTTTCTTAACTTTGAATGAACTAGCAATTAAACTAATATAGCTGAATAAATTGAAGCAAAGAAAATATTCTCTTTACCTGCAGAAGAGGCTACTGCTGTCAAAAGTTGGTTTAACATTTTAGCAAACTCTGGTTTCAGGTGCTTAGCCAGTGACCCTTGCTAGTTCAGGTGCTTAGACTTTCTTTAAAACTTACTATTATTTATTTAATGTAAATGGGTAGAGCCCTGGGGAAATGCAGATACGAATTTTGTTTCTGCAAACATGAGCTGCAGATACCCACATTGACATCCTCTGATGCAGATACCTGCAGCTATAAAGAGGATGTGCAGATTTGCAGGATTCTAGATAAAAATATGTATGCACATCAATATCTGCAAAAATGAGCTGTGGCACATACAGCCACACAAGTGGATACTCATGGACATAACACAGATATCTGGGGATTTGCACGGTTCTGTAAATGGGTTATAACAACTTCTCTCAAAGACAAAACGTATCTATTTCAACTGTAATTTTAAATAGGTTTATTTTGTAAAATATTTAAATTAAAAATCCAGTTTTTATTTTTTTATTCACTGTTTTTTATCCACCCTGAAGGAAATAGCCTGACAAGCTGTGTAGATGCCTGTGCCTCTAAAATACCATGTAAAGTACAAGATTGCTGACACTGATTTAAATACGTAACTGTAGTTGTATTCTTCCTCACAGGATACAAACCACTCCCTTTGTCTGAGTGACCTAAGCCTCATATCCACAGATTCGGAACTGCGGGAAACCTCTAATACAGTAAGTAATCGTGCCTCTCCTATAATTGGAGATTTTGTCTTTTATTACAGAGTGTTTGCCCTGTCTAGTGAAACAAAGGGTTTAAGTATTAAAAAATGGTTTTGTTTCACTTGCTGTGTCGTTTGGCATTATCTGCTTTTGGTCCCTATTTTGTTCCTGTCGCCTGGGGATGGCCTTGCATTGATCTTGGTTCTGTCGAGTGGATTTTTTTGGCAGGATACATTATGTTATGTGCTGACACATACATGTGCTTCCTACACAGCTCTTCTGATTCCTTTCCTACAGTCAAATTTCACCATCTGTCATTGTGAAATATTGCTGCAATCATCCTATTGGGTGAATTTGGCATCTCATACAGTGCACTTGGCTCTGACTGCTTATGCAGATGCAGGATAATCCTATAACATGTGAATTTAACTTTTTCTTCTCAATATTGTTTTAAGCTGGGACAATTCCTTTCAAAGCAATCCAGTCCTAGCATTCTGTTCCAGGGGATCAGTAACATTTGATGTGGGCAAAGTAAATTAGGATGGATATAGCAATATAGTGATTTCATTTTAAGTCACTTGAGAGCCTTTTGGCACTTGCAGCTATATAAAAGATCTTTGTGGAAGTCAGAATTAGCACCATTTGCTTGTACTGCTGTAGTTTTTTCCATTTTGCTTTTCCCTCTCTGGCCATTTCTGTAACTTGCATTTCACATCTATTGGTGGAATTATATACTAAGGCTGTAGTATATAATTCCACCAATAGAATTGTGCTGTGACACAATCCCTTAATTAGGTTGCCTCCAGGTGTTGAGGAAAGAGATTGGACTTGCAAAAGGATGCAGACTTGTAGGTACTCATACAAGTCTGGGCAGGAAGTAATTCCATCTTGCTGGTGTCTCTAGCACAGACTTTTGGATGTTTATCGCAAATCTCTCTAACCTGAAAAAGGACTTTTTCACTCTGCTGAATTAGAAAGAAGGATTTGTCTCCAGAACTAGCAGTGTTCCTTTAAAGACCAGAAATCTAGCCTTATGATAAAACTATTCTCACCGTACTAGTTGCGTGAAGTACAAAGTACCCTGCCCTTTCTGAGGGTGGCCCATTAAAATAACTGAGTAAATGATTACAACATACATTTGCTAGATGACTGGCATTTATGCACTAGTTTATTAAAATCAGGGAACTGTTATCCAATGTTTCTCTCCTTTTTCTCCTCCCCAGACACATGGACAAGATCTTAGCACAATCTCACCAGCAAGCATCTTTGAATCTATATTCCAGAGCCCAGATCATCCAGCAAATCAGGAAGATTCTCAACAGACAGGTACACTTTGTATTCGTGTTCTTAGAGAGACGGTCCCGCCTATCCATGCAGATAGCTAGTTTCATTTATGCACCTCACACTGAGAATTCTTGCCTGGTGGATGATATAAAGCCTTAGAAGAAGCCAGAGAAGTGTCTCTTTAAAAGGACTGGAGGGCAGCACTGCCATTTTAATTTATTTTTATTTTTAAAGTAAATAGTATTCCTAGTTTGAAGCGTTGGGACTGTCTCACTAGAACTGTGAGATTATGTTTGCACTAGTTTTGTGTATCATCCCATGGCACTGAAAATGGTGCTGCTGGGCTTTTCCTTATAAACTCTTCTGTAGTAGGTTTCCTCTTGGAGCAGGCATTTATGGCTGAATGAAAGAAACCATCTGTAGAAGGGAGTTTATAATAGAAATACTTAGAGCCACTAGCTCTTAAGAGCTATAACAGGCCTATGTGTGGAGTACAGTTTTATTGGCTTCCTAAATTTAGACATAGGAAGGTCTCTGCCCTGGCTCCCCAACATGTCTCTATTTAATTGGCTTGCATTATGACTTTTGTACAGTGCATTGACTATGAAAATCATTGCTGTTGGTGTTCTTAGCTGTAATTTATTAGCTAGAAGGGAAATTAGGCTTAGTTTCTTAAGGTTCAGTGAATTACTGTTTTTCTGGACCACATGAGACTTGGCGTATTCATATTTCTTTTTTACTTTGTTTCCTTTGGCAGCTGCCTTGATTGAAAGTTTTAATGGTGATGCAGACTCAGTAACTACTGTTCAGCCTTCCGTAGGAGATTCAGCATCTTTATCTTTCCCACTTGTACTGCAGCTTGGCATCTCTGAACCTTTGCACCCAGCACTACAAACCTCTGTACCCTCTCGAGCTCCCACTTCCATAGGAACCAGTTCACAGCAAACTGCGTTTGGAAACCCTGCGACTATTTTACAGTCCCCAGAAGTGCCTGTTCCTCACAGCACACAGTTTGCTGCCAGTCACCAAGACTTTCTTCAGCACACTCAGAACCCACCACATCCCATTGTACAAGGACTTTCGGTGGCTGCTGGAGCCTCTGCTCAAGCAGCATCGAGTGCCACTGAGCCTCTGCCCAGTGTGGTTCAGAGTGTGCCTGTGGGTGCAAACCCTATTCTGACGGGTAATCCAACTATAACAATTACTCCGTCTCAGAGCACTGCTATTCTGCAATCTAGCATAGTCATGGGAGAACAGAACTTGCAATGGATTTTAAATGGTGCCAATGGATCGCCCCAAAATCAAGAACAAATGGTTAGTATATACCATAACGTTGCTGAAACAGTTCAAAACATACATATTCATTGCATAGTGCAGGGCCTGTTTTTAATAGAAAAATGTCTTTAGTATATTGGAAAGGTTCAGGATTCAATCCCACCCCAAGTGTGTCTCCTTCATTTTTGGGTAGTGGTGATGTGCATGGCTCCATGCAGGTCACAAATTAACAATCCCAGGTTGGAAGAATTTAAAAGATAGAGATGCAGAAGAAAATGTCTAGAAAATCCAAATGTGGGGAAGATTTAGTGAGTGGTTTTCTTTTTGTCTAACAAACTCCCTTGTGTAGGCCTCACAGAAAACATGGGCTTGCTTTTCCGGTGCCATTGTATTGTGAGTCCTGGGAGTAACTTGTATTTGTTTTATATCCATCTTTGTGACAAAATAGAAGCACAAAAACTTTATAGTGTTTTCAGCATTGAGGCATTTCATAGGTTTTACATTTCCGTAGCCTACTTGTATTGCCTCATAATACAGAGGAGCCTTGTTTATATGGATAAGGGAAAATCTTCTGCAAAACAAGAATGTGTCTGATGCTACATAAATCTGTGGGTTTGAGACCTCAAGAATAGTTTGTGTCATTGTTTTAAGTAGTGAGCCAGTGCCATCTGAAAAAGTTTCCTCGGTTGTGAATGCCAACGAATAGAGCCATTGAGATGAATGCGATGGAAAAGATGAATTATTAGTTGGGAATTGATTAATTTTGTTGAAGTGTAAACAATGTGTGTTGGCAAATCCATAGCATCTCAGGACTTCCTGTGTCATTGTCCCAGTTTGTCATATCCAGAATATGGAAGGCACTATATCAGCTCAAACTGCTTAATTTGTAATCCAGTTTTCTAGTCCTTTCTCTGGGGCACTCATTTCTCTTGATCTCAGCTGTTTGGAGTTTGCTGTTGCTTATTGGAGATCTGATTTTAAGTGCATCAAATATGTTTTTTTGTTTTTTTTTAAGCCACAAGTTCCGAAGGTGGAGAAAGTATTTTTTACCACTGCGTTACCAGTGGCTGGCAACACGGGTATGTACATTTGAAATGCAACTCCTTACCCTTTTATAGTCCCAGGGCCATTCCTTTGGCAATAAGTTTTGGCAATTATCACCTTGAATAATACTTGTTTGGGGTGGGGGGTGTTAATTGCTTGAAAAAAAAAAAGTCCAAGAAAATGTTCAATTTTTTACATTTCTAAAGGGTAATGGCTTAAGCTTAGCTCACTTTAGACTTATGTTTCACCTTATGGGTATGAGCAGTATAATGTGAAGAAGGAAACAAAGATAACACTGAAGATACTGGGGAGAAATTTGCAAACTATATTGTCTTGATATTAACAATCATGTGGTATTCTAATGTGTGTATGAAGTGTAAGTAGCTCCTTTAAGTTAGATAATTAACGTTATTCACTGAGATTTTAGATCACTGCCAAGCTTAAATCTTTACATGCGGGGAAAGGGAGCAGCCGATGCTTTACGTTAGTCCAGGTTGTTGGCTGACCACCTCTGAGCTGCATGTATAATACACAGTCACATATTTTGTTTTTGTTGCATCTTTCACACACAGTGTCAGATACTTCACAAAGTCAGTCGAGGGCTAAAGAAAACAGGCAAGATGAGATTTGAAAAGAAGAAAGGAGACAGTGTTAAATAAATGGAAGAGCACAAGTGAAAGAACCCTCCCTGTAGTCACTAGGCAGGAAAACAGAGCAAAAAGAGAATACTGACTTCTAGGTGATGAGCAAGGGAGGCCATAGTACAATCCCTTGGGATTCTCTCTGGTTTGAAGGGACAGAGGCATTGAAATAGAAAAGGGCTTTAATTTTTAAACACGCCTCTATTAAAACCCCCTAAGGCTGGTTTAAAACATGCTAGCACGCATGTAGCTGGTGCTGGGTGATGTATGAAAATCTAAATACATGACAATTGGGACCCTTACCTGTTCTGTGTCAGAGGTGTTAAGTTTTCCAGTGAACAGGTTCCCCTGGCCATCAGCTAGGAAATACTGATGATCTTGTGAAATGCCACATGGGAACTGAGCAAGGTAAGAAACGCTCACTGTGTGAGCTGTGAAATGTCTGCCTCTCATCCTGTGATTGCGAGGCGAGTGCTCCTGTATAGTAAGAGGAGGAGTTAGTGACTGAAAAGCAGACAGGCCGAATGTTGCTCTTCCATTTAATAGTAACTCGCTGCAAAGAGCTTGTGTGTTCGTATGATCAGTGCTTGCCTAATGCACCTGGACACAGCTCTGACTACCTGTGACTTTAGTTGCTCCTTGCAGGGTGGAGCGGATTCATCGTTATGCACTTTATCGCATAGGTAATGATGACTTGGGCTTCCCCCGTTCCGCTAGCTTTTCACTAGTGTGATTTGAAATGCTGTTTCCCTTTTTATTGATCTCATAATAGTTGTTTCTAAGGTGCCAGAAGTGTGCATGTGACTTGAGACAAAGACAAATGAGTGTTTCCTGCTATGAGGAGCTACCATCTGTATTAAACCTAAAAGATGACTTGAGTCTCTCGCTGTCCCGAGATTTTGCTGTTCTCTCCCTTCTAGACCTATTTATATCTTTTCTTTTCACTTTCAGGAAACTCCGTTCAGCAGATTGGTCTCAGCGTTCCTGTTATTATTATAAAGCAAGAAGAGTTCTGCCAGTGTCAGTGTGCCTGCCGAGACTCTGCCAAGGAGAAAGCAACCACTAAGAAGGAACGTTCCTCTCCTGACCTGAAAACTTTAGAGCAGCCAACTCTTCAGCTGCAGCCTCAGACTTTTCCTTCCTCCTCCTCCTCTTCCTGTGAGCCCAACAGTCAGATGGCTAACCCGTCAGACTCTCAAACTGAAACATTAAGTGCCATGGACGTATCAGACTTCTTGTCCCTCCAAAGCCCGGAAACCCCATCCAATCTGATTCCAATTGAAGCACTACTACAGGGGGAGGTGGAAATTGCTTTGAATAGTAGCTTCTCCAAATGAAGATGCTCCAGAATCTTCTCCTTTGCACCTGGAGGCTAAAATCCTCCACCTTAGAAGCAGACACTGAAGGCTCAAGAGGTTTTTATTTTTGTTTGGGTTTTTTTAAAAAGTTTTATTGCCTACTTCTGCTTCTTGGATGTCATTTTAGTCACATCCCAAAACATCCATCTTTGGGAGTCGAATCTTTAAAGAAAAAAAGATTATAAAAAAAAAGCTAAGTTATATATGAACTGTTTTGGCTGCACTGTCTGTCACTTTTGCTTGTCACTTGTGAACATGGAAGTTAAGGAATACTTGTCTGCATAAAGATGATAAAAAGAAAGGGGGTTTTAGTTTCAGTCCATCTCCTGTTGCACATCACTTCTATGTTTGGGGGGTTTGGTACTGGCAGCAAGTGGGTCTTCTGTTACAACTTCTTGGGTCTGTAATCTCCTTTTGTCTCCCTCTGTGTCTGATACTAACCATGCACTATAATAGGGACCCAGAGGATGAAGTTTCTGTAGCAGAAGATGGTGGTATTATAGCAGCAGTTGTTTTGAGCTGGAGCTTTTCTGGAGTGGTACTTTCAGATGCTTTTGTTGATCATGGGATGCTTGTCCCATCACCCAGTTAGTTGGCTGTTTGTACTGTGCTAACACTACTAGCAAAGCCAACTGAAATCATTGGGGGGGGGGGAATGTTCTTAAAGAAGAGCTTGAGGTACTTGTGCTCCTGCTGTGTTAATTAATTTGATTTAAGTGAGGGCTAAGAATACATTTCAGGCCCATTGCTTCCTGATTTAGAAATGTGATCAGAGCCTATGCCTATGTAGTACCTGATTGGCTTGCCTCTTCTTGCAGAATTCAGAGGGGGTTCACATATGGTGATATTGGTGCCTATTGTTCTTTTGACCAATCTGATCAACTTCTGACTTTTTGTGTAGAAACATGTCAGGCTTTAAATCCACATCAGGAATGCAAAACCTTTGCAGGTAACTCTTGTTGACAATGATTCCTTGTCCGCACAGGGTGACCTAGAATTCGGTGACCATGTCCTGTAACAGTCCAGAAATGCTTCCTCTTTTCTGTTAAACTCTATAATCCCTGCCTGAATCTGCCTCTAACCTTCTGTCATGTCAGCTGTCTGTGCACGGGGCTACTAAAATGCATAACACAATGTAGTAGTTTTTCATATCAAGCTGAAACTATATTCTAACTGACTCAGGGTAAAAAAACAAACAAAAAAAACAACCACAAACTCCCCTTCCACCAAAAAGCCTGTAATGTTGCAATAAATGCAGTTTCATTTTAAATGGTTTATTTATGCTGCATTATTTTAAAATGTAATTTTATAGTATTTTATCATCCGTCTGGCTTTGGCTGTGAGTCTTTTTGTGTTGAAGGAAAGAATATTAAATAATCTTTATTCAGTTTATGGTGGTGTTAGGTGTAGTGATATAATCATAAGCCAAATAATGCTGAGCAATTGTGTCCACTAGGTGTAAGGATGTAAACTCTTGAAAGGTGTTTGGGGGGAGGCTTTCTGTTCTCTCCCTTCAGTTTTCTTCCTGTTTACTCTCATCTTGTCAAAGTTACATTCAGCACCTTTTGTTGGGGAGGATCACGATAGAGCAGCCAAACCTTCCTCCTTAGTGTGTTACACTGAGGTGTATTGGCTTTTAAAACCCTCCCGAAAGCTGTGCAGCCTTACCAACACCTGGCATATTGTTAGAGGCGAAGCCACCTTCCCAACCTCTTTCTGTCCAATTGCAAATTCACGTCCTAGGTGCAGACAGAATTCATGCAAGAGAGCAGGCTTTCAGCTGGTTGGGAGATTTATGCTATTTGGGCAGATGGGGTGAGACTGAAGGAATAAGACCGTGAAATGGGTGGCTTTTGTAACTGAAGAGCAGGGACAAGATTAGCACAGTACACTCTGTGTCCTGGATATCCTAATGACAAGGGCTCATGGGATGGCAGTAGGACAGCGAGGGTCCAGTGCATACGGGTGGTTCCTCCTGTTGCTGTGACACTAAGATTGACATCTGTAAAATATGAATGAGCAAAGCATTGCAGTATTTTCTTCTCGGTGACACTACCCCGCCCTGCTGGGCAGCGATGTGTGGAGACTGACCTGGGCTGTCACCTTGCAGCCTGCGCTTGGGACGCAGGCAGGCCGGCAGCGGTGGAGGATTTGTCCCTTTTGTGTCTGGTGCTGCATGGGTATTTGGCCTTTTAAAGAGAGTGTTTGTGTATGTGTCGGTGAATGAAAAATTCCAGATCCTGGTGGGGTCACGGGAGTTTGCCATTGAGTTCAGTGGGACCAGGATTTGGCTCTAAATCTGGAACCTTGGTAGCCCTTCCTTCAGGGACAGGGGGTGAGCAGTTACTCCCGGGTGTGAAGAGGTGCGTCCGACCTGGTGTGCTTTGTGAGTGGTCTGTTGTATTCTCAGTTTAGGTGAGGCTAAGAAGGGCTCCTAACGATGGCAGAGTAGTTGTTTCATCTGCACTTTGCCTGTCCCAGCACAACTGTGTGTCCCCCTTAGGTAGTTGCTTTGGTAACGTTCTTCATGTTTTCACTCGTGCTCTATTTGTCTGAATGTTAAATGATGCTGCATGCGTCTAAGCACTCCCAGCACTCGGCCGTGCTCCGTCACCTCCTGTACTGCCCGAGATGCTGCACAGTTAAACGCCAGGCCCAGCCGAGGGGCTCACTGGCAGCCTGGTGAAGGAGCCTCTGAGTACCTGTCAGGGAAACATGAGTTTTGCTGTCACAGCTGAGCTATCAGAGCCCTTGGCCCCAGGGAAGCTGGAGACTTTTCCCTGGCTCAGTAAATTCCCAGCAGCGTGCCAAAAGAAGGGAAAAATTTCTACCTTCAGATGCCAGGTCTGATATCAGACTGCCAGAGTGGAGTATGTATGCGCTGTCAAGCCGCTGAGATTGTCGTGAATGCCCTGTACGATGTATGCGGTTTGTGAATTCTTTCCCATATCTGTCATCACAACAGAACTGCGCTGCTGCACAGAGCTCTTTGAGCATTTGCTGGTTTATGGCTCTTGGGGCGGGGAAGGGTGGTTTACTTGGTTCCTATAGCTTACCCAAACCCTAAATACAGAACAGGTCTAAATGGTAGCTCTGAAAGGCAAGTAGTAACCCTAGTGAACTGACTGAACACACAGCTGGAGGTAGGAGAATTGAGTTTTCACGCTTATAGATGATAGAGGTTCCTAAGGACAGAAAGTCGGCATTTATTCAGGGTTGGTACCAAATTACATAGAACAAAGTATAAATGGGGGACTTCTGTCATGCTGACTGTGTCCAGAAAAGCTAGGTTGCAGAACCTTACACCAGTATCTAAATGCACTTTAGGTTATTTTATCTTTAACCCAATTGCTGCAATTTCTTTTGTATATACTTCCAGAAAGTTTATTTTTGCTCTGATTAAAAAGTTAACAGGGGTGTGCAAAGATGAGCACTTATCTTGGTGCAATACTTGTAGCTAAAAATCATTGTCCCATGTGGTCGGTGTATGTCTGTCTTATTGAATGTGTGTAGTAACTAGCTCAGTGACCCATCACCCAACTTGTCGATACACAAACAAAATTATGCATCCTTAGCAAATGTCCAATCTATGCAAAACTTCCATTGAGAGCACTGTGCTTTACCAGGCCTGTCCTCTCATGCTTTCTGATGAGCCGCTTGTCACTTCTGTTCGATTTTTTTTTTTAATTTGTTGTATTCATCTGTAGATTCCCGTTACTCCCAAATCTGATTACAGAATGAACATGAACAGAAGTGACAAACTGTTCCTAGACAGGCATGTTGCACCTTTTAGAGTTTTGGCTTCACAATCATTTTCGATGCCATGCTATCTGCCTTACTTCGCTGAGAATAACTCTCCAGCAGAATCATAAAATATTGTTTTTGCAACTGCAGCAACATTGTTAACATGTTTACAATACTCTTTCTATACCAGTTAGAAATAAGCATTGGCAAACGAACTCGTGGCTGGCCTGAGGGTCTGGAACTGCTTGTGGGAGGAGGGTGCCATTAGCTTGTTAATGTATTATTGGCCTCAGAACTCACTGGAGATGAAAAACTGGTGTTTTATGGACAATGTTATGCAGGTAGCAACTGAAAGGGGAGGCCGCATGGTCCATTGTATAGGGCAGTGGATTGGGAGTCAGGTAACCTAGTCCTGATTCTGCTACTAACTGGCTGTGTGACCACAGGCAAGTCACTTAACTTCTATGCCTCAGTTTCCTCATCTATGAAATGAGGATAGTGAAGCTCATTCACCTTTCTTTGTAAAGTGCTTTGAGATGTCTGAAGGAAAAGAGTGAAATGCAAAGTATCACCAATAGGAGCTAGCCGGTCAGAACAATGAACTAGTCAATTGGGCTGTGAGGCAAAAATAAACATCTCTAACACAACAAATTTCTGATTGTGTCATTTTTAATTGGTATTTTTTTCCTCCATATATTTTGAAAACAATGTCAAGTGTTTATAAATGTTACTGTAGTCGATACTCATGGATAGGGCTGAATTTTTAACTTTTTTGCATCTTGTCTTGATATGAATCATACATTCTAGAAGTTGGATTCTGTGTCTGCACTGAGAAATGCAAACTAAACTGGATATTTATGTAGTAGCATACATAGTCTAAATGTGTGTGTTCTTGAAACTAGTTTAAAAATCTTACACCATGCTTTTGGTGGTGTGCAAGCTGGCCAAAATTTGGTTCATTATGCAGTGTACACTTTCTCAACTAAATGCAGTTTCTACTTTTTCTTACGAATTTTTTTTCATATGATCTTTTTCAGCAAAATCAAGGGTATGTTTGTGTAGTATCATAGCTACAGTAGCTGGCATTCAAAGGCTTTTCTTGCTCTGTAGCTTTGTGTCTTCACCTGCTTATAAACTAAAGCTATTCATTTGACCCTCATTTTGGAGAGAGAATAATAGTTAAAAGTTGTGTTTTATTTACACAGACTAGCATCTGTTAGGAGGGTAGAGAACTGCTGGTTAGTTATTGAGCATTTGCTCCAGCATTGATCTCTGCGTAATCTTCAGACCAGCAAATATAGAAAGAGTTTAGGATGGTTATTTACTGCTTGTGTTTTACGTGTATTGGGAGCCGGACAGTGGTCTTGGAGATGATTTTAACCAACACATCAATTTCTTAAGTGTGAGTATGGAATTCAAGGAATTTATTTAACTATGAAACATGGGAACAAATGTACTTGCATCGAGTGACATGAAGATGTTAGTTACAGGTACAGTACTTCCAAAGGAAGAGCATCTCCAAAACCCAAAAAAGAATAAATATGAATTTGTATTTTTGAAGAATGTAAAATGTGAAATAATGGTGTTTGCTTAATTGCTCATTTTGTATAAAGTTAATATTGTACTTTGAAATATCTGCTCAGAAGTGGAAATTAACATTTTTTTGGAATTGAAAGCAATATTAATACTAATGGAATCCTAATTAAATGCTTATTTAAATATTGTGGTACTGGAGTCATTCCTCAAGGAATCGATCAGTTTCTTTTGGAATGTGAGTATGAGCACTCTGATTTCCTTTACATCACAACACGACATTGAGACTTGGGAGCTGGAGAGAGAATAGTTTTTTGATGTGTATATATTCCCCACCACCATAATAGTTTTTAGATCCACAACCTTCATGTCCATAAAGTACTTTCAGGTATGTGGAAGGGTAGAATACTTAAAAGATACATGTAAAGGAATAAGGCCAACTGTTGTAAATAGCTTCAGAGGGGAAGCCAAGTTAGTCTGTAACTGGAAAAACTTAAATAGTCTAGTAGCACCTTAAAGACTAACAAAACATGTAGATGGTATCATGAGCTTCTGTGGTTTTAAAGACTTAGGCTGTATACTACTTCCACCCACAATGATCATAAGGGACATCTTTCATCCAAAGAACCCCAAGTACCCCACAGACTCAACATACAGGGGTCACTTTGTTCACCCCTAAAATGTAGCTATTGTTCAGCACACAACCCCATCTTCCAGGAACTGAAAAATGAACCCTTTCAGCCCTTTGAAATGAGACTGCCCTACAGAACAATTCTAATTTCCCTTAAAGGAGCTCACAGAAGTATTTCTGGGTAGGAGTCTGTGATAAGTTTAAGTGGCAATAAAAGTAGAACAAGAGACAAGTGATAAGGAGAATGGATTAGCCAATACACAACAAAAGCCTTTTTCTGAAAGGGCCCAAAGAATTTTAAACAAATGTAGCTTGAAAATGGAAACTTCCTTTCCTGGTATTTCAGATACCTAAGAGGATCTAGACCGGGGTAGTAGTAAGAGTTGAGGAAAGACATCTTTGCTCAGCCTTGGCATGATCTATTTTATGTACTTATTCTGTATAGCCACTTGTGAAGCAGTTGGGTTCATACCACCCTGGGGACAGACTCAAGATAGAGAAGCTGTTGTTGATATACAGGCTTGTTGGTTAGCCTGAGAGAGACTTTTGGGTTTTGACTTTTTGATACTCTTATACTAATATTTGTGACAAGGATGCTGCCTGGCCAGATGGGCTTGTTAGTCTAATGGGACCAGATAAGAACAGTTGACGTGTTTCAGGGTGCGATGGGGATTTAATAGGAGCACACGGGAAGGCTGCCTGGCTTCTCTCAAGCCAAGCTCAAACGATCAGCTAGGAGGAGCAAAAGGGGATAGGGAGAGGTATAGGAGACACTAAAAGCTGCTGAAAATCCTGGCCGTGGCCAGAGGACAATCTCACTCCCTACCCATCCCGTGGAGTACAAAAGCAGAGGGTTGGAAACCTCAGACTCTCAATCCCCAAAACGGAACATGACTGCAGTTGCAAAGGGGCAGGACAAGGGGGGAGCTGTAAGTACATTTAGGCCTGCCGTGGAGGAGCTGAGAACAGGAAATGGGGTAAAGGCTTTGCGGCCTTAGAGCTGGGAACAGCTGTTCTGTCCACAGGACAGATCAGGCCAGCTGCTCCGGGTCCTGTGCTTTGGGCGGAGCCGCGGCACCTGCCTCGACCATCCTATGGACGGGACTTGCAGGGCCCAGGGCAGCCTGGGGGATCACCACAGGGAAGCAGAGGGGAGAAGGTTAAAGGAAAAGCACAGCAGGATGGGTGGTGGGGCAGAGCTGACCAGCTGGCTAGGTCACTCCAATGCCTGCTGCCACAGGGAGTGCAGGGGAGTCTGGCTCCTACTGCTGCCCCCCCAGCAATGTTTCCTCTAAGATGTGCAGCCTCAACATCCCAGGTGAGTAATCAGCCCTGCGCAGCTAGTGAGCTCCCTGCATGGAGCCCTGAGCGTCTGACTGGGCGGAGCTGATTAATCAGCTGGGACAGTTCTGCCACACAGTGTTGGTTAGGGCTATACTGCTGGGTATTTTTGCAGAAGAGATGCAAATCGTGCCCATTTGCATATCTTCTGAATCTTTTTGCAGTAGAGGTTTTTGCAATAACCCCCGTGTAGATTTGTCAGGAAAACCCCCTTTTGCACAAGATCCCTTATTCCTCAAAAATGGAGGTTTACAGGATCTTGCGAAAAAGGGTTTTTTTCCGACAAATGGCCTCATCTACACAGGGGTTTTTATGGCAAAAATCTTTCACAAAAGGAATCTAAAGATTGCACTCATTTGCATATTTGCATATCCTCTCCTGCAAAAAACCAGCTGTGTAGCCATAGTCTTAGAGGGAACACTTCCCCCCCAGGCAGTCCTGGGCAGGGGGCTTTGGGGAAGGAATACAATGGGGACAGAGCAGGATCAGGAGGAGTTTGGGGGGAGGGGTGGAGTGGGGGCAGGCTAGGGGTGCAGGATGTGGAGTAGGGGGGAGGGTTGCCCTGGGCCCCCCAACCTCTAGGGATGGCCCTGCCTGGGAAACACTCTGCCAGATAATGCTTGCTTGGACTTAACCCCAATACACATGGCATTGCCCACTTTCTGGCTGCATGACAAGAACTGTGAGGGGGAGGGAAAGCTCTCCAGCAGCTGTGACTGAAAGTCTGTGGTGGGGTAGTGTTAGCCAGGGGCTGGGGCAGTGAGTGGTCTGTGAGCCCTATCACACACCGGAGTCTTCAACTGCTAGGACAGAGTCCCTTCGCAGCAGGCAGCCAGGGAGGCTGACGGGTGCCCCAAAGAGTCTGCCCCGTGGAGGCGGCTCGACTCAATGCTCAGCTCTTACTGCGTTTACCCCTGATTGGCTATGGTTCTTTTTGATTGTGTTTGGTTCTGTTACAGCAACAGGAGGAGTCAGGTTAAAGCTTAAACAGTTACTAGTTTCTTGTTACAAGGCAAGCTTAGTTGTCCAATGTTACTGCTGTGTTACAGATGACACAGCCATGACAAGACACAAATTACAATAAAAAAATCACTTACAGGTACCATGAAACCCTTTTGGTTCTCTGAGCTCCTATTAAATGTGCAAAACCAGACAGCTCGCAGGTATATTCTCACCCCTGCAATCCTTACTCCGGCGAAGCCAGCGTTTCTCTCAATCCCAATGGGAAGCAGTCAGGACGAGACTAAGGCGTCCCTAAAGTCTCGGGGGTCCAAGACCGCCTGACCAGCAGGTATATGGGTGGATCTCCAATTAGAGTGGGGCACAGGGCCCCGCTTTCTACTCCTGTGGTCATGTAGACGCTTCTCTTGTCATTAAAATGTCAATTAAGTTGGAACGTCTTTGTGATGCCCACTCCCACAGGGGGTCCAAAGCTTAATTTGCACCTGTAAGGTGGAGGTAACTAAATCATTAGGGCCGGACGTCCTTTTTCTGATGGGGCGGCAGATTCCTCTTCTGGGATGGTGTGTGTAGGCATATCAATACTAGTACCAGCCAAAGGTAGCCCAAGACCCCCAACCACCCGCTGGCCCAATTGTCGCTGTTATCTGGTTCCTGTCTAGCATCCAGGGCCATTGTTATTCCAGCACCTCTGGAGGCCCTGGAGCCTTTGAAGACAGAGTTTTGCTCTCAAGGATTTCTCTCTCTCTCCCAAGGATGTCAGAGGTGGGAGGGTTCTGTCTGGCTACAGTTAGGGAGTGGGACAGCAACTCAGGTCTCCTAAGTCATAGGCTGATGCCCTGGCCTGCGTCTATGGTGTTGCTTGTCCTGCCACCCTTTGAAACCGCCAGCTAATAGTGACTGGAGACCTGCAGTTGCTAACTCAGAGGGAGGTCGTAAGAGCCGTCAGTGCACGTCCATGAGAAGCCTCAGCCAGGGAGAGCCTGGCTCATTCACAGTGACTGGCCTCTCTTGAAGGGGCTGCCGAAAGAGGGTGCAGCCTATTAGCTTTAGAGCCAGGGGAATCAGGAATGTCCAGGTACCTTGTGAGCCAGTTTAAGGCTCCAGATAATCTAGGGCTGAAATGTGTGCGCAAGGCTTTCCCAAGCAGCTGAGCTGACTCTGCTCTGCCCTCCTATAGCCTCAGTGGATTCAGGTTTGTATTATGGTAGCGCACAGAAATACAGTTCCAGGACACACCCCAGAGGGTGAGGTGCTTGACACACACAAGGAAGAGAGGATTAAGCTTTTTAGAAGGACCAAATCTATGATGATGAGAAAACAGGTGTATACAACAAACAGCTGAGGGGAGCAGTGCAGTGTCAACTTGGGGAACTCCTTGCTGGAGGATGTTGCGAAGACTAGGACTTTAACAGGGTTCAAAAAAGAGCTAGGTAAATTCATGGAGGTTAGGTCCATCAATGGCTGTTAGCCAGGATGGGTAGGAATGGTGGCCCTAGCCTCTGTTTGTCTGGAGATGGGAGACAGGAGAGGACCACATGAGGATTATCTGTTGTCTCCTCTGTTTGGGGCATCTGCTATTGGCCACTGTTGGCAGACAGGACACTGGGCTAGATGGACCTTTGGTCTAACCCAGGATGACCGTTCTTATGAGGACAAGGGCAGGAATAAGACTGCACTTTGGGTATGATGCAGTGGTCACAGCGTGCCAGGCTCAGGGTTCTTCTCAGTCTAACCAGAGCCATGACACAGACTTTCCAGGAGCATAACCACAGTCCTGCTGGAACTGCCCAGTGAGTCCCGAAGTGGGTCAGTTCTTCCAGGGTCATCCTGCATAAGAACAGCCATAGTGGGTCGAACAAAGGTCCATCCAGCCCAGTATCCTGTCTGTCAACAGTGGCCAATGCCGGGTAGAGATATTAAGTATGGGTTAATTGTATAGTTGATTAACCTCATGAATTTGTATTGGTTAGTCGACTATGCTATAGTCCCCAGGGGAAGCAGCCAGTGCTCTTCGGCTTCACTCCTGACTACCCCCTGCCACTCCACACTGCTTGCTGCCTCTGTGTCAGAGGCAGCAGCTCTGGGTGTCAGGCAGGAGCTGGTCCATGAAGGTAGCCAGTTTAAAAACCCGCTCCCCTTGCAGCCTGGCTGTCTGTCCCCCTGTGCTGCTGCCTCTGATAAAGAGGCAGCAGCACAGGGTGGCTGCACCCTGTCTGCAGGGATGCGTCTGAGCCCCAGAACTGAACCAGGCTGCCTGCTTGCCTGTCTCCTAATACACTTTAAATGCAGAGTCACAGCAGGGTTAGTTCCCGGACCTGGCGTGAGCCAGGACTGAGCTGTGCTGCTGGCCAGCCTGCTAAAAAATATTTACTGGGGGGAGGGAAATATATGTAGTCTATAGCATTAACCACTTGCTTATCAGTTAATCTGCTGCACTATTTCATTCCTAATGCCAGGTGCCCCAGAGGAAGTAGACAAGACAGGTAATCATCAAGGGATCCTACCTCTGTCACCTGTTCCCAGGCTCTGACAAACGGAGGGTAGGGCAGAGCTGGGGAACCTTTTTTGGGTCAGGGGCTCATGTCCCAGAGAAAAATCAGCTGGGAGCAGCACACAAACAAAAAAAAAACCCTTCACTGACGTGGCCCCCAACTGAGGAGGAGAAAGACACTCCCCACATTCGCCTCGCACACCAGAGCCTAGGGGGCCTCAGGCTAGTAGATTGTGTGCCCTGCAGAGGTGTGTGTTGGAGACTGGAACACCAAGGGCCAGATCCATGCAAGCTGGGGGCCACATCCAGCCCCTGGGCCTTCAGTTCTCCACCTCTGGGCTAGGGACACGATTCCTACCCATTCTGGCTAATAGCCATTGATGGCCCTATCTTCTATGAATTTATCTTGCTATTTTCTAACCCTATTAAAGTCCTGGCCTTCACAACATCCTCTGGCAAGGAGTTCCACAAGTAGGCTGTGCACTGTGTGAAGAAATACTTTCTTTTGTTTTAAACTGGCTACCTATTAATTTCATTTACTGATCTTTAATTTCATATATTATGGGAACAAGTAAATCACTTTTCCTTGTTCACTTTATCCACATCCATCATGATTTTATAGACCTCGGTCCTCTCTCTCCAAGTCTTCTCATTTCTAAGCTGTTCTAGTCTTTCTAATCTCTCCTGAAAGGGATGCTGGGTGCAGTTGCTGGGGCTGCATAAATTCTCCCCCCCCCCCCCTCCACCCACACACACTTTATCCAGCTGTGTCAGACTGAAGTCAATCACAGTATCTTGGCTTGGGCAGCAGCTCCTTCCAACCCTGAAACTTGAATGTCTTGTGTCAAACAAGGCAGCCAGGAGACTAGATGGGCTGCTGCATCTCACCACCCCCAACCCGCACTTCATCTCTCACACACTCACACTCCACTCTCCCACCCAGAAGCCTGAACCACAGTGCTCAGAAAACAAACGTGCTGCCATGGTTTGAACTGCTGACGGCTTCACTCTCCCAGAGAGAGGATTCACTGCTCTGCAGTAATTCTCCTCCCCCATTCAAAATGCAGCTAGGACCATAGCTCAGAAGGAGGGGAGCCACCCCTCTGCTGAAGGCAGGAGGCTGACAGAGGAGGAAGGGGACAGATCAGCCTAGAGCAGCATTTCCTAAACTTTTTAAGACCGAGGAACACCAAGCAAATTTTTTTTAAATGAGGAACACCAAGGATTTTCTGTTGAGAAAAAAAGAAAAAGTCTCCTGCTCCTGTAAGGGTGGCCATTTTGAATTCTGTTGTTCTCCGCGGCACACCTGTGCGTCCCGGAACACAGCTTAAGAAACACTGGCCTAGAGCAAGGTGGCCGTTTGTCCTCTAAAAAAGATGGTTCTGTTTTTTGCTACTCTGGCCTCTGTTGATACCAAACAGGAAGCCTTTGTGGCCTTTATTTTTCCTGAGACCAGAGGTGAGGGAAGCTGGTGCACCCCACTGCGGTGCTCTGGGCAAGGAGGAGCTGGCCAGCGGGGACACACTGCTGCAGCTGCTCCCAGCCAGGCTGGGCTCCGGGGACTCTCCTGCAGGCTCCTGTAACCCGACAGGTGAAAAGGGCTGGCTGGAGGTGTGACCTCCCTCCCCCTTCCTGGGCTGCCCCAGCCCTTAGCCTCCCCCCAGGGCCCTTTCGGGCTGGCGGGGGGGGGGGGGGGGGGGGGGGAAGGGGGGGCTGCAGCCCTGCATACTGGGCCTTCCTCCTCCTCCCCTGTCAGGGAGCAGGGGGAAAGTGCTCAGCTTGTGCCTTCCTCTTGCTCCCGGCTGTGGAAGATGCAGCAGGCTGCGAACTTCCCCTCGCTCCCTGAGAGTCAGAGGAAGAAGAGAAGCAGTGACCTGGTGTGTGCAGCTGCAGCCCCCCCCCCATCAAAATAGCACCCTCCCCTCCCCCCCACAACCCTCCCAGCCCTAACTCTGACTCCCGCCCCCCCTACATCTCGCAGCCCTGGATCCTCTATGCACTAAATGCAACTATCCCCTATTCTTGAGGTACCTCATGGGCCACCCTAGCCTAGAGGCCAGCTTCAGTGTAAGGCCCAAGGGTGAACAGGAGCCCCTGCATGGCCACTGCTCCTGTGCACGAAGCAATCCAAAGGCTGGAGGGGACCCCGGGGGCAGCTGAGAGCCCGGGTGAGGTTTGCACCCATCAGAGCTGGGCTGGTCCCACTGTTTTTCCCCAGGGCATTAACTTGTGACAAGTGCAGCTGTCTCAGAGCTAGAGCAAGCAGGGGTTTTATTTCTAGACGAGGCGGTGGAGAGCGGCAAGTCACAGCACCGTGTGCTGACACACAATGCCCAAAGCCCGTCAACAGGTCAGGGACCACACGGCTCAGGATGTGCTGGAGGGAACCACCCCTGAGCCCTGTGACAGCTTCCTCCGTCAGTAGCCCTCAAGGGAGCAGCTCACGAAGCGTCTTGGGAACTCTTGTTCTCTTCTGGCTCAGGCAAGGAGCTGTCCTCTGTTCCGGCAGGCGCCTAGCAAATAAAAGCCTATGACTATCAGTCCAGTAGCTCCTCAGAGCCATATTAAACACACAAATTAAGGAGACCACAGATCTGGAGCCCCGCTAAGCACCCAAGTTAAGAAGACCACCGATCCGGAGCCACATTAAGCACCCAAGTTAAGAAGACCACCGATCCGGAGCCACATTAAGCACCCAAGTTAAGGAGACCACCGATCCGGAGCCCCGCTAAGCACCCAAGTTAAGACGACCACCGATCCGGAGCCACATTAAGCACCCAAGTTAAGGATACCACCGATCTGGCGCCCAGCTAAGTTAAGGGTACCACAGATCTGGAGCCACGTTAAGCACCCAAGTTAAGGAGACCACCGATCCGGAGCCACATTAAGCACCCAAGTTAAGGAAACCACCGATCCGGAGCCACGTTAAGCACCCAAGTTAAGGAGACCACCGATCCGGAGCCACGTTAAGCACCCAAGTTAAGGAAACCACCGATCTGGAGCCACGTTAAGCACCCAAGTTAAGGAGACCACCGATCCGGAGCCCCGCTAAGCACCCAAGTTAAGGAGACCACCGATCCGGAGCCCCGCCAAGTTAAGGGTACCACAGATCTGGAGCCACGTTAAGCACCCAAGTTAAGGGTACCACAGATCTCATGGCACTGGGGGGCGAGATCCTGTTTCCCGAGTGCACCTCATTTTCTAATGAATTTAGTCGTTGAGGACAACGAAGCAGATTCCCCACTGGCCTTGCCATTCCTGCGGAGACGCGGCCGTATTGGAAACCCGGGTTCCCACAGGAGTGGCTCTATCTCAAGCAGACCAGTTGTGGAATGTTAAAGGGAAACACCCTCGCTGCCCCCTCCCCGAACCACAGAGACCTTGTCAGGGCCCCGCTGCGACCAGGAAAGTGGGGAAGGTCCCAATACTCAACCCTGAGCGCCGCTTGGAGACGGGTGATCTCTGCCAGCAGCTCGTCGCAGCTGGCAATGTTTGCCAGGAGGTTTTGCTGCCGGACTTCAAGGGATCGGAGCAGGGTTCTCATGCCTTCCACCTATGGAGGAGAGGAGGCCCAAGACATTCTCCAGGGCCTGGGGGAGATTAATGAGGGAGCCCCATGGAGCCAGGGAGGGGCTCACAAACTGCAACAGGCCTGGCAAGCAGCATCGGCACCAGTGGATGAATTCCCGTTAATTACAGCCTGGCCATGACACACGCTCTGCAACGTGAAAATGGAATCCCTGTTTCCATGGGCAGCTGGCATGCGAGTCTGGGAAAGCGCCGCCTTCCCAAGCTGCCAGCCTGGCCCCGTCCCCAGAATGCCTACGTGTTCCGGGACTGGGGAGGGCAGGCAGCGCATGGCCCGCCCTCTCTGTAATGAGGGCATTACCTGGGTAGAAGGGGCGGGGCTAAGGGCTCACCTCCCCCCTGCCCTACCTTCACCAGCTGCCCATGCCTGTTTCAACAGAAGCAATAACCCCTCTGGAGAGGGAGGCAGCGGGGTTAGGCCCAGGGCTTCTCATTGCGGAGTCCATTCACGCTTTGCCCTGACCCGAATCACATCCTCTCACACAACTCCGTAACTTGAGCATGGGGGTCAGCCCGAGCCAGCTATTTTCTAACCCTATTAAAGTCCTGGCCTTCACAACATCGTCGAGTCCATGTTAAAATGCTGCTTTATGGCACCGATAAAGGCTGAAGACAAACAGCATGTCGCTCCTTACATCTAACCCACCCTCATCCCTACCCCCAATCCCGCACCATACGCCGGACCCGTTCCCACAGCCATACAAACCAACGACGCAGTGTCTGGGGGCTGCTCAGCATCTGGGGGCTGCTCAGCATCTGGTTGTGTAGGTTCCTCTGCATCCATGGCCAAGCTAGAGTCCAGAGAAGTTTGTTTTAATCTTAGGGTCAGGCCAGCCCGGATGGCATCGGAGCCGGCCTCCAATTCCCGCCTTCTTCGAGTGGCTCAATCACACTGAAAAAAAAGTCACTGTTACAAGGGGGTTCTCTCCGCTGCTCCCAATCACAAATTAGAAATCCCAGGGGGAGAGGGAGGGAGGTGCTGGAGCAAGCCCTGTTAACTAGAACACAAGAGCTTGTCTCTTTTGCCTCTTGGCCATTCTTCCCAATTTGAGCTAGACTGATAAATTATCTAGCCCGGCATTAATTTCCAAGGCGCAGGAGTGCTTGGCATGAACACCATACACGCTAGGAAAAAATGAATGAGAAAGCCAAGAGAGGATCTTGAGGCAAACAGTGAGGGACCTGCTCTATTGAGTAGATCACATGCTCAGAAGATGTTTTGTGAAATAAGACAAATTCCAAGCCTGAAAGGATTCCCTGTAAAGAGTAAAGACAGAAGGTTTTCCTCAAACTGCTTGTTAAATGGTAAATTCTGTGCCCCAGGAGGCTATTTCACTAGAACGTGCTTTGTTCCCAGCTAGCTGAAGACAGACAACTAACATCACCTTCTAGTCCACCAGAGCAGCTAGCTGAGGCCTTATTTATAACTTCCTTCTGCAAATCAATTGGTATCACCTGTTTGTCCTTGAAACCTTCCCTTGTTCCATTTCTAAATGGGCCCCACCTCTAATTATATCTAGTTCTTCAGGCCTCAAGCAGAGCTGTAGTTTCTGTGAGGAGCTGGCTTTTTCTTTCCCTTCAGGCTTGGCTGAAGCATTCCCTGTGAGTCTTTGTTCTTTGCTGTCAGCCCAGCTGTAGTAAAATCAAAAGCCCCAGCGGTGGGTGCCAGAGGAGAGAGTGGCAGCCATCTTGAGAGGCACCTCCAAAGAGAGCGGGACAACAGTCTCTTGACAGAGCAAGGACTGGGCGATGGAATGGAGCTGCCCCAAGATCCTGGGACCGGAATGACCCTGTGGCATGTTGTGCTTTGTCTAATGGGCACTTCTGCTCCAGCGCCCTGGCTCCAGCGCCCTTCCATCCACTGCAGCTCCTCAGCGCTCGCCCTTGAGGTGGAGAGCAGGAGCAAGAAGCAGCAGCAGGAAGGAGGCAGGATTGGGCGCTGTGCACTGATCTCCCCTCCCCCCCCCTTCCCCAGGGGGCACTGAGTGCTAACGGGCATTGCCAGGCTGGGCTTGCATCTGGACCGGCACTGTGGGGCGCCTCAGTGATGGGTACCCAGCTAGACCTGGCTTCTAGATACTTTGGCACAGCAGCACAGAGACGTCCTACAGTCTGCCCAGCTCTGCCCTCTGAGCTCTCTGCCTGGGGTGCTGGCAAAGCTGTGTGGGGAGCCCAGGGCTAGGCTGGCAGGGGCTGCAGGTGGGGAGTGAGGGGCACCAGCAGAGCTGTGTGGGGAGCCCAGGGCTAGGCTGGCAGGGGCTGCAGGTGGGGAGTGAGGGGCACCAGCAGAGCTGTGTGGGGAGCCCAGGGCTAGGCTGGCAGGCGCTGCGGGTGGGGAGTGAGGGGCCCCAGCAGAGCTGTGTGGGGTGACCAGGGCTAGGCTGGCAGGGGCTGCGGGTGGGGAGTGAGGGGCCCCAGCAGAGCTGTGTGGGGTGCCCAGGGCTAGGCTGGCGGGGCTGCAGGTGGGGAGTGAGGGGCACCGGCAGAGCTGTGTGGGGAGCCCAGGGCTAGGCTGGCAGGGGCTGCAAGTGGGGAGTGAGGGGCACCGGCAGAGCTGTGTGGGGAGCCCAGGGCTGAGCTGGCAGGGGCTGCAGGTGGGGAGTGAGGGGCCCCAGCAGAGCTGTGTGGGGAGCCCAGGGCTGAGCTGGCAGGCGCTGCGGGTGGGGAGTGAGGGGCCCCAGCAGAGCTGTGTGGGGAGCCCAGGGCTGAGCTGGCAGGGGCTGCAGGTGGGGAGTGAGGGGCACCGGCAGAGCTGTGTGGGGAGCCCAGGGCTAGGCTGGCAGGGGCTGCAGGTGGGGAGTGAGGGGCCCCAGCAGAGCTGTGTGGGGAGCCGAGGGCTAGGCTGGCAGGGGCTGCAGGTGGGGAGTGAGGGGCACCGGCAGAGCTGTGTGGGGAGCCCAGGGCTGGGCTGGCAGGCGCTGCGGGTGGGGAGTGAGGGGCCCCAGCAGAGCTGTGTGGGGTGCCCAGGGCTGAGCTGGCAGGTGCTGCGGGTGGGGAGTGAGGGGCACCGGCAGAGCTGTGTGGGGAGCCCAGGGCTAGGCTGGCAGGGGCTGCAGGTCCGGAGTGAGGGGCACTGGCAGTGCAGGTGAAATGAGCAGCGCTCCTGCCTGTAGGGTGCCAGAGCTGCTCCGCCCAACCCCCTGCTATCCCAGCTTGTACTCAGGGGAATGTGGCAGCATCCACAAGTTATGGGAAGGGCTTGAGGGCAGCATGGCGGGTGGGCAGCTGCCCCACCCCAAACCCAGCCTGCTGCCAGGGCCAGGGCATGGATCTGGGGCAGCAGGGCCCAGGCTGGGGTCTGGCTTTGGGTGGTCCTGTTCCCATCTCTGCCACTGGTTCCGGTTCAGGCTACTCAGCACTGACCCGCCCTGGGTCTCCCTTCCCCTCTCTGTGCAATGGGCACAGTTAGACCAGCCATGGGCACTGGCCTAGTTGCTGGTAGCCAAGTGCGTTGGAGGGCTCTCTGGGACAGAACTGCAGGGCTCCGCTCCCCCAGCCAGGTCGAATTCCCCAGCCACCTCGGGTGCTGGCTGCTGAGCCCTCAGGCCCCACATAGCACGTTTCCCCAGAGAGCCCCCAGCCAGCTGGCCATGTCCCTGGCTCTGGGGATCATTGTCAAGACAATTGGGCTGACGACCCGCCAAGTGCTCCCACCTCTGGGCTCCTCCTGGAATGGGGAAGGGCTGGGGGCAGAGAACAGGCACTGGAATACGGGAGAGGGCAGGAGAACGGCTTGGCTGGGAGAACAGGTGAAGCCCAGTTGTGATCTACATGTTGGAGAGGACGTCCCAGTGCCTTTCTCCTACCCCTGGGAGCCCTGCGGAAGGCATTTGGGGTCTGCCTGAGACCCAGGGCTGCTCACATCTCTCTGACGTCCCCTCAGCTTTGTCTGGGAGTGGGAGAGGGGCTGAGAGGCTGCTGCCAGGCCAAGGGAGCTGTCACCAAGGCCAGGCTCTGGGCCCTTGCATGGAGGTGCGGAGCTCAGCTGCTGACCCACCTTGGCAGTCAGAACAGGTGGCTCCTGGGAGCTGCAGCCCGTCTGTCAGCTGGGTTGGGTGTCGCGGCTGGGGGCGCGGGGGAGGGACAGGCGATCCCCGTGGGGATCTAGAACAGCCAAGTGCAGGGGGGAGCCCAGGCGGAGGGTGCGGTGACAAGGCTGCTTAGCGATAATGACAAACCCCTGGAGGCAGGGACCTGAGGGTCCTTGTGCGAGTGTGAGAGCGAGCGAGCGTCCAAGGGAGCCACCCCCGGCAGGCAGGGCAGCCCATGCATGGCTCCCGGGTGGAGGCTGGGCTAGGACCATGGGCAGCCACATCCCAGGCCCGGCTGTGGACTTTCCCACAGGCACCCAGCAGTTCATGTTGTTGGGACCCTCTGGGCTGGGAGGTGCTGCAGAAACGCAGCTGTTCTCTGCACTAAGGATGCTGGCAGGAGCTGAGGCCCTTGTCTAACCTCTCCCCTCCCAGGTGCGGCCAGGTGTGAGCGAATAAAGCCGCCTCATCCTCGCTCTGTGCCAGCGGGGAAACTGAGGCACAAAGCAATCTGCCCTGGTATCAGAGGCTGGAGAGAGGCAGTACCCCAAGCCCAGCCTGCGCTCTGGTGCTGGGCTGTTCAGTGCCTCTCCCAAGCAGCCCTGGCCCAGCTGGTGGGTTTGCCCCTGGAGTGCCGCAGAACCCAGGGAGATCAGTGGAGCGGGCTGGAGTGGTACCGCCGGGCTGAGAGCTCAGGCTGGATGAGGAACCAGGACAGGTGCAGGGGAGGCCTTGGTGGAGGGGGGGTTGTGGCTGCCATGGATACACCCTGTCACAGGCCAGGGCCACCAAGCCCCAGGCAGGCTCCTCAAGCTGCTGTCTGGCCATTTCCCTGCCAGTCTGTCAGCACTCAGATGGCATCAGCCGGCCCCGCTAACGGCTCCTCCTCTGCCAGTATGTGCCAGAGCCCGTTCACACGCGGGAGGGCCACGGGGCGTGTCCCCTGAGCCGACTCGGGTGAACTCTCCAGGGCTCAGTGCAGCCTTTTCCTGTCCAGGCCGCGTTCCCCCCGTGGCGAGGGAGCCCAGCTCGGCTGCCTTGCAGGGCGCAGAGCGGAGCCGGGCGGTGCACGCTGCGTTCAGTCGCGGGATTTTCACACGCTGCTGTCCCAGCGCCCCCCAACGGCGGGGCTGACTCCTGAGCACGCAGGGCCGGCCATTCCTGAGAGCCAGGCCCTGAGAGCGTTATGGGCGCCGGCTGCCCTCCCTCATCTCTGCTCAAGCCCTGCCAGCCACCGGCCCCACCTGGGTTGTTCCCCTCCCCCTCCCTGCAAACCCAGCTGCCGTGGGACCTTTCCCCTCAGCTTGGCCGGGCCGTGTGGCATTGCAGGGCGAAGCCTGGTCAGGGAGCTCCCCGCCTCATCCAGGCTCTCGCAGGCCAAGCCCATCGCCACGCGCAGCCTGGCAGTGGCCAAGGCCGAGTTTTGCTCCCAGGTCCAGGCTGGCCTGCGGGGGTGAGGTTGGGGGGGGGGGGGGCTGAATGGTTCAGGACATTCCTCCTCCCCGGGCCTCTGGTTGCACAACACGCTCCCATTCCCAGCATCGTGCGGTTCCTGCTGTTAAAGAGCACAAGGAGAAATACAGCCGCTTAACTAGAGCTCCCCAAAGCAACCCGGGGAGAGGGCAGAGTCTTTCCAGGGGCCTGGGTCCAGTTTCCAGCCACGAGTCCCATTCCTCGGCCTTTTTGTGGGTTCAGCTGAACTCTGGGACACCACACGGTGCGCCCAGGTTTTAGGGACTGCAGAAGGGACCTGTCAAATGAGTCCTCAGAGTTCAGTGCTCCCTTTCCTCCCTGTCCCTCAATGACCAGTAGATGGCAGCAGAGATAACAAACATATTTGATTCGTTCTGGCTATGTCTACATGACAGAGTTTGTTCGGAAAAACGGCCGTTTTTCAAAAAAACTTCACTTACGTCCACACTGCAATCATGCTCTTTTGAAAGAAAAATCGAAAGAACAGAGGAGGGTTTTCCGACATTGGCAAACCTCTTTTGATGAGGCAGAAGCCTTTTTGCGAAAGAGCTCTTTTGGTAAAAGGCGTGTGTGGACGGGGACGAGGAAGTTCTTTTGAAAGAAGAAGAAAAAGCACAAGTGTCCTGGTGGCTGCTCTGTCCATAGTTATAACTTACATGCGAGATAGCGTCCATTCGGTGTGGACGCTCTCTTTTGAAAAAGAAGATCGCTTTTTCGATACGCTTTGGCAGAGTGGATGCTCTCTTTTGGAAGACGGTTTTTTTTGTAAGATCTCTTCGGGGAAAAGCTTCTTCCGAAAGAAGCCTGCAGTCTAGATGTAGCCTCTCATTGCAGAGGCTATTGTATGGGGGCTCTTTGATGCGCAAGATAGCAAGATAATTTCCCCTTCTTATACTCTCACCTCCTCATCACTGTTGGAGATGAGCCGCACCCACTCTGATGTCATTAGCACTGAGGTCACACTCCCATCTCTGTACCCCTGCCTTTTGTCTTCTCTTTTCTCTTCAGCATCTGAGGAAGAGAGTTGTAGCCTACGTAAGCATCTGCCCTAATCAACTTATTAGTCTGTAAAGTGCCGCCGGACTCGTTTTTGCTGAAACAGACTAGGAGGGCTCCCCCTCTGAAACCTGTCTTCACACCCATGGGGCCTCAGGGCCTGAGAGGGGCTTGGGGTTCAGGGGGAACACGGGCTCTGGGCTGGTGGTGTGGGCTCTGGGTGGAGCCAAAAATAAGGGCCTCAGGGTTCAGGAGAGGGTTCCAGGACGGGGCAGGACAACAAAGGTCCCTCTAGCCCAGTACCCTGTCTTCCGAGGGAAACACCAGAATGGTAACATCAAATGAGCCCATTCCTATCTTCTGGCAAACAGAGGCTAGGGACACCATTCCTACCCGTCCTGTCTAATAGCCATTGATGGACCTAACCTCCATGAATTTATCTAGCTCTTTTTGGAACCGTGTTGTAGTTATGGCTTTCCACCATCCTCTGGCAGGGAGTTCCACAGGTTGAATCTGCAGCATGGGAAACGGTGACAGGGTTCAACCAGGGTAAATGGTGGATTTTCTATAACTTGGTGTCTTTGAATCAGAGTAAGTCAGCCTGCCAGTTCTGGTGGGTCTATGACAGGTGTGGATGGGTGAGGTTCTGTGGCCTGCAACGTGCAGGAGGTCAAACCAGATGATCACGATGGTCCCATCTGCCTTTAAAGTCTGAGTCTATGAGTCCTGCCTTTTGTCTTGGATTCCTGCCCCCAGCTCTACCCCTTGGCTCTCTGACTGCCACTGCTCTGACTACTAGGCATGACTGCCCAAGCTAGGAGTCTGAGAGGGCTTTGTTTGGGGAGGTGGTGGTGTTATGCCAATGGAAAAACTCCTGTGCAAGTGGGCTGCCTCTAAGCTAGGGGGCTCTGCTGGCACAGCTATGTCAACATAGGCTCTGGAGTGTAGCCGCACCCTCGGCTTTTGTGTAAATGGTGTTTCAAGTCCACAGAGAAAAGGCTGAAAACATGACCCGGGTGTGTCCTCACGGCTCAGAAAGCAAAAGCCCATAAAAGACTTAAATTGAATTACTTATTTATTTCTCTTTCATCTCATTAGTTTAAGCCAGCCTCATGACTTCTTTAATTTGGCTCCTGATGTTGGTCCACCGGAGGTTGGCTGTGCTCCCGGGACGCAGAATTTTGTGTTGATGTAGCATCTATCTGAGGTGGTTTCATTTTTGCTATTCCAGGAAATTAAAGGGGAGGCAGCAGCCGACAGGAGACTACAGAGTTAGTAGAAGGTTGGATTAAAATCTGGCTGACACAAGCAGTAAACAGACACGATATTTTTATTCCGGGGTAAGTAAAAGATTTCTTTATACACAAGTATGTACAAACAAGTATCTGGCCACTTAATGCCATGGATGCTGATGTTTGACAGACATACCATGCATCTGGGTCCTCCTGGACATGACCTTATTTGATCCTCCAATCTCCATGCAGGAACATATACGGAAAATTTCCCTGAGAATCTACAACCACTTCCAGGAAGTTGTGGGAAGGGGTCTGCCAAGAACTATTGGCCATGTTGGACCTCGAGGTTGTAGAGGAATCCCTTAGTGCAGTGTTTCTCACACTGGGGCTACGTCTACACTGGCCCCTTTTCCGAAAGGGGCATGTTAATTTCAGCAATTGTAATAGGCAAATCCGCGGGGGATTTAAATATCCCCCGCGGCATTTAAATAAAAATGTCCGCCGCTTTTTTCCGGCTTTTAGAAAAGCCGGAAAAGAGCGTCTACACTGGCCCCGATCCTCCGGAAAAAGCGCCCTTTTCCGGAGGATCTTATTCCTACTTCAAAGCTGGGCTCCCACGCTATCTGGCCACCCAGCTTGGAAGGTAGAGGTGCCACCAGCGGTGGCACAGAAGGAAGGGTGGCAACATCATGTTACACCATCCTTCCTTCTGTACTGCTGCTGACAGCAGGGCTGACATCTAAGCTGGGCGCCGTGCCGGAGGTCACAGCTCTGCAGCCACCCAGCTCAGAAGGCAGATCGACCACTAGCAGCAGTGTGGAAGGAAAGGTGGCCAATACCGTACCATGCCACCCTCCCTTCTGCGCTGCTGCTGGTGGAGATATTGACGTCTGAGCTGGGTGTCCTGCAAGCAAATGCCACTTTCTGGTCACTCAGCATGGAAAGCAGGGCTGCCCGCAGCAGCGGCACAGAAGGAAGGGTGGCGGTAACAGACTCTACCACCCTCCCTTCTGTGCTGCTGCTGGTGACAGGCTGTTTAGGGGCTTGGCGCCCGCACTCCCTTGCTGCCCAGCTTAGAAGCTCGAGCCAGCAGCGGCACAGAAGGCTGGGTGGCAATACCAGACCATGCTTCCCTTCCTTCTGTGCCACTGCTGGCAGCGGGATTGCCATCCAGGTTGGGCATCTGACCAGTTGTCACCCCCCCCCCCCCCAGCCAACCCTCTTAGAAAGCAGTGCTGCTTCCAGCAGTGGCACAGAAGGAAGGGAAGCAATACCCTACCATGCCAGCCTTCCGTCTCCACTGCTGCTGGTGGTGGCCCGGCCTTCTGAGCTGCCCAGATTAGAAGACAGGACTGCCGTGAGCAGTGGCGCAGAAGGAAGGACAGCAATAGCATCACCTGCCACCCTGTGTTAGGTGGTGTGGCTAGTGGTGGCGCTGACTTCTGAGCTGGGCACTTGGCCCATGGCCACTGTTCTGCTGCTGCCCAGACCCAAAGGCAGAGCCACCGCCAGCAGCCGTGCAGATGGAAGGGTGCCAATACTGTACCGTGCCCCCTGCCTTCTGTTTGCTGCTGGCTGTGGCGCTGTCATCCGCGCGGGGCATGTGACTAGAGATCATTCCTCTGTGGCCGCCGAGCTCGGAAGACAGCGCCACTAGCAGCAGCGCAGAAGGAAAAGTGGCCATATTCCTTCTGCGCTGCTGCTGGCAGCAGCATTGAGTTCTGAGCTGGGAGTCCTGCCAGTCCCCCCCCCCGGCCCCGCAGCGTGGAAAGCAGGGCTGCCCCCGGCGGTGGCACAGACGGAAGGGTGGCAGGAACAGATCTTGCCATCCATTCTTTTGTGCTGCTGCTGCTGGCAGCGGGGTTGCCATTCAGGCTGGGTACCTCTTCTTGGCCACCTCCTTAGAAGGCAGGGCCACTGCCAGTGTGGCACAGAAGGAAGGGAGACAATACCCTCCCATGCCAGCCTTCCTTCTCCACTGCGGCTGGGAGAGGCGCTGCCCCCAGCAGTGGGGCAGAAGGAAGGAGAGCAGCACCAGCAAATGCCACCCTTTGTGATGCGCTGCTGCAGGTGGCCAGGGGCTTCCGCTCTTTGGCCTCCCAGTTTGGAGTTCTGCATTGCCAGCGGCCGTGGCACAGAAGGAAGGGAGGCAGTGCCACACGAGGCCACCCTGCCTTCTCTGCTGCTCCCGGTGGCAGCACTGACTTTCCGGCTGCCCAGCTTGAAAGGTAGAGCTGGTGCCAGCAATGGCACAAAAGAATGGCAAATACCCTTCCATGCCACCCCTCCTTTTGCACTGCTGCTGGCACTGGCACTCCCTTCTGAGGTGGGCACCTGGCCAGCGGCATCCACTCTCTTGTCACCCCGTTTGGGAGGCAGGGCTGCCAGCAGCCACAGTGCAGAACAGAGTGGCCAGAAAGTAGTGGCCTCTGGTGGGATATCCAGCTCAGAAGACAGCGCCACCGCCAGCAGTGGTTCAGAGGGAAGAGTGGCAATAGCATCACACGCCATCCTTCCTGCTGTGCTGCTGCTGGCGGAGATGCTGCCATTGGATATGGGTGCCTGGCCAGTGGCCACCCAGCTTGGAAGGCAGCCCCTCCACCAGCAGCAGTGCAGAAGGAAGGGAGGCAAGATCATCTCATCGCAACCATCCTTCTGTGCTATGGTTAGTGGGGGTGCTGATTTCTGAACTGGGTAACCTGCCGGCAGGGGGCATGGTGACAGTACCGTTCCATGCCACCCTTCCATGCGCTGCCATCCAAACTGAGTGCCCAGACTGGGTCCGCTGCTCTCCAGCCACCGAGCCTGGAAGGCAAGGAAAAATCGGAGCCTTTTTTAATATTTCCAAAATCAGCCTGGAGGAAGATTTGAAGGCCAAAGAAGAGGTCATGTCAGGGAAAACCTGGACGGCTAGTGACCCTACTCACAACCCCTCTGCACTTGTCTTGCAGCCTTTTGGGTTGGTAGCCCCCATTGGAGAAAGGCTGCACTTGGGGATTCCCTAATAACCCTGAGGTCCTATATGGCCAAAAGTTTCTGGCTGATCATTTCCCACAACTTCCACTGAATAGGTCATAGATGGGGCCCTACCCTACGCACCCTGCATGCTGGTCAATTTCATGATTAGATGTTTTACAAATTGGTCAATGCCACCATTTCAGATGTTTACATGGAACATTTCACAGTGTTCTAACCGTGCAGGTTCTGACCCAAAATGGGATTGTGCACAGGGGAGGGGGAGGGATTTGCAAAATTGTTGTGGGGAGGGGGTCCCAAGAATGCCACCTCCACTTCTGGGCTGCCTTCAGGGCAGAGCGACAGTAGGTACCACCTTCAGCTCTGCACTGGCTCTCAAGGTGGCTCTGATCTCCCCACCTAGAGTGGCTATGCAAGGGGAGGATGTGACGGCGCGTTGGGGGTCCCCCATCTCCTGCACCCCGAGATGGCACAAACAGACTGCACCAGCCGGTGGAATAGAGGAAGTTTATTGCTCCTCCAGGATACAGCACAGCACAGATGGAATCTGGTCACAGAGCTGGGCTAGGATGCCTCAGGCCCCCTTGAGATGGGGGAGACCGGGCCCCTAAACTCCAGCCCCTTTCCCTAGGCTGTCTCCTCCATGCTCCCAGACAGCCATCAACTCACTCTCCTCCAGCCCTGCCCCCCAGCCAGGGCAGCATTCCCCCTTCCTTTGTCCCTCTCCATGGGGGGTGTCTAGTTCAACCGGTTTGGCGTCACCTTTGCATACTGAGGTTTTCCCTGCTGGGTCTTGCTCCAGACAGCAGAGGTCACCACAGCCCAGCAAGTACCCCCACTACGTCACAGTTCTCCCCCCTCCGAGAGCGAACTGAGCAGGGTCACTCCGCTCGTGACCTAGGGAAGTTCGGGCCCCTTGCCATGGGACAGCGCGTCGGCGATGATGTTGGCGCTCCCCTTGACGTGGATCACTTCCATGTCATAGTCCTGCAGGAGCAGGCTCCACCGCAGCAGCTTGGCGTTGGTCCCCTTCATCTGGTGCAGCCAGGTCAGGGGGCAGTGGTCGGTGTACACCGTGAAACGCCGGCCAAACAGGTACGGCTGCAGCTTTTGCAGGGCCACACAATGGCCAGGCATTCCCTCTCTACGGTCGCGTAGCTCCGCTCCCGGGGTAGCAGTTTCCTGCTCAGGTACACGATGGGGTGACGTTCCCCTTTCTCGTCCGCCTGCATCAGCACCGCCCCCAGCCCGGTGTCCGAGGCGTCCGTAAACACGATAAAGGGCTTGTCAAAGTCCGGGTTTACCAACACTGGGGCCTTGGCCAGGGCTTCCTTCAGTGCACAGAGAGCCCTCTGGCACTGCTCCGTCCAGACCACCCTATCTGGCCTCCCCTTCCTGCACAGCTCTGTGATCGGGGCAGCGATGGAGCTGAAGTTGGGCACAAACCTCCGGTAGTACCTCACCATCCCAATGAAAGCCTGGACCTGCTTCTTGGTCTGGGGCACAGGCCAGTCTCGGATGGCTCCCACTTTGGCCGGCTCTGGCTTCAAGCAGCCACTCCCCACCTTATGGCCCAGGTAGGACACTTCGGCCATTCCAACCTTGCACTTCCCAGCCTTTACGGTCAGCCCAGCCTCCCTCAGCCGATCCAGTACCTGGCTGACCTGGGCCACGTGTTCCTCCCAGGACTGGCTGAAGATGCAGATGTCATCGATGTACGCTAGGGCACAGTTCTCCATTCCCCGCAGCAGCTGGTCCACCAGGCGCTGGAAGGTGGCCGGCGCCCCTTTGAGGCCAAAGGGCAGGACCAGGAACTCATAGAGCCCCAGCGGTGTGATGAAAGCCGATTTCAGTCTGGCCTCCTGGTCTAGCGGCACCTGCCAGTAGCCCTTGGTGAGGTCCAGGGTGGTGAGGTAGCGAGCTCCCCCCAGCTTGTCCAGGAGCTCGTCGGGCCTTGGCATCGGGTAGGCATTGGACACCGTGATGGCGTTGAGCTTCCGGTAGTCCACGCAGAACCGGATCGACCTGTCCTTCTTGGGGACCAGCACCACGGGCGAGGCCCAGGGGCTGGAGGATGGCTGGATCACCCCCAGGACCAACATGTCCTGGACCTCTCTCTCCAGGTCCTGGGCTGTCTTCCCCGTGACTCTGAATGGGGAGCAGCGCACCGGGGGGTGAGTGCCTGTCTGCACCCGGTGGACAGCCAGGTTGGTGAGACCAGGCTTGTCGGAGAACAGCTGCTGGTGGGAGCGCAGCACCTCTCGGATCTCGGCCTGCTGGCCCGGTGTGAGTTGGTCTGAGAGGGAAATTGACTCCAGCGAAGAGTCCTCTCCGGTCCCAGGGAACAGGCCTACCAGGGGATCCTCCCCCTGCTCCTCCCAGGGCTTACACACGGCCAGCACCAAGTTCTCCCTGTCCCAGTATGGCTTCATCATGTTCACATGATACACCCGCTGGCCGCGCGTCCGGCCCGTCAGCTCCACCACATAGTTCACCTCGTTCAGCTGCTTAACCACCTTGAAGGGGCCGTCCCAGGCGGCTTGCAGCTTGTTCTTCCGCACGGGGATCAGGACCATCACCTGGTCCCCGGTAGCATAGGCGCGGGCCCGTGCATTGCGGTCGTACCAGACCTTCTGCTTCCTCTGGGCCCTGCTCAGGTTCTCTCTGGCCAGGCCCATGAGCTCGGCAAGTCTTTCCCGGAATGTCAGGATGTATTCCACGACCGGTTCACCCTCTGGGGAGACCTTCCCCTCCCACTCGTCTTTCAGTAAGTCCAGGGGGCCCCTCACTCACCTCCCATATAACAGCTCGAACGGCGAGAACCCCGTGGACTCCTGGGGCACCTCCCTGTATGCAAACAGCAGGTGGGGTAGGTACTTGTCCCAGTCCTGCGGGTGTTTGTGCATAAAGGTCCGTAGCATCTGCTTCAGAGTCCCATTGAACCTCTCCACCAGCCCGTTGGTCTGGGGGTGATACGCCGAGGCCCAGGTGTGCTGCACCCCACTCTTCTCCCACAAGCACCGGAGCAGGGCCGACATGAAGTTGGATCCCTGGTCCGTGAGAACCTCCTGGGGAAACCCCACCCTGCTGAAAATGGTCAGCAGGGCATCTGCCACCGTGTCTGCCTCGATAGAGGGCAGGGCCACGGCCTCGGGGTAGCGGGTGGCAAAGTCCACCACCACCAGGATGTATTTCTTCCCTGTCCGGGTCGCTCTGCTGAAGGGCCCCACAATATCCATCGCCACCTTCTGGAAAGGCTCCTCTATGATGGGCAGGGGTCTCAACGCAGCTTTCCTCCTGTCTTGGGCCTTCCCCACTCGTTGGCAGGAGTCGCAGGACCAGCAGTACTGCTGGACAGCTGCAAACATCCCCGGCCAGTAGAAGTTTTGGAGCAGCCTCAGCCTCGTGCGCCGGATCCCCTGGTGTCCCGAGAACGGGATGTCATGGGCCAGGTGTAGCAGCTTGCGGCGATACCTTTGGGGAACCACCAGCTGCCGCTGGAGCCCCCACTTCCCTACCGTCCCGGGGGAAAGCCATTCCCGGTACAGAAATCCCCTCTCCCACCGGAACTTCTCCTGGCAATCTCCTCCTAGGGGTTGAGCTGCACCCAGGTCAGCCCGGTCCCTCAGGGCCTGCAGGGAAGGATCCGCCCGCACCTCCACCTGGAATTCCCAGCTGGGGCTGGGACAGGGCCGTGGTTCCCCCCACTGCCTAGGTCCAACTCTAGGTCTGCTGGGACGGGGCCCTGGGCCCCCTGATGGGGAACCTCCTCGAGTTCCAGGCCGCCAGCCCCTCGTGTGCTCTGGCTACGGGTGGTGACCAGCGTCCTATGGGGTCCATCTGGCCACTCCTCTAGGTCACTCCCCATCAGCACGTCGGTGGGCAAGTGCGGGTGCACCCCTACTTCCTTGGGGCCCTCCTTGGCCTACCATTTCAGATGCACCCTGGCTACGGGTACCTTAAAGGGGGTGCCGCCTATGCCCCTCAGTGTCAGCTGAGTGTCGGGTAGCATACGGTCTGGGCCCACTATGTCGGGTCGGGCCAGTGTCACCTCTTCCCCCGTGTCCCAGAAATCCATCACCTTCCTGCCATCCACCTCCAGGGGTATGAGGCAGTCCCTTCGCAGTCCCGGTGCATGGATAAATCTGTCTCCCAAGTGTCAGACCTCCCAGGGGAGGTGCACTGAGCATCCTTCCCCCCTCCCCGAGTGGAGGTTTGCCTGCCAGCCCCTGCCTCTGGGGCAGCCTGCCCTTCCTCCCGCCCCAGCCAGTTAACCCTGGAAAGTCCCAGGTCATGGGACCTGTTCTTGCGCCGGGTGCATTGAGCTCTCTTGTGGCCTCAAGTTAGGAAGGCGTAATTGCATCTACACTGTCCTTTGCGTCTACACTGTCATGTTGACAAAGCGGCTTGCTTTGTCGACAGAACTGGCTGTAGTCTAGACGCTCTTTGTCAACAGAAGCTTTGTTGACAGTATCTGTCGACAAAGCCTGTAGTCTAGACATACCCTTCAAGTCTTCAGTAGGCTTACATGGTAAAGCCTCTGTCTCATTTCTCTTCCATGCACGGCAGATTTCCTCAGCAGCTGCCTTTGCCCTATTTGTAACCTTGAATGATCCTTGCCACTTGGCCACTAGATTTGACTTCAAGGTTGGCAGCAAAGATGAAACCTCCCCCTGGGTTTGAATTTTCACATTGAATGTTGTCGATCCATTCCTGGTTCTGAGACGACACCAGGTTCTCCCATAACAAAGCCTGCTGGGGCTCCAAGATTCCCCTCTGACCGAACATGTCTTGCACGGTTGTTCCTGGGCCTGGCTCCTCCCATGTCAGGTGGTGGAGATCTAGGACCCTGCGGGGCTGCCTCCCATATAGCAGCAGATAAGAGGAAGCGTGGAATAAACCAGGCTGAGTGATGGGCTCTCCGGCTGGTCCACCAGTGGAATTCCAGATTCAGGGGGCAACATGATGTACAGTCCAAGGTCCCCACAAAAGAAAGGGGCTGCAGCCCCCTCTGGTTGGCTCAGGGCTTATCACATCCTGCCCCCTCCTCTTCCCTAATGGAGGGAAAAGGGTCAACCCCCATCCCCCATGAAATGGGTGGCTAGCGTGGGAGCTCCAGAGGTTCGAGCAAAGGGGTCTATAGTCTTAGCAAAGGCTGGCCCTGCTCTCAGGCCTGGGGCAGCTGCCGGTGGCAGAATCTCTCCTGCAGCCAGGACTCCTGTGGCTCCATCTTCAGCATCTCCCCAGCTCAGTCTCCGGTTCTCTGTTGTCTGTCCCCTTTCAGAGCTGTCTGGCTCGGTGAGGTGCGTCAGTGCAAAGGTGCATCCCCTGGCCCAATGGGGGGAGGAGGTGGCTCTCGCGCGCTCGGCTCACTGAGGCTGCCAGCCCACTCCTCACGCCCAGGGGTCTGGAACTCCACTCTGTGCTCAGCTCATCAGGGTTCGGTCTGTTGGCCTCTTCGCCCCTTTCTGGGGAGTTATCCCTGGAAGGCTCCTCCCTGAGTTCCTATCTCCTGCCTGCTCACCCCTCTTTAGCCATCCTTCCACTCTGCTTCCCAGCCCTTTGATCCTCCCAGCTGCTGTTATCTGGCTAGTCAGCAGTGTCAGGCAGTGCCTGGATTAACCCTTTGGTTTCTAAGCTAGCGAGTGGGAACATAACCCCCCATGACAGGCTCCCTTTGAAATGCCTCTTTCAGCTGGAGCAGGTGCTGCAGGGGCAGTGGGCAATGTGTCCTCATCTCTTCCATCCAGGTGCAGTGTGTGTATATCCATGTGTGGAATAATGTTATGTGCACAGAGACGTGTGTATGTGCACCACCACTCGAACCAAAACCCAGCTGTGGGCACTCCACTAATTGGATGGGTGGCATTAGAATCTCTCCTCAGCAGCCACCCAAGTGCATAGCCTACAGGAAACACTGGCGTTGGGGCGGGATCCCAGTAACCCAGGCCTCCTGTCTAACCCCTTCTGGCTCAGTGGGGGCATTCCACAGCCCTGAAAAGGCCTGATCCCTGCAGAGCCTCAGGAACCTGGGGAGAGGGTGGGATGGAGTGGAGCTGGCGCATCACCGTGGCTGTGATGTCCTCCTGTCTCCTGTCTGCTCCCAGTCTCCCCTGGCCCAGGAGTCTTTCTCTTTCAAGAGGTCCTGGGGCAAAGGGATGTGGACAGGGCCTTCCATGAGGACCTTTCAGAGACTTGGATTCTCCCCCTCCCAGGAATCAGGGAGGATTAATGGTAACAGGCACTCTGGGATGGACTCGTCTTCCTCTCTAGTGACCTGCAGTGTCAGACACCCCCCACCCCATTGGAGGGGGAGCTCCTGCCTCCATACCCTCTGTCTGCCTACAACAGCTGTCCTTTAGCAGCTTCTCATCGGCAGACCTGTCTGGCTTTGGTGGCTGTGTTCTTCCTTTCCCATAGGGTAGCATCCTTGGCCCCACAGACTTGCAGAGCTGCCTCCAGGAGGTTGGGAGGGGAGCTGACATTAAACTGAGCGGGGGGAAGAAGAGAGGTCAGACTCGTCCTCCTGCTGGGGTCAGTCTCAGAGGATCTGGCGAGTTTCCACAGGGCTCCCATTACCCAATGGAGGGTAGCCTCAGGAGGGAGGGGCATCATTTCTCCAGGGGTCCCATTGTCCGGCTTCCGTCAGTGCCGCTTTTCTATTGGGTCCCATTTCCCAGCTGGGTTTCCTTCCCTCTGATGTAGCAGCAGTTCATAGAGCCGGTAAATCCCCTCCCTGGCCAGCTGGCTCATATCCTGGACTGGGTCACTGAAAAAGACAATTGCAGCTAAGCCACCAAGTTCCCTAGATGGGGAACGGTGCTAAGACCTTAGGGAAGGGAAGAGAGGGGGCTCCATCAGTATTCTCCTGGCTGCTCCCAATCTCCCCGGGCCCAGGAGTCTTTCTCCTTCAAGAGGTCCTGGGGCAAAGGGATGTGGGCAGGGCCTTTCATGAGGACTTGCACCTCCAGCTGCTCCAGGAGGATGAGAAGGGACCCAAGGCCAAGCAGGAATCTGATTGAAACATGGTCCCCCTTAAAGGCCCAAGGTCTCCACTGAACCAAGAGAAAATGAACTCGACTCAAGTCTCTCTCGTTCCCTGCTCTGACTCTGGCTGCCCAAGGGGAGCACTCCTACCCCACAGCCCCTGCGGTTACTGATCCTCCAGCCTGCCTATGCTTGGAGTCAGGGAGCCGGGGTTAGAGGAGACTTATGTCCAATCCGCGGGGGGCGGGGGGAAGGTGAATCAAAACAGGGCTCTGCTGCTCCTTATGGCCTTGGCTCTCCACTGGGACTCTCTGGACTGGATGCAGAAGTTGACACCCTGTGGGGAAAGGACACAGGCCGGGCTCAGTAGACCTGTGCACTGCTATGCAAATAAGCCCTCTCCATCCCCGGGACTGAGCCATGGTGCTCAGGGTGAAATATCTGATTCCTGGATCTCATCAGGGGTTGGATGTGGCAGGGGTGGGAGGTTTGAGGCGCTCACTCCCAAAGCCAACCAGGGCCCTGACTTGAAGTTCCATCTCCTTCCCCTGTACCTGAAGAAGGAAGGGACCCACATAGCTCTGCCCCGACCCAGGATGGCCCACTGGGGTGCAGGCTAGGAGGACACTGGAAAATGGTTTTCCAGCCTCTCCTTTCCAGTCCAGCACTAAGGTAAAACTGCCCCCTGTCCCTCCTGACCATGCTCACCTCCAAGATGTATTGGCGCTGTCTAGGTCTGGGGGCTCTGCAAGCAGGTTCCCCAGCATGGCCTGCCTGAGGTCAGACAAGCCCATGTGCAGAGCCTGCAAAGGAAGGGACAGCCATGGGTCACAGCTGGGAAATTGGGAAAACATCTCCTCCCTGTCATTGGCTGAACAGGGGGCTAATCAGCCTCGAGACTAGGAGGTAGGAGGCTGAGAGGTCTCACCAGATGTCCTAAAGGATAGCTGGGGTCATCACCAGAGGGGATCAGTCTCAGAGCAATCAGAGTCCCACTTCTCTGGATGGCCTCCCACAGTGTTAAGGGTCTCTAGTTTGTCCCAACCTTACCCCTCTGTCCTGCCTGGCTGATGTCAGGGGCTCTTTGTGAGGTCACCACCTCCCTGTCACCTATAGGCTGAGATCTTGCAACAGACCTTTGTGATGTCACTGCCACTCCTGCAAGGCTGAGGTCCCGCCCCCAGCCCGCCCCTCGGGACACATTGACTGATAAGAATACAGTGCTCCCAGACAGAGATGTAAAGAGAGACCCAGCTAAAGAGAGCAAGAGTGACCCCCAGCCATAGAGTCCCAATTGACCTTAACTTAGTGATTTCTATGCGTAGAATTCAGGTGGTACCAGGTGGATGAGACGGAACAGGCTCCTCACCTCTCTGAAGCTCTTGCCTTCTGAAGAGGTTACACGGAATGGGTGGTAGGGAAGGAGAAAACTCCAACGAGGTTCCTCTTTATGCTTGTGTAGATTAATCTTAATTCTTTATCAGTCCTCAGGGAGAGACCTTGAGAAGGAGCCTTGCTCCTGCAAAGCCACAGGAATCTCTGAAGTTGCCCCCGCCTTGTGCCTCTGTCCTGATTGGCTGATGTCAGGGCCTCTCTGTGAGGTCACCACCGACCCACCACTTTCCCCCAATAGGCTGAGGTCCTGCAACAGGCCTTTGTGATGTCACTGCCACCCAGGGTGGATATAGGGCAGGGTGAGCGGGGCGACCGCCCCGGGCCCTGCGCTTCAAGAAGCCCTGCGCATGCGCTGTGGTAAAGGCCCCACGAAATGGTCATCTGCCCCTGCTGCCACCCCCATCCCACCCCTGCAAGGCTGATGTCCTGACCCTGGTCAGCCTCTTTGGATGTTTATGTTGGTTCCCCTGGATCATTTCACTTAATGACAGCTGAGTCTGGGGACCAAGCTGGCTGGACAGTAAACCCCAAAGGCTGCTCCTTAGGCCGCACTGAGTTTGTAATTAATTAGTGGACCTTAAGGCCAGCCAGGACCATTAGAGCATCAAATCTGACCCTTGCATATCCCAACCATCCTGTATCTAACAGCAGCTAAGTTTTGATTCAGGCACCCACTAGAAAGGTATCTAGTCTTCACTACAAGACATCAAGAAATGAAGAATCAATCATTTGCTTTAGTGGTTTGTTCCAATGGTGAATCATCCTCACTGTGAAATATTTGTGCCTTATTTCTAAGATGAATTTGTCTAGTTTCACCTTTCAGACACGGGGTCTTGTTCTGCCTTTCTCTGCGCCATTAAATACCCCTTTAATACCTAATGGCTGTGTCTAGACTGCACCCCTTTTGCGGAAAAGGGATGCAGATTAGACACCTCGCAATTGCAAATGAAGTGGGGATTTAAATCTCTCCTGCTTCATTTGCATGAACATGGCTGCCACTTTTTTCCGGCTCGGGGCTTTGCCGGCAAAAGCACCAGTCTAGACGGGGATCTTTCGGAAAATAAAGCCTTTTCTGAAAGATCCCTTATACCTCTTAAAATCAGGAATAAGGGATCTTTCGGAAAATAAAGCCTTTTCCGAAAGATCCCCGTCTAGACTGGCGCTTTTTGCCGGCAAAGCCCCGAGCCGGAAAAAAGCAGCAGCCATGTTCATGCAAATGAAGCGGGGAAGATTTAAATCCCCGCTTCATTTGCAATTGCGCTGTGTCTAATCTGCATCCCTTTTCCGCAAAAGGGGTGCAGTCTAGACACAACCTACATGGTCTCTCCAGAAAGGCCCTTAGACACTTGAATGATGTCACCTCTCAGCCTTTCCTTGCAGAAGCTAATCACGGCGAGGTGTTTTTCTTCAGCCCTCAAAACATTTGGCGCTTTGCTGCCCCATCTCTAATTTTTCAACAGCTTTTTAAAATGTGCCCCCTGAAGTAGGCTGCAGTCTCCAATCTCAGTGTCACGGATGCGGTGTCACCTCCTGGCCCTGCTCACTCCTCTGCTCATGTGTCTAATGATGGCTGTAGCCGTATTCACCACAGCATCGCCCTGTGAGCTCTGTTGAGCAGCTTGCCCGGCAGGATCCTTCTCGGAATCTCCGCTTGCCTGGGTACAGTTCCCCATTCCGGAGGTGTGGCCGGTCTGAGCACAGAACACCAGGTCTGTCAGCATTACACATGCTTTGGGGCTAGGGCTAGGACGTTGCATTTATCTTTGGGAAACCTGTTTTGTTTGCATGGGTCCAGCTTCCCAAGGGAACCCTCGATGTCACTGCCCTGGCCTCAGCATTATTTACCTCTCTGCTCTTTTTTGTGTGTGACATCCATGCATGTTACCAGAAGGCTTCTAGTTCACTGATAATTATTTAAATAATTCGGGTATGGCTAGACTACATCTGATTGTCGGAAAAAGCTACGCAAAATGTGCTCCGCCCTTTGCATAGTTTTTTCCAATACTTTTGTCAGAAGAGGCTTTTCTGACATTTGAGCTGCCCGTCTACCCTGGGCCAAATGTTGGGAAAAAAACCCCTCTTTTGAAAGCCCTCTACTTCCTCATAGAATGAGGAATACAGGGACTTCCGAAAGAGCGCGTTTGCTTTTCCAAAAAAAAAAAAAGCGTGTTCCCTAGACGTGGTTTTTTTCAGGATACCTCTGGTATCCTAAAAAACCCCACAGCCTAGCTGTACCCTTAGTTCTTGAGAGCCTCTTCAGAGCCCTAGTACCAAGTACCCGCTCCATATAGGTGCATCGATCCCTCAAGAGTGAAAAGTGTCTGGCCAGGGCTCTCTTTCAGTTGATGTGCTGGGCAGAGTTCTTGGTGTGAAGCAGGAGTTCAGAAGTTCAGGCAGGTAAACTCTAAGGTGGTGGCACTGCATTGCCTACCCTGACGGACGAGTAGGACCCCTGGGGCAATGAAAGAACTCCTCTGAGGAACTTTTTAAAAGCTGAGGGACACCTGAAATAAGTAAACTTCATGAGTTTCTTCTTCATGAATGTTATTGCCGTAAAGGACCAGGGTCATTGTAAATTCAGCATCAGTCAGTGTTTTATTTGTGAAGTTCCTAGAGTGGAGGGAGGGAGAAGAAGAAGTAGAAAATCATATATAGAGGGCAGTTTATGTCGTCTGTAGTGCACAGAGGAGGATACTTGGTGTCTGGACTTCTGAGTGTTATTTCCTGCTGTGTGGGGACGAAATGGCGTTAACAATAAGAACATAGATCTGAGGATCACAAGAGCTGGACTCTGCTCTCAGCTCTCACCATTGACTTGCACTGTGACCTGTACCTCTCTGTGCTGCAGTTTCCCAATCTGTAAAATGAGGGAAATGGCACCGAGCAGAAGGAGGCACCTGTTCCTTACTTGGAGGCAGGGATATATGGCTTGTCCAAGGGGTCACGCACCAACTCAGTGATATAGCTACAAATAGAACCCCAGTGTCCTGGCTCCCAGCTCCAGCCCCCTCTAACCACTAGTCCTCACTCCCCTCCCAGAGCCAGGGATGGACCCCCGGTGTCCTGACTCCCACCCCCTCTAACGACCAGTACCCACTCCCCTCCCAGAGTCATGGATGGAACCCCGGTGTCCTGGCTCCCATCTCCAGCCCCCTTTAACCACTAGTCCCGCCTCCCTTTCCAAAACCAGGGATGGAACCCCGGTGTCCTGGCTCCCAGCCCCCTTTAACCACTAGTCATCACTCCCCTCCCAGAGTCATGGATGGAACCCCGGTGTCCTGGCTCCCATCTCCAGCCCCCTTTAACCACTAGTCATCACTCCCCTCCCAGAGTCATGGATGGAACCCCAGTGTCCTGGCTCCCATCTCCAGCCCGCTTTAACCACTAGTAATCACTCCCCTCCCAGAGTCATGGATGGAACCCCGGTGTCCTGGCTCCCATCTCCAGCCCCCTTTAACCACTAGTCATCACTCCCCTCCCAGAGTCATGGATGGAACCCCGGTGTCCTGGCTCCCATCTCCAGCCCCCTTTAACCACTAGTCCCGCCTCCTTTTCCAAAACCAGGGATGGAACCCCGGTGTCCTGGCGCCCAGTCCCCTCTAACCACTAGTCCCCACTCCCTTCCCAAACCCAGGGACGGACCCAGGCGGGGGAGGCGCCTGTCTCTTTAAGAAGGGGCGTGACCGGAATGACGCCATCGCGGCTCTTCCTTGCGGAAGCGGAAGTTGCCGTTCCATGCTGGGTGCGCTCGGATCCGCGCTGGCTGGCTGCGCCCGAGCCGCGGAGGGGACCCTGGGGGGCGCGGGGCCGGGATGGGCCGGGGGGGCGCGGGGCCTTCGCCGGCCGCTCCCGCTCCCCGGGCCGGGGCCTAGCGCGGCGCAGCGCGTCCCGCAGGGTGAGCCGGGCCGGGCCGGGCCGGGCGCTGGGGGGGGCCGCGGCGGGATGGGGGCGCTGGCGGAGCGGTCAGCGGAGCCCCCCCCGGAGAGCGGCCCGGGGGCTCCGCGCTACAGCAGCCAGTTCCCAGCTGCGCTCACCCCCCTGCGGCAGAGCAGCCCGGCTCCTGCCTACGCTCTGTCTGCCCCCCCCCCCCCCCAAACCGCCTTTGGGCCTCAACCCGGGGGAGCGTTCGGAAAATGCCCCGTTTCAGCGACCAAAAAACCCAACAACTGGCAGCCCTTCGTGAGAGGGGAGGGGCGGCTCAGTGGTTTGAGCATTGGCCTGCTAAACCCAGGGGTGTGAGCTCAATCCTTGAGGAGGCCATGTCGGGATTTGGGGCGAAAATTTGTCAGGGATGGTACTTGGTCCTGCTGTGAAGGCAGGGGGCTGGACTCGATGACTTTCAAGGTCCCTTCCAGTTCTAGGAGATAGGCATCTCCATTAATTTATTTACTCTCCCCCCTGTTTGTTGTCAGCAAGGAGCCAGCGTATTCGGACACTGTGGTTAGTTTTGCCCAATAGAATTGATGTCTGTCAATCTCCATTAATTTATTTACTCTCCCCCCCAGTTTATTGTCAGCAGAGAGCCAGCGTATTCGGACACTGTGGTTAGTTTTGCCTAATAGAATTGATGTCTGTCAATCTCCATTAATTTATTTACTCTCCCCCCCAGTTTATTGTCAGCAGAGAGCCAGCGTATTCGGACACTGTGGTTAGTTTTGCCTAATAGAATTGATGTCTGTCAGTATCCCGCAATGCCTGCCTTGCTGGCTCTGCTCCCTGTGTTGATCTCTGCAGGCTTGCACCCCTCCCCCTTTCAAAGCTCACCTATCTGTGTGAGGGGCTCCAAAGAATAAATCATTAGATCAGTCTTTCTTAAACTTTTTGAGGCCACGGAAGAGCACACAATGATATTTTTTCATGTAGAACACCTGTGAAAATGTTCTTAAAAAAAGTTGTTGTCAGACCAAAAAAGACAAAAACAAAGAAGAGGTCGTGGCACACCTGTGAGTTGTTCATGGAACGCCAGTGTTCCATGGAACGTAGTTTAAGAAACGCTGCATTAGATTGCTCCTGTTCTGCCTTGTGCTAGCAAGACCGCTGCTGCAGAGGGAAGAGAGAGGCTGCTTGCAGCTTTGACAGAGCTACTAATGATGCCGCTTTCAGCAGCTGAGGAGACTGGGAGAGTTCAGAGGAAATCCCCAAGATGCTCGGTGATCAGTTCTGCCTTCGCCCAATACTGCACTGTGGGGTACACAACCCAGAGTGCATTGCTCACACCATCGATGATGGTCACCCCAAAATGGACATGATCTGTCATCAGAAGGAGCAAGTGTGAAAACCTGTTGATTTTTGTTTTGTAGACTTTTGGGTGTTGACATAAGCATTGTCAACAAAACCTCTTAGTGTAGACATACCCTGAGACAGCCAGCACCATATGGGCAGCACTGGGGCTGGCTTAGGGATGGCACAAGGTGACAGCTCAGGGAAGGAGCCATGTGTTCACTTTGTGATTTAAATGCTGCACTGTTGCTGTCCAACAGGCTGGCAGGAGATCCTAAATGCCACGGTGACCGTTCTGCAGGAAGGCGGCCTGGTAGCAGTTCCAACCGACACGGTCTATGGAATAGCATGTCTAGCCCAGAGCTCTCAAGCAATTAAAAATATCTATAATCTGAAAGGGCGAAATGGAAGTAAACCTCTGGCAATCTGTCTTGGAGATGTGGAGCATATTTACAGGTAGGCATGTACTGGGGCGCCAGACACTAACCTCTCAGTGAATGCTAGAGCCACTGTGGGGACCCAAGTAGGACCCAATCTTTTAAAAAACAGCATTTGGAAAACCATCAGAAATGCTTTATGAAATCTCAGTGGAAAGTTGTTTTTAAGCAAGGCTTCCTTTGTAGCACTCGGGCACTTTCCAGGTAGCTACAGTCACCTTTGTTTTCAGTTTTTAATACTCAAAGTGGTATATAGTAAAAGCAAATCGGAATAGTTTGATGTCATGGTTCATACTGAGCAAAATGTGAGTAGCTTAAATCACAAAAGTAAATTGAATCTTCATTATTCAGTTTAATATCTAATGTGGCAACATGGGGGGCGAAGGGAAGATGTATTCACAATATAGATTTTAAGTTGTATCTTCTCTGAGCATCTAGAATCTGTGTCCAGCACAGCTTATGGTAGAGCAGGTACCTTGAAATGGGGATAGAGAGCCCAGGGAAGGGGGCCGGGGCTGCCCAAATTCTCACTGTGTGATGCTTTGGTATGGGAGAGCCAGCATCTCTTTGTTGCATTTTGCTACTTATCCTAACTGTGCAATAGCAAAACTGTAAAAGCTCAGAGGAGGGAGTTGCTGTACTCGGAGCGTGGAAGCCTGGCCAGTGATGGCTAGTCTTTTGTGACTGTATCTTATAGCAATTTTCAGTGCCTCTCAATGTGTTTTATAGATATTGTCATGTCAGTGTACCAGAGGAGCTGCTACAGGACCTACTCCCAGGACCTGTGACCCTAGTATTGCAGCGTTCTGAGGGACTCAATAAAGACCTGAACCCTTTAACGTCGGTAAGTCTTTGGGACATGTCAGATTGCAGAGATGTGTGTCAGGTCACAATCTTCTCCTGTCCTTCCTGCTCGCATTCGTTGTGTTCACTGCATTCAGCGCTGACTGATGTTGTCTTGAGGCTAGTTCCTGCCCTGTCAATAATGAACATGTACCAGGATCTGGTTACCTGTAGGTGTCCTTGTCACCTGTCTGAATATGATACAGGTAGTTTTTGATGTGCTGGGTGCTTGCCTCAGACAGCTTATGAAGCTGGGAGAGAGACCTATTCTTCCTGTTCTGTGGTCCAAACTGGATACTCTGAACCATATGCTGAAATAGAATTCTAGATTCTAGAGTCAGATCTCCTTTTTTTTTTTTTAAAAGGATTTAGAATTTAACTAAGATAATAGTTCATGTCTTAGTGAGAACCCTGTGAAAAAAATTTCTAGCACTTGAGTCTCAATGTCAATATCAATATTTGTAATAAAACATTGGAAGCAGCAGCTAAGAAATGCCCTGAGTAGGGCCACAGGCTGTTCAAGGTTCAGACCTTAGTTCCTTCTCTGATAGTCTGAAAATCAGAAGTTGAACTTCAAGGCAATATCAAGGCACATGTGCCCCAGAAAGGTTTGAAATGGTAGGTGGTGTGTCCCTTTTCTTTACCCAGGTCTCAGGGAAGAGGCCGGCAGGGGGTTTGCTGCAGTCTCTGTGGCTATGTCTACACTCGCAGCTTCTTACGCAAGAACATCTTGCGCAAGGGTTCTTGTGCAAGAAGTCTTGCGCAAGAAAACGTCCACACTGCCATGTGTGCGCTGTGCTTTTGCGCAAGAGCTCGCATGGCAGTGTGGACGCTTTCTTGCGCAAGAAAGCTCCAACAGCCATTTTAGCCATAGGGCTTTCTCATGCAAGAAATCCCTGCCGAGTGTCCACACTGCCCTCTTGCGCAAGAGCGCCTGTGCAAGAGGGCTTACACCTGTTAAAAAAGAGCGCAGCTCTTGCGCAAGGAGCCCTCTCTTACCACGCCGTACTGTAAATTTCCTTGCACAAGAGCAGGCGGGCAGTGTAGACGTTCTGTGGATTCTTGCGCAAGAACGGCCATACTTGCGCAATTAGCTGCGAGTATAGACATAGCCTGTGTGTGCTGCTCAGACCTCAACAGTAAGGTCTGTGCGGCACTGACCACAGGGAGGCATGGATAGCGGGCCCAGTCCCCCCTTAGGTTGTAGAGACCAGGCATTGCGGGCTGGCAGGAGACTGGAGGTTCCTGCAAGAAGGGGGAAGCTAGAGCCTGTGTGTATTTTCCACAGGTGGCTTATGGGGCTGAATGATACCTGTTACCCTTGAAAAGTCTGGGTTGTGCCGTGTGTCAGGGCATATCCAACCACAGCTGAAAATTGTGGCGAGATGGAATCACGTGGGCAAGATCTGGCCATCAGGCCACCAGTTGGTTAACAGGGCCCCATACAATGTAATGGGATACATGGTTGATCTGTAGCTCTAAGTGTTGTCTGTAAGTGCCTCCTCTCTGGCTGTTGTGTGTAAACGTACCTCTCTTCTCCTGTAGTTGGTTGGCGTTCGTATTCCTAATCACCCTTTCATTAGGGAGTTGGCACAGGCTTGCTCAGGACCACTGGCTTTAACGAGTGCTAACTTCAGTACGCAGGCGAGCACGCTGACTGTCACGGTAAGGCGGGTTTGGTCACCGGGGAGAGTTGCTGTTCTAGGATTTCCGATAGGAGGAGGGAGAAGCTGTTTGTACAGCAATCCCCAGGACCTTTCCACAGTGGCTGTGCTATTTCTGTAGCAGGGCCCCTTGTCTCTAGCCTACAATCCCTGCGGCTGGGCTGAGATACTCTCTAAAGATTGAGGATGGGGGGAGTTTAAAATGCAGACTGCTTAAATGCTTCCTGTGTATCTCATGTGATTGTGCAGCAGAAGGTCCTGACCCTGAGAGTCCTTAGAGGGTAATTTCAGCTCCTAAAATAGTGAAATTGTGTGTTCAAATGACGACATCTGCGGTGTGTTCAGCTCAGACGCACTGAGACAGTTGTCTTCTCGCCCTTTAGAGTCCTGCTGCGCGGCACCTGTGGCACTTTAGTTAAAAACTAAACCAAAACCCTTCAAGTCTGGTTGACTGAACCCAATTTTCCCGTCTTGTCTCAGGAATTCCGTGACCTTTGGCCTCAGTTATCCTTGGTCATTGATGGAGGTGTAATTGGAGATATCCAGAGTCCAGAGTGCCGTCTGGGGTCGACAGTGGTCGACTTGTCCGTATCTGGGAAATACACCATTATCCGGCCTGGCTGGTAAGCACACTTTGACCATAGTTGCAGCTTTCAGCTGCATGTTGCTTTACCTAAAGTGAAAGTAAAAAGACAGGGCTTGTTTTGCCTGTTTCCCTGCAGTGGTTATTAGGGATGTATGCGACTAATTAACTAGTCGACTATCCGGTAAGTAAAATCTTCCCCCCCCTTGCTCCCTCTATCACAAAGAGGCAGCAAAGGGGTGGAGGGTATGCTGGGGGGAGCCAGCTTAAAAGCTGGTTCCTCCTCCCGCCGTCCCCCCGAGTTCTAGCTCTGTGCATTTCAAAGTTGGAAGCATCCGCACGGAGCGTTATGTCAGCAGGGCTCCATGGGGTGTTTCAGTCTTTGAGATGCACAGGAGCCCCTGCTGGGGCTCTTATACATTTCAAAGACAGAACGCCACACTAGTCCTTATCGACTAACTGAATAGTCGATGGAAATCCCATCGACTAATCAATTAGTTAATCACAATTTAACATCCCTAGTGGTTATTGTATGATGTCAATGTGCAACATTCTCTAACTCCTAACTCACCTGCCCAAAGATGCTGAAATTCGACTGAGTTACTGGGTTCAGCAGGATATAATTTATAGTTCATAAGATGCCCCTTTTTCACACTGCTCAGCTGAAGGTGACTTTGTGCAGCTTGTTCTCAAATCCTCCCTTAACTGCAAAATACAAAACTAACCATGGAGCTAACTGAGCCCTGCAAAGGGAAACTCCTGTCTAGTCACTACTCCGTTTGCCTTTATTTCCACAGTGCACTGACACCGACAGTTGAAATCCTGGGGAAGAAATATGGCTTGACACCAGAACCTTCTTGTTCATGAATCCCAAACTCTGGAAGCTGTGCAGAGTCGGTAAAACTGGGCACTGTGTGCCTGTCTCTTCAGGAAGCCAGTGGCGATGGCCTTGTTTAATAAGGTCAATGGTTGTAACTGTCCTCACGTCTCATCCGGAGTCTTTTCATCATTTGTGTGTAATGGGTACTTGGTTTGCTATGCATGGGTAAGAAACGAACCAAGTACTTCTGACCTCCTGATGCAAGTGTAATATCCCTGATTACTGTACAAGGGATCATTTGCCTTGAGCAATGGGGTTTATTAGGTTTTGAAATAAGCAAACGTCTCTTTGTGATATCTTGGCAATGTGATGCTTTGCTTTCCTTATTTAGCTGCCCTGCGGGCAAGGATCAGTTTAAAAGCCTGTTTATTCAGGGAACACTAACATGAAATCAATTTGTTCATGGGGAATATTTAGTAGTATTTAAAAACTGGTGACCAAACTGTTTTTAACACAGTTCTGTGTTATAAATGCTTACGTTTAAGGAGTTTTGGATCTCTGCAGTGCTTCTTTGTGTAAGTGGGGCTTTTGTACATACAGTTTATTTTTGAAGGTGATGGCTTCATCTTTCTAAGATTAATCACGGTACAGCCTACCATTACTTGCTAGTCAAACCCTTATTTCTACAACGATGACACTGCTAAACAAGAAAATAACGAATAGTCTTGTAGCACCTTAGACTAAGAAAAAGTGTAGATGGTATCATGAGCTTTTGGGAGCACAGCCCACTTCATACAGCAAGGCATGGAGGAGCTGGACTCTTATCACATCTTGAAAAATAGATTAAGAAGGGCTTAATAACCCAGGTGTTTTTGTGAGTGAGCCGAATGTTTTGCTTGTTCCACTCTTCCACTCACTGGAGCATGTTCTGGTACCATGTGTAGAACTTTGCACCTAGAGCCCTTTAAGATGTTTTGATTGGCAGGTCCTTAAAGTGGACAGAGGGACACAGTGCTGAGGAGGAATACAAAAGAATAGCGCAAGTGTGGAGGGACAGAACTGCAAGGATGAGGGACAGAAGCCACACCGGGTAAGGCACTTAATAGGTAACAGGCAGAGGTTCTATGAGCACCAAGAGTTGAAATACAAAGATGAATGTGAGTACTTGGTATTAAAAAGTAGGGTGACCCATACTGCCCTATGTCCAATAGTGGATAGTTGGTGTGATGATTCATACTCAAGTGCGTTGAGTGGCAATCAGTAAAAACGGGTTCAAATTAATATGGAGTTCGCTGAGCCCCTGTTACAAAGAGAGACCCTCTAGCTGGATTCTTTTTATTTAATTAAGAGTTTAGGATTCAGAGGAGAGGTGTCACACAGACATGTCCATCTCTCTCACGGGGGAGGGGCAGACTGACTGAGCTGGCCCTCCATGCTTATCTGGGCCCACCTGCCTCTTCTGGGGCATGCAGGGTCACATACCCCCATCAGCTTTGTCAGGCTCCACACCAGCATGTGGCGGGGAGCAGCCTTTCAGCCCTGTGCAGGAGAGAAGGGAGGGGAGCTGGACCATGTCTTTGCAGAACTCATGCCCCACACTTTCCCCGTGTTACAAGGTAGCTAACACCTCCAGGCTGCTGCTGGCTGCTATCAACCCAGCTGCCTCCTGTTCCTTGGCTACAGTGCAGGCACAAAGGGGTTAAACCCATTGGCCTTAACCAGGGCCCAGGGAATCTGACTGCAGGGGCTTCAGCAAACCCAGCCAGAGAGGTGGCTCAGAAGGGGAGGGTGCCTAGGAGAGGAAGCAGCTCTGCACTCGATGGCGGCAGGACCCAGGGTAGGTGGCAGATTTTGCAGGCCAGGGGAGGCTCTGCCCTGAGGGCCCCCATCCTGCTGCTCACTCTGCTGCTGCAGCCCACAGCCAGGCTGCTCTGCTTCCCCAGAGTGGGCTGGGGCTGAGGGTAGGGTAGGCCAGTGGGTGGCTGGGACTTAGGGCAATTAGGGCCACTGGGTGCTCTGGAGCTGGGGCCTCCTGCCCAGTGCTCAGGCAGCTGGTGCTCCTGGAGATGTTGGCCAAGGCCAGCCAGTGGGCTGGGACTAAGGGTGGTGGGGGAGGAGCCGGGACCAGACCTTGGCCTCCCCGAACAGGCGGTTCATGTGCTGCCCACAGAGATGAGCGGGGGTGTTGGAGGGGAGTAAGTGAAGAGGATGCTAAGCCAACACTCAGGCCTGTTGTGGAGCCTGCAGGGTATGGGTACGAATGGACTGGAAATCACTTTCCACCATCATGCCAGAGCTTAGCTGAGGGGCAGAGAAGGTTCCCTGGGCCAGCGCTATGGAGGGCTCCGCTCCTGGCCAGCAACCCAGGCTGGAGCGTCTTGGGTTTTCTCAGGGCATTGGCCTAGCCAGGGGCAGCGAGGGAAGGAAAGGGCCTGAGGATCAGGCTGTTGGTGAGCTGAGCACTCCAACCTAGGGATGTAAGCGACTAGTTGACTGACTAGTTGCTTCCCTGCCCCTTGCTGCCTCTATCCCCTTGGCTGGAGTGCCAGTGCAGTCTCCCTGCTGCAGAGGGGGCGAGCCCCGAGCTGGTGGGGGCTGCAAGACGGTCTGTGGACCACACGTGGAGAACTACTGACCTGGAGAGATATGACAGATGTAATGCAAATGTCAGTGATTTCAATGGAGAAAAACAAGAGGCAGCAAGGGTGGAGAGCAGGAGCCTGTACTGGGGGGAACCAGCTTAAAAGCTGGTTTCCCCCCAGCACTATCTCCAATGGGAGGCAGGAGGGTAGCGGGGACCAGGCATGAGCCGGGAACCAGCTGTTTCTTGGCATGCACCCAGTCCCAGGATACTGAGCCTCTGCTTTTTAAATGTATTAAAAGCCAGGCGGCTCTTACTGCATTTAAAAGGCTGATGTGTGTGTGTGTGTGGGGGGGGGGGGGGGGGGGAGGAGAGAATCCCTGCATATCAACTAATCGACTAGTTGATTAAACATCTCTACTCCAACTAGGGGCTGGTTCTCTACCAGGGGCTGGGTGCAGGATATGCCCTGTAGGGAGGATAGGGAGGAGGGAGAAAAGGCACAAAGCAAGGAGAGGCCAAGCATGAAAAAGGCCAACACAAACCTGGCCCCTGCCTGCTCTGAGCTCAGAACTGGGGCAGGGCCTGGCTGGCACACACCAGCAGGGGAGCAGCCACCTGCCTTGTACACCCAGCCCCATGGTCAATCATTGGGGCCTGCGCTCACTGCTGGTGGCAAGTGGCTGATGTGCAAAGAAAGCTCCAGCTCCCAGCAGGGCCTGCCAGGATGGAGACAATTTGCCACTTTAAGAAAAAGTTGAGATACCTGCAGGAAGGCTTAAATATGGGACTGTCCCTCTAAAAACAGGACATTGGGTCATGCTGTAGATACGACTGATCTAGTAGGTATAGAAATGTGATGGATGGTAATCCATGGGACATGGTAAGAACAGGGTACAATGTGCACACAAACAGGAGGTTGTTGAAGAAAGAGATTCAAACAGAAAATTGTAAATTAATCCAACTCTGCCATTGAAGCTCTATTCCAAGAGAGTCCATGCTTGAGTAATAGGCGTCTAGCAGTGCGAACCCGTGAGTGGCCCTTTGAGCAGACTGGTACTAGCGGCTACAAAAATAAAAACCAATAAGGGGGCTCCAGCTCCCCCTCTTGACTGGCTACATGTCACCTCTGGATGGGCTGCAGAAATAAAATTTCTAGACACCATTAACGACTGATTCTTGAACCCACAGTGATTTAGTCCGAGGCGAGAGCTGATGCAAGATATGAATATAGCTGAATGGCTTACTAGCAACTCTAATGTAATTAAATTGAACTTCACAGACTCCCGCCAGAATAGCAGAAGGGGGAACCACCCCACAAGGAAGAAGCGAGTCAAACAGGAATAGTCACAAGAGTGAAATGCCTGCGAGCTGTGTGAAAATAGAACCCCCGAAGTAGAGGCTCAGCCCAAATGCATTTCCTCAACAAATTTTTAAAAAAGGACAAAAAAAATTCACCTTGGTTAAACCCCACAATAAAAGAGGACAGACAAAGACACCCTCCTCCCCCCCCCCCTTTTACAAATTGGAAATCAGATCCTACTGTTGAAACTACGAAGCAGCACAAACTCTGGCAAATGATGTGGTAAAGTAGAATTAGACAGGCCAAAAAAGAATTGGAAGGATTAAAAAAAAAAATGAGAGAAGTTCCTGGAGAACAGGGCCACTGCTGGTGATTAGCCAAAATCATTAGGGATGCACCCCATGCTGTGGGTGTCCTTAAGGCTCTAATTGCCTGGCATGGGAACTGGACCAGAGGATGGATCCCTCAGTAACTGCCTTGTTAATTCCTGTTAAAGCACCAGCCACCGTCAGAAGAAAAGATACGGGACTAGATCACGAGGCTCACCCCGTATGGCCATTCTTATGTTCTTAAAAGAAAGATAGCGCTTCTAGGAGTGCTACTGAGCCGTGAAGGAAAGCTAATAGCTGCCATGAAGGTAGATGAGGTGTTTAATGCCTGTTTTTTGCACGAGGGGTAGGATGCAGGAGCAGTGTGGGGTTGGGGGTCTGGATGGGAGGGAGGTACAGGAGCAGAGTGGGGGGAGAAGGAGGGTGCAAGTGAGCAGGTCTGGAGGCTGGTTGCATGATGGGGATGGGGGGCACCAAGAGAAACCAGTGCGGGTGCTCCAATCTTGTGGGGGAAGGGGGGATATTGCTGGAGTGCCAGTGCAGGCTCCCTGCTGCAGAGGAGGTGAGCCCTGCAAGACGGTCTGTGGACCACACGTGGAGAACTACTGACCTGGAGCGATATGCCAGATGTAATGCAAATGACAGTAATTTCAATGGAGAAAAACAAAACCACTAGCACTTTAACTGCAGCAAGTCCAAATCTGTATAAATTAAGCATAATTAATGTAAAAAGGTAGTTTCATGCACTCAGATCTAAAGCTGCCACTTCTCACTTTATTAAGAAAAAGACAAGTACAAACGAGTTCTTAAAACAACCGATTTAGAAGGGCCTGCATGTACCATGGTTACTAAAAAGGATATTTATTCTATAGTGATGTAACTTCCTTCTGGGAGAACACATTAGTGTTTTCTGTTACAGTTTATTGCCACTGGTTGCACGTCTTTTGATTCTAGAGAGGAGAGTAAAACAAAGTTAAGGCTAAGTTTTGAACATGTGAAACACTAAAAGAGCATTTGCAGTCCATTGGTGGCCAATACATACAATAGGTTTAAAATCACCAGCATTCAAGCTCTAATTATTTTTAGTTATTTGGGTAGAATGGATCACAGATGCCACCCCGCACCAAAGGGTCGTCAACTGCATGGTTTAGTTTCTTCTATGATAAACAATTTTGAGGAACAATTAACTCTTTAATCAACTAAGAAGGGGAGTCACACTCTTAAGAGCTGCTAGTGGAGTGAGGAGTATATAATCAGCAGGCAACTGGTGAAGGGGCCAAGGATAAAATACATGCTAGGGCTAGGAGCCCAGCTTATACGTAAAATACCACACTAAACATCTGCACCGGAGGAAAAATTGATCTCTTGCTCATTCACTCCCTGGTCTGGTCACTTACAGGCCAGTTCAGATCTAGAAGAGTTTAAAAGGGACATTTGTCCTAAACTCACAGCAGCAGTAGATCTGAGAGCTGCGTAGAGACTCCTCCACTCACTAACATTTCAACCTGTGGTGGTTGAGTTGGTGCTGTAAACCATCCTCCGGGCTGTTCATGGAGAACACTGGATAAACCTACCAGCCCTGATCAGACACTGTGACTCATAAGCTGCTTTCCCAACGGCTTCTTAAAGCACCCATCTCACAACCGATTCTTTTGACTGTGACCTTTTTCGTAGAGCAAGGACGGGCTGTAGAGCATGGAGGCTTCCCATGCAGAATGATCACATCAGCCATTGCTCCTTCTCCTTGCTGAAGTGTTCTGCCCACCTGCGGGTCAGCTCCAGATACATGTTCGGCTGATGCGGCAGGTAGTCCAGATACAGGCGTGTCAGTGTCTTCTTAGGGATGGCTCTCTCAATCTGAGTGCCTTCGTGCCACTCATTGAAGGAAGTGATGGAGACAATCTCCGGCCGCACCATGAGTGCCGCCTGCAGAGCTGTTTCATAATATTTCCCATTGACTCGGTTACGAGTGTTGTGGTTGTTCCATGGGCGGATACTAGTGTCAATGTAGCCTGGGCCGACGCTGGGAATGAACATCAGGTTGTTTGAGTCGCAGAAGGCTTTGAGAGTTTTCCAGTTCTGGTGGGATGATCCGAAAGAGAAGCCATTGGATGCAAAATACGTGTACATGCCATCGTATCCTGCGGAGAGGATGTCATGCTTGTGTCCTTCTTCCACCAGCAGTGCTATGAACACTGCATCGTACGGGGTATTGCGCAGGGAATGAGAGCCCGATGGGGTGAAGAGGTTGGCCCAGGATTCGGGAGGTGTCAGATAAGAATCATAAATGTAAAATAATGGGAGGCTCCGTCCTGTACTGGTCTTGTACTTATAAAAAGCTGCGTGAGAGCCATACCTAGAGAGAGCACACAGCATTTCCGTGAGAGATCGGGAGCCGGGGAGCAAGCCCCATGTTGACTAGCAGGCAGGTATTCCCATTACCAGGCAAGTGCAGCCTGGCACCCACCTCAGTTGCATGCTTCACTTTCATCCTTCCCATGCACCCTGTGTTGCCATTACCAGAGTGGTTCGGCTGCACTGCCCCCGGATAGACACAAGTGAGGATTTGCACTGGACTGACCAGCATTTCAGACCCACTCTACCACCCCAAGGGAATGCCTGGAGGAAGAGGAAAGCTTTGTTGCATTCCTGGTAGGCTCCCATCAGACTAGCTTACACTCGAGACAACTTGCAGGGACGACTGCCCTCGATGTGCCAATAAACGCTGCACGGACACATGCCCATTTACAAACTGGTAACAGCTTTGGGGTACTGCCTGGCTCGCCTACATTCCAGCTAGTGACCCTCGGGGAAAAGCTTCCCCAGCATTTACATCTGATTTTCTTGTTAAGACTTCTGGCAATGGCTTCTTCTACAGACTCTGGGGCTAATATACTCTTCAGGGTTGCTGAGGAGGCCATATGTGTAAAAGGTGATTTATAAACAATTATATGATGTTGTGTTGAGTTTCTCTGCTACTGCACCCTGCAGCATAACTTACTGGCTGTGTCTACATTTTGCGCAAAAACTTGCTGCCTGTCTACACTGGCCGTGAGTTCTTGCGCAAGAACACTGACGTTCTAATGTATGAAATCGGGGCTTCTTGCGCAAGAACTATGATGCTCTTGCTCAGGAATAAGCCCTCTTGCGCAACTGTTCTTGCGCAAGAGGCCAATGTAGACCGGCAACATGAATTTCTTGCGCAAGAAAGCCCTATGGTTAAAATGGCCATCAGAGCTTTCTTGCGCAAGAGAGCGTCTTCACTGGCATGGATGCTCTTGCGCAAAAGCACATCCCTTGCGCAAAGGCACATGCCAGTGTAGACGTTCTCCTCTGGAAGAGTTTTTGCACAAGAACTCTTCTGCAAAAGAGTTCTTGCGCAAAATCATGCCAGTGTAGATGTAGCCACTGAGTTCACACACAGAGCAAGTGAGACATGGCTAGCCTGAAACTCTGCTTTGTATCCCACCCCGTTGTTGGGCCTGAAATGTGCGCTCGTGGCAGCTACTGAAGGCCAAGCACTTACCTGTCTATGATGTATTTAATGTTCTCATGCACAGTGTGGTCATCACGCCCTTTGTACGGCTGGATGTGGAAGGCAACCTTCAAAATAAATCCCAGAGATGGGGTGACGGTGATCTTACAGCACATGCTTTTCAGGTGGCAAAGTCAGCAGATCCCAAGCCCTCTGAAGAAGTCACAATGCCCATCCCAAGTTGATAGAAGTAGGAATGTGATAGATTAACTGGTAAGCATCACCTTTCATGGGTGATGCTTACCGGTTCCGGTTAACTGGTGGGGGCTGGAGCAGCTCTCTGCCCACTGTGGGCAGGAGCCTGTTCAAGCTCCATGGGTGCATCACAAACAGGAGCTGCTCCTGGCATATGGAGCTGCCCCGTCTGCGGTGGACCTGGGGGGCTGCAAGCAGGGGCCACTCCAGCCAGATTGTGGCGGGAGGGGCACTCCAATTGGATAACTGGTTAAATGTGAAGTTTGCTTCATGTTTAACCAGTTCCCCAATTACATGGAATTTTATATCCCTAGACAGACGCTACCTTGCCTGCCCCCTTGCAGCAAACTAGCTGAGGGTTCGTTCCATCATAATAGGGCACGTCACCTGTCCTGGAAGCTGGTGCAAAAATGCTTTTTATAGTAGTCTTGTCCAGATTAGTTTTAATGTTTGTGAAAACAAGCTGTTAAGCCCTTTCATGAAGTGATGCTTGTTTGTGCTCAGCTGTGGCAAAATAAAGACTCCCCACTGCCTCCCATAATGAGCAGTTAAAAATAACACAAAGCCACTGAGACAGAAGAGCAGGCTCCTGCAGAGAAGCACAGCAGCAACTCCTGCTTAATTTGAGCAATTAGTTTAATAGCTTCAAACAATGAGAGAGAGAGAGCAACCTTACCTTTATGGCGTATCTGTGTGCGGCATCCAAGATAAATGGCACCAGACTATCTGATGGCTCCCCGTTATCATCTGCCAAGCCAGGAGGGTACCATGACAAAACCAGGACTCCTGCGACAAGTTGCAGGTCAGGACCAACCAAATGCAATGATATTTAAACCCTGCCTGCCTTCTGCCTCTCCCCCACAGCACCACAACTCCCGTTGTTTCGAGTCAGTCTAACTGCACAGTGTGCTCTAAGTTTAGTTGTCAAAGGAGTTACAGCTCAGATTTGAGGAAACCCCTTAAAATAGGAGGGTGATAGGCTCCAGGCTGGATAGAGCCTATGTCTTGACACCCAGGTGTGGGGAGATGGGAATAATTATCTTCAAGCATTTGCAGGATGGTCACACTGTTAGGTATAATTAGTAGCAGGGTAATAACTTGAGAATTCCTCAGGATGAAGTTAAAATTCCTACTCCTCAATAGCATCACCATTGGCAGAGTTCTATAAGAGGGGGAGTGCCAAGTGCCTGAGCAAGTGCATGGTGGAAAGACCCTAGTCTGGATTAATAATACGTTCCTGTTTAGTTATGTGGAAGATCTGCAGCATGGCTGTTTTAAATCTGTTATAGCACAAAGACACTGCATTTGAAAAGGAAAGGGTTAATTGACAGAAAGCTGGTAAACACCATGACCTCTTTCAAATGAAAAGTATCTGTCTATAAAGAAGCTTTTGTTCACCAACACTGTAATTTAATAATGGAGCTGTCCATAGTAGGGAGGTGCTGAAATTTCATCTGTACTTAACAGTCCCAAACTAGCAAGCTACTTGCATCTTAGGTGATGGCTGGAGAACTAGACTGAATCCAGGGCAAACAAAGCCACTTTAGTACAAGGCCAAATTAGGATGAACTGGTGCAACTGACTTCCTCTTGCTCACTATTTCATTAACAATCACATAATGATGTCATTAACTTACTCAAATGTATGCAATTTTCACTGGAACAGAGCCAATGTTGATTGTTTTGATCAGGTTCAGGCTACCTTCCTCAGGTGATCCCACCTGACCTTGAAAGCAGACTGGGCTGGGTTAGGCCAGTACTTGGATGGGAAATCTCCAAGATCAAACACACCCAATGCTACCTAAAGAGGTGCTGATGACAGTGAATGTACCACTGATTCAGCCCAATGCTAGGGAGGTAGTAGGCTGCCACATCTCAGAGATCCTTAATGTTTGGAGTCAAAGGTTCCCTAAAACCTTTCATATCGTGAGAGCTGGGACATCTGCCCCATTCAAGAGTCAGATTTGGCAATTTATAGCATTTGTTTAATTTTGGAATTCACTTGTCCTATGTGAACATGTATAGCACACAAACCTGAAGGGGCCGATTGCTTAATAAAATACACTTTGGCACCAGTGCTAATGAGGCTGTTTAATACAGTATATAATTGGTCTGCTGTATGTATACTACTACACTGTGCAAGCTCAACAGCAAAATATGCAAGTTGAAAAGCAAACAGCCTTTAAGGCAAGCACAGAATGTACCCAACCTGTCAGTATTATTTTCATTCCAACAATGCCTTCTGAGGGTCTTAAATAAGTTTTTTACTTTTTGTGAAGGCAAAAGGCATGCAGTTTATTCAAACAACTTTTGAAAATTGGTAGCTTTGCTACAAGCTGCTTTTTCGACCAGTTGTAATCAGTGTTTTCTAGTAGTCTTCATGTAGACATTTTACTTCAGTTTGTAGCATGACAGTCTTTCAAATCCTTGCACTCAGGTAAAGGTGCATTTAACACCCTGGGGTTTATAACTGTGTTTCCCATCCTGCTTAACTTGAGTCATGCAAGTACCCCCTTAACTTCAGTGTGAGTGCTCACCTAAGTAAAATTAAGCACGCAGGTAAACATTTGGAGAAACACTATACGGTACATTTTCTTTTCTGTTCAGTCTACAATTTCCTTTAATTAATTCCTATTACTGCTACTGCACCTGCGTTGTACTGCTAACCTGTAGAACTCCTTGCCAGAGGGTGTTGTGAAGACTAGGATTTTAACAGGATTCAAAAAGAAGCTAGATTGATTCATGGAGGTTAGGTCCATCAATGGCTATTAGGCTAAGGACAAAATTCCGACCCATCCCGGCTCTGTGTGGAAATGGATGACAGGAGAGGGATCACGTGATGATTACCTGTTGTATTCCCTCCCTCTGGGGCATCTGGTATTGACCCTGTTGGTAGACAGGATACTGGGCTAGATGGATCTTTGGTCTGACCGACTCTGGCCATTCTTATGTTCTTCAGTGTCTCCTTTTCTTGGTGCTTACATCTTAGTTAACTTAACCTCCTTGGCACCAACTGGCCTTTCCCCAGTATGTTAAAAATTCTTATCTTGTTCACCCAGAAACTCCTCCAGCAAGCAGGCCTGTGCCTGGAACACCACTGGCTTCACTAGGGTGCAGAAGCTCAGCTGTACAGATCAGCTTGAAGGACTGGGGCCTCGTCTGGTACCTAACATCTAAGAAAGCGTTAGGGTGTATTGACGAAATAATGACGACACACAAGCCAGAGCATCCTTACCAATTGCTGCGGCTTTCAGTTGGTTCATGTGCTCCTCCAGCACTTCCGGGTCCCTGGAGCTGTAAGGGCCCAGCTCAGGGTAGAAACTAGAGCCAATGTCTTCTGGGGGGCTGTGCCGCCCTTTGGGGTAGCTGGCAGATATCTTGGGGTCCCAGTGCGGCACCATGACATGGTCCCAGTGAAGGTACTTTCCATCGGAGTGGGGGTTCCCGTACCACATGTAGTAGAAGATGTGTAGGTCGTAGTACATGGGAGGCGTCGGTGCCTTGGCATCGCTGCTGGTAGCCACCTGGGGGCGGGAGACAGCCTCATGGGAGACAGCGCGCCTCTCCCCTCGCTCCACGAAGGGCGCCAGCTCCAGCCCCGGGGCCAGGTCTGAGAAGCCGTCGGAGGGTTTCAGCGTCCGCAGGCCCATCATGGTGCCGAAGATGAAGAGGGTGAAGAGGAAGAGGGCGATGCAGGCTCTGCGTCTCAGCCGGGCCATGGCGCGGGGGGCTGCGCCGGGGAGGGGGCGGGCAGGGCAGGGCTGGCAGCCAGCGTGGAGCGTGTCCGGACTCTGCCCCTGCTCGCGGATGGGCCAGAGCTGAGCTGGGGGATGGGGTCTGGGCACAGAGGAAGACTTGGGGGGGCGGTCAGCCAGGGGAAGAGGAGTTGGTCATTGGAGGGGGGGGAAGGGGCTCAGCGGGGGGGGGAGGTTGGGTCTAATTGGGGGGACGGTCACGGGGCCTGTTCGGTTGGGGGGAGGGTCAATCACGGGTCAGGTCCGGTTGGGGGAGGGGTCGGTTCCGGTTGGGGGAGGGGTCGGCTCCGGTCCGGGGCCCGGTTGGGGGAGGGGTCGCTCGGGGGCCTGGTGGGGGGAGGGGCCAGGCCCCTGCACGCTCCGGCCAGCGGGGCGGCGGCTCCGCTGTGCGCTGCAGCCCGGCAGCGGGGGAGGCGGGGACCCCGACTGGCTTCCGCCGGAGCTGCGGCGCCGCCCTCCGCCCGCCCGCGGCGCCGCGCTGCCACAGCTTGAGCGTGTCCCACAGAAATGTCCTCCCAGCGGCAACGGAGGGAGAGAGGGCGCTTCGGCCGGAATCGGTGCGGGCAGGCCCTGCGCACGCAAAATCAACTCTCCTAGGGCAGCCCATTCATGGGGGAGCGAGGAGCCCTGGAACAGCCTACATACATGTTGGGGGGAAGAAGACTAGAGAGGCCTCTTTGGAGAACTGAGAAGGACTGGTTGACGTGTCTCTCCCCCACCCCGGTTGCATGGTACAGTCCCAGCTGCGCATAGACGAGCTGGGGCCTGGCTCTGAATTAACTCCTTCCGCGCTGCAGCCTCCCATTATTGCTCCGCGGCGGGATTGTGCTGCCGAGGGGCGTGGCTGGGCATTATTCCAGCCCGCAGGGGCGTGGCCTGGGCTTTAAACCCGACCCAGTCATGAGCTGGGTCAGCCTCCTGCTGGGCCCAGGTGGAGGGCCCAGGCCATGGCGCTGCTCCCTGGGCTCGGCTTTTGGCTACGGGGTGGCCAGTGGCTTGCAGGGAGTCATGCAGCGCCAGGCGCTCGCGTCCCAGTTTCACCAGGCAGTGGCATGGTTGGGCGTACGCGGGTCACACAGCTGACCTGTGGCTGAGGGTTTCTTGGCAACCGTTATAGCCAGGGCAGTGGTTCTCAGCTGGTTTGCCATTGTGGGCTGCGTATGCAACGCGCAATGTGTTGGGAGGGCCATGTCCAATGCTACCTGTATGGCCCCGGCGATGTTACATGGGTTGCACCTGTCTGCAATTGTGTGCCCAGGCTCGCCGCAGATACAGGCTGCTCTGTGGGATGCGGCGCAGCCTCTGTCCGCAGGGAGTTCGGACCCCCCACGGACAGGGACTGCTGCCGCAGTGGCTGCTTTGCTGCACCCCTTCTCCCGGCTGCTGCTTCTGATAGAGGCAACGGGAGAGGGGGACGGGACAAGTGGCACCGGCGAGCTGGTGCTGGGGGGAATTGGCTTTTAAGTCAGCTTCCCTCAGCACTGGCTCCTTGCTCCTCCCCACCTCTGTAGGAGACAATAAGGGAGGAGAGGCAGGCTCATGGAGCTGGACAACTCCCCTGCATATTGGCTCCAGCCTGCCTCCTCACCCTTCATGCTGCTGCCTCTCTATCAGAGAGGGGGTGCGGCAGGCAGATCTAGTGCTTGTGGGGAGCCAGTTTTTAAACCAGCTCTTCATGTGCACCGGTTCCTGCTCCTTCATCTTGCTGCCTCTGTATTAGAGGCAGCAAGGGGGGGATGTGTGTAGTCAACAAGAGTATCAGTTAATCGTGTAGTCGTCTACTTGCTGACATCCCTAAGAGGGAAGTAATAGTGTAGTTAAATAACCGATTAGCAAAAGATTATAGGTTAATGCTATAGACTATATGCATTTCCACGCCCCCTTGCCAGTATATTTTTTTAGCAGGCTGGTCAGCAGCCCAGCTCAGTCCTGGCTCATGCTGGATCCGGGACCTACCCCTGCTGCAGTTCTGTATTTAAAGTGTATTAGGAGCCAGGCAGGCAGGCAGCCCACCTCAGTTCTGAGTCAAATGGGGCCTGGGAGTTCAGCCCCCGCTGGACAGGGGATGCTGCCACCCCGTGCTGCTGCCTCTGTATCAGAGGCAGTAGTGCAGGGTGACAGGCAGCTGGTCTGTGAGGGGAGCTGGTTTTTAAACTGGCTCCCCTTGTGTCCCAGCTCCTGCCTGGCACCCCGCACTGCTGCCTCTGATACAGAAGCAGCAGTGCAGAGTGGCGGGAGGCTCCTCAGGAGTGGCACTGGCTGCTGGCCCCACCCCTGGGTACTATACAATAGTCAAGTAACTGATAAGAATTCATGAGGTTAATCAACTGTTCAATTAACCAATATTTAACATCCCTAATCCCTACCCAGAGCCCCACAACACTAAGGCCTTGTCTACATGGCATGTTTTGTCACCAAAAACTGCCTTTTGGTGACAAAACAGTGAGAGCATTTACACTGTAATGCGACTTTTGTCGGAAGAAATGCCCAGTTTTGGCAACAAAAAACGTCCACCCCTCTGAGAGACTTTTGTCTTTTCCCTTCCCTTTAGTTTCAACGAAGAGCCACTGTGAACTCTGCTGTTTGTTTTGTCAAGAGAACTTACTTCAGCATGTATCCTACGAATTCTGCACTTAGTGTTTTGTGATCTCTGTGGCCCTGCAGACATATGCCCCTCCCCTTTCAAAGCTCCAGGAAGTATCTGACAGCTGAGTGAGCTGTTCCATTTGGAGAACAAATCATTGGGATGCTCCTGTTCTACCCTGCTCTAGGAGCACAGTGGCTGGCAGGCTGCAGCTGCAGGGGGAGGGCTGGAAAGACTGCTGTGCTGCTTTGACATTCCTCAGCACAGAGAGCTCACAGAGCTACGAGGTAATCCCAAGAAGTGCAGGGATCAGCTTGGCCTTCCCACAACTCTGCACTGTGAGATGTTTACCCACAATGCTTTGCTCTATCTGTCGAGAGGGCGCTAGCAACGTAGCCATGAAACAGCGACAGTGGGAGGCAGGAAAACCAGTTTGACTGGTTTTCACTTTTGGCGACTTTGGAATGTCGACAGCACTTTTGTTGCCAAACCGTTGCAGTGTAGACACAGCCATAGCCTGGCCCTAAGTGGATCTACTAGGTGAGTACTGACTCCACGCGAAGAGGGCCATGTAATGATCCCATAAGACCAGTTCCTGGAACACTGAAGCATTCCTTGGAGGTCTCTGATCTAAACACAGACCATAGCTGTCTTTGCTTCACGTGTGCATTCTAATAGGGATGGCTGCCAGCAATGCTAGGTAATTCTGGGAGAGTTGTTTGATTGTGAAGTGTGTGTGCATGTGTGTGTGTGTACCTATGGTCAATGCATGCATATGGAGAGTGTGTGTGTGTCAATTGTGTGAAGAATATGATTCTGAAATTAAATATCTGATAAACTTTGAATATATTCTAAGTAATTTGCTGGTATTCAGTTAAGAGAAGCTATTGAGGGGAATTTAAAATCAAGCAAGGTCTAATTTCAAGGGGATACTTGCCCCTATTTTGTCTGAGCACTGGGACCCTCATGGGCAGTGCCAGGTACAGAACAATTCTCAGTAGGAGGAAAGCAAAGTTTGTTTGGTGATATATACCCTGGTGACTGGCTCCCTAACAATACCTATTTAAGTTTCAGAAGTGGCTGTGTTTGTCTTTTTCAGCAAAAATAACAAGAAATCGGGTGGCACCTTAAAGACTAACAATTTTATTATGGCAAAAACTTTCATGAGCTGCAACTCACTGCATCAAATGAATGAAATGAAAGAGAAAGGAATCAGTAGGCATATAGAGAAGGGAGGTTACATCAGAGCTAATTCAACCAGGGTGGACGTGGATAAGAAGGGGGAGTTACTTATTGTAATGGAGTGGAAAATTACTTATTGTAATGAGAGAACCATTCCCAATCCTTATTCAGACCCATTCTGATGGTGTCCAATCTGCATATGAATTTCATGCTGCAGCCTGTTTTTGACACACAGCTACAGACTTAAAAGTTGCCATCCTCAAAACAAAACAAAACAAAACAAACCCCTTTCAAAAACATGCTACCACATGAAACTGTGGAGCTGGAATTCTTATGCAAATTTGACACTGTCTGAATAGGGGCCCGGGAATGGCTCGCTCTTTACAATAAGTAATTTTCCCCTTTAGGTATCCTCACCTTATCCACATCCACCCTGAGTGCATGAGCTCTGATATAACACTCCTGTCTCTGTTTCCTTTCAGTTTCCTTTGTCTTTCACTTCATGCATCTGATGAAGTGAGTTGCAACTCACGAAAGCTGATGCCATAATACAATTGTGAGTGTATTCCTAGAGGTGTTTAAGTCTCGGCTTGACAAAGCCCTGGCTGGATTGATTTAGTTGGGATTGGTCCTGCCTAGAGCAGGGGGCTGGACTTGATGACCTTCTAAGGTCTCTTCCAGTTCTATGGTTCTATGATTCTATGAATTATTAGTCTTTAAGTTGCCATCAGGCTCCTTGTTGTTAATACTTACCTAGGGGAATGTATTTGCATGAAAGAGCTGATTCTGTGGGTGCTGAGCTAACTGATCAGAGTCAGTGGGCACTGAAGATGCTTATCTCTTTGCTGGAGCAAGCTTGAAGCTTGTAGCTTTGAATGATAATCAGCATCTTGTTGACTAAGGGCTTTGTGTCCTTGAATGGCATTGGGGACAGAGGGAGGGTCCAGGTGTGGAGAATGAAGCTTGCACTAAAGTCTCAAGTGAAACAATTCTAAATAAACAGCTGATAAAAGATGAAACTTATTCAAGAAAGGAAAACATGCTCTAGCAAACATTGAAATGTGACTATCGGAGCCATTAGTGGGAATAACATTTTAATTGGGTGACTCCATTATGCACAAATGTTACAGACGATAAAACTCCTGCTAAATGGAAACTGGGTAATGAGATAAACCTGTCAAGGGAACAAATCGCTTGCAAATCAGGCGCTGGTGTTTCATAGGTTCCCAGTAGGTTTGGTGCTGCCAGTGACATTACTTTGCTTAATTGAGGCTGACACTTTCTCCACAGTGATGGACGTTTCTGGCTGAGGTTTGCTCACAAAATCCGTTCATGCAGAATGACATTCTTTATTAAGAGTTTGGCTAAGTGTGAGCAAGCTGGAGTACCAGCAAGGAGTGTGTCAGCTTGCCTTTGAGACAGCTGATTGGTTTAGAATCTAATCAGCATCCTCTCTGCTCAGGTTAGAATATAACTTTCAACCTTGAGTCAGAGCTTTGGGCCTCTGTATTATAAAACCATTTGCCGTCCATGATGAGCAAGTGCTGGGCATCCCCTGAGGTGTGGTCTACACTAGCAACGTATGGAAAAGCCACACCCCTGAGCGACACAGCAGACAACACTTTGATGGCAGAAGGGTTTCTCCGCTCAGTCTAGTTACTGCCTCTGGGGGAGGAGTACCTATGCCCACAGAAGAAGCTCTTCACCAAAGTGCTAGAGGGGTGCAGTGTATAGAGAAGCCAAGGGCAAGAAGTCTTTACAAAGCTATCAAGAGGCTGGCACAGAGTCCTTTCCATAAATAATCATAATCAGAAGCAGCTTGGGCACCAAATGGACACGCTCTCAGATATAGCCTGTGGGTCCCACAGAGCACCGCTCCCTCCTTCCTTGCCCCATCCAAGGGTACTCAGACAACTCTTTGGTATCAGACACTTTTTCATTCATAGGCAGTTGTAATTTAAACATCCCTTCCAGCCGGAATGTGGCAGCAATTGTTACCTGCATTGGCCCTCACCATTCAAAGCCAAATTTCAAAGGAGACTCAGTCCAGCCTCTAAAATTACACCCACAGCTTTGCATGGCCCACTGGGCCTGGAACAAGCCATAGCACACTGTCGAGTCGGTAGTAATATTTTGCATTGTCACGGCACTTTGTACATTGGTAAAAACAACAAGGAGTCTGGTGGTACTTTAAAGACTAACATATTTATTAGGGTATTAGTGCATAAGCTTTTGTGAGCTACAGCTCTCTGCCTCAGATGCTGAAGAGGAAAAGAAAGACAGAAAGAGGAAAAAAAGGACACAGAGATGGGAGTGTGACAACAGTTAATTAATAATTAATTAGCACTGTTGTAACACTCCAATCTCCGTATCTCTCTTTCTTTCCTTCCTTCCTTCCTTCCTTCCACATCTGAGGAAGAGAGTTGTAGAGCCATTTTTGCTGATACAGACTAGCATGGCTGCCTCTCTGAAATCTTCTTCATTAGCGAGAAAGTCTTAGAGCGGTAGCCATGTTAGTCTATAACTTTAAAAACAATGAGAAATCCTGTGGCACCTTCGAGACTACCAAAAATATATATAATATGCACTTTCATGGGCAAAACCCACTTCATCAAATGAGCTGGAGTGGAAATAACAGGAATCCAGAATTTATAACAGAAGAAGGGGGAGAGGAAAAAAAGGGACCTGTCAATTGTAGGATCAGTGCTAATGAGGCTAATTGAGTGGGCTGGAAGTGTCCCCTACTTAGCTTTTGATGTAAATGAGGTGTTAAATGCAGGGGAGACTGGCTTTATAATGCAACACCCAATTAATGTCTTTGTTCAAGCCCAGATAAAGAGTGTCAAATTTGTAGATGCATGTCAATTTCTCCCTCTCTTTCTCTGTAATTGGCTGGCAAAATGCCTTTGTAGAAGAATGGCTACTTTTAAATCCATTAATGAGTGCTCAGGCAGGTTAAAATGTTCCCCTTCAGGTTTGTGTGTTACCATTTCTGATATCTGACTTGCGTCCATTAATTCTTCGTTGTATAAACTGTCCAGTTTCGCCAATATCCATGGCCAAGGGGCGTTGCTGGCACTTGGTGGCTTAGATCACATCAGAGAATGTGCGGTTGTATAAGCTCTGATGTGGTGGCTGATGTGATGGTGTTGCTTGTATAGATGTGTGGACAGAGAGGACAACAGGGTTTATTGCAGGGGTAGGTTCCTGGGTGAGTGTGTCTGAAGTGTTTTGTGTGTCTGCTGGAAAGAATTTTGCTTTAGATTGGGGGGTTGTCTGTAGGTGAGGATTGGCCTGTCCCCCAAGGCCTGTGAGAGTGAGGGATTGTTTTCTAGCACAGGTTGTCGATTGTCAATGGAGGGGTTTGAGCTGGGGGCTGTAGCTGATGTCCAGTGACGTTCTGTTATTTTCCTTGCCGGGTCTGTCTTGAAGAAGCAGATTATTAGTGAGAGGGACTTTTGCCCAGAACCACGTTCTTATTGTCACCTTTTCCCTCGAGGGAGTGTAGGGAGCCATCTCGTCACTCCTCTGCACCGTACAGGTAACGTGGGGCTCTGCTGTTCGACTCAAACCTGTAACCTCTCCCCCATGAGAGCAGCTTCCCTGCAGCTCCGGTATAGCCGAGTGGGCTAGCTTGCCCTGCGTTCTGTTCATTGCTTTGCGTCATATTCAGCAGTAATGGCAGAGGAGTCAGCGGCACAGCACGGGACAGGGCGCGAATGTAGCAGGGTTAGCTCCCACGGCCAGCGCAAGCTGGGAATGCTTAGTCCCTGCTCACGCCACCCCAGGAACTAACCCTGCTGCGGCTCTGCAGTTTAAATGTAGTAGGAGCCGGGCTGCTGCACGTCTGGCTCCTACTACATTTAAACTGCAGAGCTGCAGTGGGGGTAGCAAGCGCTCCCCCCTCCCGTTATTGATTAATCGATGAAAATTCCATCGACTACTCGACTAGCTGATTAATCGCAATTTAACATCCCTGGCCACCCCTGAAGGCGGTGGTGCAGAATTTGGCCTCAAGAGATGAAGATGTTGGAGCCCATCAAAACCCAGGTCTTTTCTCTGCCAAAGGGAGGCCCTTGCTCTCATCCAATTGGATGTTTCGACTCTCCAGGGTCCAAATCCATATTCTGATCCCTAGTCTCTGCTGACCTTCCTGCCTCATGACGAACAATTGCTAAAAAGAGCCCCAGAGAGTCGATTTCAGGCAGAGCATGAACCCACCTTCTTGAATAAATCAGTTACACAGGTGGAACACGGGACTGGTCTTTTAGCTGCTGTGCCCTTGAAGTGAATGTAGGATCTGAGAGCAAGTGACGCTCAAAACTATACAAGAAAAGACGGGAGTTGGGGCAGGTCTAAGAGGAATCTCTGGCAGGCTTGTGTGTATAAGAAGAAGGAAAAAAATCATTGATTGCCTGCTGGAAAGGGGCAGGCTGGGAAAGCCAGACAGGTGCAGAAACTCCAGCCCTGCCCAGTTTCCCATGTTAGAGCTGAATGGTGTTGCACCCAGCACTGTGAAGTTGCTATCTTTTTTATTTCTCTCTCTCTCTCTCTGTCGGAAGGATGCATTTTGTCCCTGCAAGCTATTGACACCTGCTGAGCTAAATGCAGCATGCCTGTGTGCCAAATGCAATGCGCAATAAGTGAACTTCACCTAGACCAGGGATCAGCCCAAAGCCTATGAGGCACTTGAGATCCACTTCGGCCCTATGGGATTAATAAAAGAAAGTTCTTCTTCACACAGCATGTAGTCAACCTGTGGAACTCCTTGCCAGAGGAGGCTGTGAAGGCTAGGACTATAATAGAGTTTAAAGAGAAGCTAGATAATTTCATGGAGGTTAGGTCCATAAAAGGCTATTAGCCAGGGGATAAAATGGTGTCCTTGGCCTCTGTTTGTCAGAGGCTGGAAAGGGATGGCAGGAGACAAATCGCTTGATCATTGTCTTTGGTCCACCCTCTCTGGGGCACCTGGTGCTGGCCACTGTCGGCAGACAGGATACTGGGCTAGATGGACCTTTGGTCTGACCCAGTACGGCCGTTCTTATGTTCTTATGATTACATGGAACTTGGGTAATGCGCAGGCCATGTAGGGCTGACGTGGGACTTACCCGGCCTATCACTGGCCCTGCAGCACAGGAGCGAATTCCATGTCTTGCACACAAACCGAAGACCCGCAGGGGCAAACATCTAAAGAGCAATTTTTAAAGCAGAGATTCACATTCATTGAAACAAGAGTGGCATGAGCAGATCCACAGGACTTTGCCTCTCAGTGCTTTCGAGCAGTGAGGCCTTTGTCCGCCAGAGCTTTTAGTCAGCAAACTGCTCTGTTCGTGCCCCGGACGTCCTTACATGCTTTGCGCACATTCATGTGTGTGCTGCCTGCAGTGGGAACAGATGCCGGTCCAGCCGGTCTCCTTACCCACAGATCTCAGTGCAAGTTCCAGAGAAGAGTTTGGTGAGCGTCAAAAGGCAGCGTTTCTCTTTCACGGGAAGGAGAGAAATAAAGGAGAGCAAGCCGTATTCAGTGGTGTCAGTGATTTTATAAAAAATAAAAACAGCAAATGGTCTGGTAGCACTTCAGCGTCTGGGGCTTTTCTGAAAGCTCCAGCTTCTGAAGTCATGTGAGTTGAAGAGAATCTTAGCTTTAATGTTTTAAAAAAGTAAGTGCCTAGCTGTCATGGTTGCAGAGAAACAAAAGCTTGAAAATCTGACCCGAGGGTACCCTCGCCCTCGGAAACCAGAAAGCAAACCAAAAGACCTTTCACCCGGGTCTCTTTATTTTGATGTCAAGCTCATGATTTTGGGGACCTGCCTCATCGTTTTTGAATGATTTAGGTTGGCAATGGTGCATGTTTATGTAACTCATGTACCTAATAGGGAGAAATATCTTTAAGGGTTCATCTACACTGTTAGCCAAACGGGCTCGTTTCCCCCTGGAGCTACCCAATTACCCCAAGGAGGCACAGAAGACAAGAGGACAGATGCCAAGCCCTTTATTTGTCGGTCAGCTGAGCGGGTGCTCCCCTTGACTCATGCCAGAGGGAGAGGCACACCGAATGCACATAGCAAGCGTCCTATATACAGTGCAATAGGTGGCTTGTCTTGCAAAACCCACCCCCTCTTCCTGACAATAACGGTTTATGGCTTCCCGTCAGGCAGGAATGTGCAAGCTAACCACATTTTTATCTTATCATATAGCTGTGAGGAAATAAGAGGGGGGGTGGGTGGGTGGGACTGTAAGCTATCCAGAAGCTGAATTCCATACCTCTTCTGCCTTGGCCTCCTTCTGGGCTCGCCATTGTTCTAACAACACTGCACCCTTAGCTCGAAATAAGCGACACAATTTGAGCTATGTATTTCGAAACAGCTTATTTCGTAATTTGGAACTTTCTACACAGCACCAAGTTTTGAAATAAACTGCTATTCCGAAACGTCCCTTAATCCTCGTGGAATGAGGTTTACAGGGATGTCGGAATAGTGAGCCCAAAATACCGGACTTGCTGTGAAGACACGGGATAGCTATTTTGGGATACTCCGGTATCCCGAAATAGCATTGCAGAGTAGACATAGCGTAAGAGACCCATGCAGGAGGTAGGAGTGAGTTGTGTCTGGGTCACTGTTGCTAGGCAGATTTAGCACCCCACAGCCAGAAGCTTTTGGAGTTGGGTGTGGTAGTTCTGGGTCTGCTCTACTCTGTTGCTGGGATCAGACTCCATGAGCAGGCAGGCAGGGCAGCTGCTTTTCTAAGGGCCATGAGCCCCGTGCAAGCTGGGAGAGGTGGAACCAGGAGCAGAAAGCAGGCTGGTGTCCCTCACTGCAAAGCACATTGCAGCAGGGTTTTCCTTAAGTCTGTATCCTTGTGACTTAACTGAGTCACTGGTTAATCAATTACCTGGCTCGCTAGCAGTGCACTGCAGGGGAAGAGTCTGTCTGGATTCCAATGGAGGATTCCTACAAGCAAGTGGAGGGAAGATGGTTCAGACTCAGCAAATTGTGCAGACTTGGTGATCAAAGACACTGAGGCTAGGTCTGCTCTGCTCTGTAATAAAGTTACTTATTTAAATGCATTTCTTTTGTTCCTCTTGGGACTTGACTGTGGGGATCCTGACCTCATGCGATCCTTGCTGAAAATCCCTAGAGACTCAACTCGGGGTCCCCAGCAGGGATGTAAACAGGCAGTAAAAAAGTTAACTGGTTAAATAATGTAATTGTAATTGGTTAACTGACTAACCATGTGGCTGGGGTACCTCCACACTGCAAGTGGGGGACTGCTCCAGCCGGCCAAGGTCCTGCCAGGCTGGCCGCAGCCCTGCCCTCCATAACCAGTTACCTGGTAAGCATGCTGGTAAGACCAATGCTTACTGATTAACCAGTTAACTTTTTTTATCCCTAGTCCCCAGCTACTTTTCTGTGGGAGTTGGTTTTTTTAAAGCCCTGGAGAAGGGTAATGAAGTGAAGTCTAGCCCACCCAAGGTTACATTTATTCATCAGGCTCCGTTAAGGCCTCTGTGTGTTATGTGGATTCCCCCTCCCTGCCCGGCTTGCAGTGATTTGCCAGGAAAGGGCAGGCCTTTTAATCTAATTTCCATCCTGCCGTCCCACCCTGCTGCAGTGAGTGTCCCGCTCTGGGCCGATTGGCTCAGTGCAGCGACTGAGTTTGGATGTTTCTTGGAGATCTCGTGTCTTCCCGCATGCAGAGCGTACTGCGAGGAGAGCGGCTTTCCAATCGGCGGCTCCCTGCATTCCAGCACATCGCAGCCACCAAGCACCAGATGGGGCGCTGCGGCCCGAGGGACTAGAGATCCCTGCTTTTCGATGGACAGTGTTAAATTGCATGGTTCAGCACTGCTATCCCACGAGCAGGCTCTTCCACTGCTTTTCAAACAGCTCTCGGCAGGCCACTCGGAGAGGTCAAACTGCAGAGGATAGAGGGCTCCGGGGAGGTGGGGAAAAGCTTTTGGTTGTCTACGGCTGGTGCCCCGGACAAGGGCAGAAGAGGGCAATCTACAGTCCAATGAATTTGCTGTCAGCCTACCCTGCCTGCGTGAGTTCAGTTCCTTTGGATACCAGCAGTGACATGTAACTGATGACTTGGCAACGTAAATTGCTGGTGCAGGAGGCGAAAGCAAAGAGTGGAACCATTTACATGCAAAATATTCTGAGAGTAATGATCAGATGGGAGAGTCATCAGGAATGTGAAATGCTGATAGGCATCGTGGATGTCGAATGATGCGTTCTAATGGGGCAGACGTGGTGGGGTTGCCAGATAGCACGGCATCGTTTCCTGTGCAAATTCCGTATGTCCGGGGCCTCGCGTGATGAATCAGTTTCATTATTGGGATCCTGTCTTGATTTGAAATTGGGGCATCCGTCACCAGCAGAGCCGGCTGCCACCTGAGATGTCTTCAGAGCTAGATCATCTTCCAGGCCGTGTTTGTTGGATAGATCAGTCCACATGGGCCCATGATCACTGCAAACCCCTGAACCATGTTTTGTTTGTACTCCCCACCAGTCTTAAACCCTTCCTGGCCTTCAAAGCCATGGTGAGGATGAAAAAACGTAAAAAACAACTAATAGCTTTGCAGCACCTTAGAGACTAACAAAATCTGTACAGAATCATAGAATATGAGGACTGGAAGGGACCTTGAGAGGTCATTGAGTCCAGTCCCCTGCCCTCATGGCAGGACCAAGTACTGTCTAGACCATCCCTGATAGACATTTATCTAACCTACTCTTAGGGTGTGTCTAGACTACATGCCTACTTCGACGGAGGCATGTAGATTAGCCAGATCGGAAGAGGGAAATGAAGCCGCGATTAAAATAATCGCGGCTTCATTTAAATTTAAATGGCTGCCCCGATCTGCTGATCAGCTGTTTGTCGGCAGATCGGGGCAGTCTGGACGCGATGCGCCGACAAAGAAGCCTTTCTTCATCGGCACAGGTAAACCTGGTTTCACGAGGCTTACCTGTGCCGATGAAGAAAGGCTTCTTTGTCGGCGCGTCGCGTCCAGACTGCCCCGATCTGCCGACAAACAGCTGATCGGCAGATCGGGGCAGCCATTTAAATTTAAATGAAGCCGCGATTATTTTAATCGCGGCTTCATTTCCCTCTTCCAATCTGGCTAATCTACATGCCTCCGTCGAAGGAGGCATGTAGTCTAGACACACCCTATAATATCTCCAGAGATGGAGATTCCACAACCTCCCTGGGCAATTTATTCCAGTGTTTAACCACCCTGACAGTTAGGAACTTTTTCCTAATGTCCAACCTAAACCTCCCTTGCTGCAGTTTAAGCCCATTGCTTCTTGTTCTATCCTCAGAGGCCAAGATGAACAAGTTTTCTTCCTCCTCCTTATGACACCCTTTTAGATACCTGAAAACTGCTACCATGTCTCCCCTCAGTCTCCTCTTTTCTAAACTAAACAAACCCAGTTCTTTCAGCCTTCCTTCATAGGTCATGTTCTCTAGACCTTTAATCATTCTTGTTGCTCTTCTCTGGACCCTCTCCAATTTCTCCACCTCTTTCTTGAAATGTGGTGCCCAGAACTGGACACAAGACTCCAACTGAGCTTTTGTGGGCACAACCCAGTTCTTCAGATGAATGGAGTTAAAGGAGTCCAGGTGCCAAAACAATAGCAGAGAAAGAGAGAGGGTTGGGGGGGAGGGGGAAGAGAAGGAAAAAGAAGGCAAACAGGGGGAAAACATTGTCAATTATAATGTCCATGCTAAATGAAGCAGATAGAGTGTGGGTACCAGGGCCAGCTTTAGGAAGTGCGGGGCCCAATTTGAACAGTTTCTATGGGACCCTGGCAGCCAGGACTTTTTGTAGAGCAAAAAAACCCCCCAAAACCAAAAACCCCAGCACACACAAAAAGAGTCACAGCCCCTTTAAGTCGCCAGCTACAGGTACAGGGCAGAGTCCTGACTTCCCGCCAAACCCTGAGGCCAACTCCCCCTCCCGCGGCGCAGGGAAACTCCTGTGCTCGACTCACCCCTCCTGCGGTGCAGGGAAGCCGCCGTGCTCCTCCTCCAGGGCTGACACCCCCTCCCGCAGCACGCCCGGCATGCCAGCATGCTTCTGGCTTTAGGGCACAGGGCCCTCTTAGGTGCCGGGCCCGATTCGGGGGAATCGGGCGAATTGGCCTAAAGCCGGCCCTGGTGGGTACTAAGTACTCAAGTCCCCAGTGCTTGGGTTTTTATGTCACTAGGATGTGGAATGTAGCGGGTGGGTTCCCACCACTAGATGGCACTAGGTGACTGTAGGGAGGGTCCCTGACGAGGCTGGCTGTAGGACAAAGGGTATGTCCCTACTGCGTTTAAGAGTTACCATGCAACAGCAGTACCTGTGTTGCAGAGTGTGCAGGATCCAGCTGTGGATTAGGTGTGTACAAGTCAAGAAAAGCACCTTTGCTTTTTAAGGGTGCTGCAGTCTTGTCTTCTCCGGGGGAGGGGAGCTGCTGGGGAAGAGGGGGTGTCAGGAGCAGCTTGGACTCAGGGCCTCTTGTTTCTGGGGTGTAGAGAGGTTTCCAGGTGCTAGGAGAGAGAAGGAGTCTGGGTTCTGACTGTGCGCAACACTCGCCACAGCGAAGATGGGAAATTAGCGCCTGTTCCCAGCTCCTGAGTGTCAGGGAAGTTTTATGTTTCTGTATCACCAGCCAGCAGCTGTTTTGGTCATTGCTAATGGACTATGTAAGATACACAAGGATGACCCTACAGTGACTTCCTCTCTCTATGTGTAAAGCACCTGCTGATGGCAGTTCCTCCCACTGTATAGGACATGTAAAGTCTGTCCATGGGAATCGCTGTCAGTCACTGATTCTTTGGGGACATGCTTGGTTTTCTGGCAGCCTCATCCCCACCTCCTTTGTACTAAGATCCAGGGACACAGAGGCTACACCTACACTGCAGCGCTATTTTGGGATCCCGAAATAGCTATTCCGCGTCTTTTGAGCGCGCCCTTTATTTCAAAATATGATGGGCTCGCTAGTCCGGCGTCCCTAAAAGCCTCATTCCGCGAGGAGGAAGGGACGTTTCGGAATAGCGGGTTATTTTGAAAGAAGCGCGGTGTAGGCGGCGCCCCATTTTGAAATAAGCTATTTTGAAATCAACTCGAAATAAGCAACGCAAGGGCTGGCGGAGCAGCATCCTCGGCAGCGGCCGAGTTCCATTTGTTCCATGGATTTTTGAGAGCTTTTGTGAACGACTGCCCAGTGCTGGGCCCCTGGCACAGGACCGACCGAAAAGCCCTCCCCAGCCTCGGGGGCTACACTGAGGTCATGTCCTTGAAGGCGGCTTTGACAGTCAGCAACCTGAGGCTTGGTCAGTCTGACTGAGGAGCTGCAAGACTGGCAGCTGTCTGGGAGGGGAGGCAGGAGAGCTCTGGAGTAAGGCGCTTCCCAGTTCCTTGCAGAGAACCTGAGGGGACAGGATCCCAGCTTGGCAGCTGCAAGGAGAACAATGGAGAGAGACCTCAAGGTCCTGAGACCTGCAGATTGCTGTTTAACTAGAAGAAAACAGCAGCCCCTCACCAGGGACAAAACCCAGCGACCCCCGCCAAAGAGGGCACTGTTGAATCCTGCACCTGCTTTCCCTCACACGCTCTTCCTAGTAGGGTCCTTAGGCTGAGACGAGCCAGGCTGGCTGGATGGGACATCAGTCCCAGCCCCACAGAGCAGTTAAGTTATGCGATCGAGGGGCCGTCTTTGAAGGATGTATGCTGGTTCTGCCCACTGCACACGTCTCTGCTAGCCCAAGTGACCCTTGTGTCTCTGGCCCAGGCCTCGTGTCTCTGAGCAGCCCTTTGGGGGCCTTCTGGGCAAGAGGCCGGGGCATGTTAGCTGGCTTGTTTGGCATCGAGGCCTTTTAAGCTGCTGGTGCTTTGTGTTCCCGCAGTGGCAGCTTTATTTGTTAAACCAGAGTCAAGAGGACAAGCTGCATGTCAGGCCTCTGGTAGGACGGCTGGTGACCTTGCTCCCCTGAGGGAAAAGTGGTCACTCTAAATTACGTCTGTACTTCAGCTTTCAGGTGTCTTCTGGCGGCTGTAGCCTTCACCATGATGCACTTGGGGCTCACGTTTCAATCAAGCGCATGCTGGGGAGTCAGTCACTGTCAGTGCCTCGAGGAGGCACTCCCCTGAGGGCTCAGGTATTATATCTGCAAGGAAGAGCTCTCCCCGCTGACCAACGTTCCAGCGATTTCCTACTGATGTGAGCGGCTGAATAATTGTGTCAGCGTTAAACGTGGTTCCACAGGCCTGTTCCCAAGAGGATTTTTTTCCTGGTTACTTTGGAGCCATAAAGATGTACAATAAGTAACACACTAAGGACACAGCTTCACTTGCTGTGCTGGAGATTGATGTTCTGGCAGTCGATTTAGCGGGTCTAGTGTAGACCCGCTAAATCGGATGCTGAGGGCAGCTCCGGCCAGCACCTGTTCTCCTTGCAGTTGTGAGGGAAGCAGATCCCTCTGTGGGGATGCCGCCAAGTTCGGCTTAAGGTAAGCCGACTCAGGCTACGTATTCTACATAGCTGGAATTGCATACCTTAAGAGGACTAGTGCAGACTCGGTCAAAGTCAGGTCTAGTGCAGACTCAGTAAAGACAGATCGGTTAAGAGCCGTCTCCATGACAAACCTCTCTCCCTAAAATGTGTAAACTCAGACCAGGCAAGGCAACTCCTGCTCAGCAACATGGAGGAAGGGGAATGATTAAAGGTTTTAACTAGCATGACTCATTAGCAATCAGAGTTATCAATCAGCTGCAGTGTCCTGCCAACTTCTCGAACCCCATCCAACCGTGATTCTTGTAACATTTTGCACGCACCTGTGTGACGTAGCAGGGAGTGTATTAATTCTATTTGCCTCTCTATTCACTCTGTTTGCCATGTGGAGTTGTATGTGATTCCACAGTTCTGTGCTGTTCTGGAGTAACTCTGTGTGTGTGCGTGCCTCAGTTTCCCTGGGCACTGCAGCACTATCTGGATGAGGAGGGGGAGGCTGGGCATGTCTCACTGTGGAGGTATGTCAGTCTCTCATGTCCTGAGGACCAGGTGACAGCAAATAACACCTTGGGCCTGGAAGCAGGACAAAGCAGGAGGCAGGGCTGCCTGCGGGGCTGTGAGCAGTTGCTAGGTGTGTGTTAGTTTTGGCTGGCTGGGGGAGAAGGGAGCCTCGCTGGCCTGGGGGGCCAGGGCAAGGGCTCAGAGCTGGGCCTCCCTTCCCCCAAGATGGATTGTACTGAATGCTCCTGGTTCCTGTAACTACAAATCTGGGCAACGCCGTGTCCCTGTGAACCAATAAACCTTCTGTTCTACCAGCTGGCTGCAGATGGGGGTGCAGGGCCTGGCGACTCTCACACACTCTGTGACAAGCTGCCAGCGGGATCTTTGCACCCCAATCCCCCCGATCCCCAGTAGAAGCTGGCTCCAGCTCACAGCTCAGAGTCCAAAGAGCTTCCAACATGGCTGCTTGGCTGTTCTGCCCGGCTGCTGGCTCCTAGCCGGGCAGTTTCCCGCTGCTTTTATCATCCAGCTCTGTGCATGGGGCTCAGTGCAGCACGGCTGCAGAGACAGGCCTCAGGCCAGTATTGTTGCTTTGGCCATCGCACCCCCAGGAGGGGACAGATAACTCCAGCCCTATGTCAGCACCATGAGCCTACATTAGCTCAGGAGTTAAAGTAGCTTGCCCGTAGTCACAGTGCAGATAAGCAGAACTGGGCCTAGAACCAGGTGCTCCGAGGTGCGGTCTGCTGCTCTAACCCTTAGTTCTTGCTGCCAGGCAATGCTAGTGGGTGACAGCAGGGGAAAAGGCAGGGATCATTTTTCGACCCTGCTTCAGGCCATGACTGGTAATTCATGGTCTGAAGCCCAGGGAGGAGCTGTTGTCTGAAATCCCCAGGGTTCTGATCCAGCAGAGTTCAAACCGGGTGTGTTTTATTCCTGTTAACCTTTAATCCTAGGAGGAACTTTTCATAATTGCAACAATTGTCTTTGAACAACAACAACAGCGCTAATAAAAGGTCAGTAATGAATGAAAAATATGCGGAGTGAAAGCTGCCACCAATCAGACAAAGAAGCACCATGTTAATGTGTCATTTTTTAATCTAAAAAATATTTATTTTTAAGGCCTAATTAAGAAGGGGCTGTTTTTTTTGGTGAGCAGGGAGGGCTCTTCACCAGTATTTTCAAGCTGATTTTATATTTTAAATATATTTTTCAGCCTTTGTAAAGCAATCATTCCAGATTACTAGATATTTAAACTCACTGGAACAAAGATATGATTTTAAATTAATCAGAGCAGTTCAGCATATTCATAATAAAATTAATTGCTTTTAGAAAAAGGGAACACTAATTTAGTTTCTGTGATTTTCATAACAAGATATGTTTGTGACATTTTGTTATTTGTTTATCTTAATATAGGTTAAAAAAATTTAGGCATATCAAAGGATTTAATATCTTAGGAAAGTACTGATTTTGGGACAGGGTCTCTCAAAACTAGTTAATCAAACAGAAGTAAAAGGGAAATTCTTTTGTCCTTTAAGGACTCTTTCCAACAGGGGTAGTGTGTGTATGTGTGTGTGTGTGAAAAGAAAGTAGGGGTGTGTGTGTGTGTGTGTGAAAGGAGAGTAGGAATGGATAGAAAGGACAGGAAGATTTTGGAAGCAAGTATTTGTATTATAGCAATTAAAATGTGTATTTTAGATAAGGGTATTTTTTTGAAGAATTTATTTTAAAAACTTAGTCTGAAGATCCAAGTGTTTAAGGTTAAAGCTGAATACTCAGATTGTGCATCTAAATATCTATGCATAGATTTTTTTAAGAGATGTGATTATATAATCTTCAGCAACAAACTAATGCAATATTTAAACTAAGGCCCTGTAGACATAGTAATGCACAGCTGGTTTTGTCAGCAAATAGGGTGGCATATGCCCCTGAATGCCTCTTTGCAGTGTCAGGGTTATGCTAATAGGTCTGGTGAACTGGAAGGCTTTTCACTTTTAAGTTAACAGATCCACTTCTGGGGAAGAGTCACGGGTGTGCAAGCCACCAGGAATGATCGGTTTAGAGCAATGCTACTCCACATGTGGCCCGTTTATTTGTGGCCCATGGTACAGTTTGGGTTTATGCGGGGCTCAACATGTGGTCTGCAGGTGGGAGCCAAAACAAAAAAGTCATCAATAGAATAGTCTTCTGTTGAGATGCGTTTTAGTAGTGACATTCCTGCACTGTCATTGCTCATTAAAAGTGCTTGTCATATGGGTAGAAATCAGGTAACTATTGCATTTTATTAATATCAGCAGAACTGACTTAAATGGGACCTGTGTGTTGTATAGTCTTGCCTTACTCTTTGTATTCACGCCCATCCGTGTGAAAGAAGCTGTTTGCATATATTTGCATATATATGCAACCACACTTAAGTTGTGGCCCTCGGCATGTGCTGTGAGTATCATTGTGGCTCCCAGGGTTTCCAAAGTTGAGTAGCCGTGGTTTAAAGACAGGACGAGGGGAGAGGTTGAGCACTAAGGCCCAGGGGAGGCATTGTCTCTCCTTGCCTCTGAAATCTGCTGACCACGCCGTTAATTAACATGGAACTGAGACCTAGAGCTGGAGCCAGTCCAGAGGGATTTTTGCAGCGGGAGTTGGATTAGATCCATGGGAGTTAGAGGCTTTGTCTACACTAGCTATTGAGCCACAAAGCTTTTGTCATTCACAGGTGCTTAATCCCCTCCCCGCTCCCAAATCACAAAAGCTTCGCTGGGCAAGTACTAGCGTAAAAATAGTGCTTTGTCGGCAGGAGAGCGCTCGTGCTGACAAAGCAAACACTGCTCGCAGGGGGTGGAAGTTTTGTCTGCAGAAGTGCCCACAAACAGCGTTTACGTGCCTGTCGGCATGGCCCTGTCGCTAAAAGCTGCGTAGTGTGGACCTACCCCTAGAGAAATAGCCTTTTCCTTGCAGGGTGAGACGGGCCAGGGATTGATTTAGTTGTTCTCCTGGCGGATCATCTCTGCAAATGGACGAGGCTCTCCATGGGAGGAGCTCATGGCATGGGTGATCTGAGGGCACTGCGGGGGCCAGCAAGATGCTGCCATGGCTGCTTGAACTGGTCAGTGCCCCTGCTAGGCGGAGGGATGGATCCCCTAGAACAGGGGTTCCCAACTTAGGGTACGCATGCCCCCAGGAGGTATGAGAAGCTTGTCAAGGGAGTACGGGGAATATTTGGTAAATAACTACCTAACTGAAATATTCCCAAAGTAGTAGTGTTAGTGAAAAAAGTTGCGGATTGGAGAGAGAGCTAACTGATCTCTGCAATAACCAGAAACTCCGAACTGATTTCCAGCCAGTGAAGTTACAAAATTTTTGGTGTACCCTGGGAGAAGCATATCCCATTCTTACTAAACGTGCTCACAAGGCTTTAATTCATGTATAACAACTTATCTCTGTGAATTGGATTCTCAGTCCTGTTCTCAATCAAATCCAAAGCAAGAAACAAACTGGAGGCTGAACATGAAATGCAGGTATCTCTTTCAAAAACTATTCCGAGAATAAAACTGCTGGTTGACAAGAAACAGAATCAAGGGTCTCACTAATAAATTTGACTGTGTTCTGATAAACATTTAACAACTTTATAATGTACCGAAGAAAGTTTTCTTTATGAAAAATTAATTAATCTGTTTATTTAATTTCTTACATGCAGATGCATGGTAAACTCTAGAATTTATTTCCTTTCATATTGAATAGGGGGGACGGGAAGGTTTACTAAAAGCCAAGGGGGTCCGGGGACCGAAAAAGGTTGGGAACCCCTGCCCCAGAACAAGCGAGTAACTGGTGAAAGGAAGAGCAAAGATGTTTTCCTCCTGCCAGGCCCCCTCAGCCTGTGCCCTTGTGAATCAATCAGTGTCTAACTACACGCCCTTCCTTCCCTGCGTGAAATGCCCTTGGATCCCAGGCACTCAATCCTATTAATTTCCACTGCTAGCGGGGCCGGATGATTATTTTTAAAGCAGCACAGGCTGCATTGGGAGACTCCCGGGGTTCGTTCTGCTGCCATGGCAGAGGCATGAAGATTATGCATTTGCCTTAGAGCGCAAACTGACTCTTCCAACGCATGATAATGAACATGGGGGACAAAAATTAACCCCCTGCTGGGTTCTTGTAAGTGGGAACGTTAAGTCTACGTGGGAATCCGCCACAAAACGTGACAGGAGTTCCCAGCTGAGTTCAGGTGATGTGAAAAAAAAAAAGCGTATGGGTCAGAGATACTTGAAGGACACTGGCGTTTCTGAGGTTCAAAACAACGAACCCGGGGAATTGTTCCAGCAGGGCAAGCTCTGAACCACTTACAGACGATGGGGAATTGAGCGAGCTTCCAGAACAGCTCAGCTTTCTAATGTCCCCACCGTGTAGTCCAGAGCACAGAGCTCTCGTCCCCACCGGCACGGAAAGGACACGGTAGGGTCACGGTGTCAGGAACAGAGCTGTGACCAGACACGGCTGGCACAGCGCAGTCAAACTGGCTGCTGGTCTAAGACTTGATTCTAGTCTCTCAGGGTATGTCTACACTACCACCCTAGTTTGAACTAGGGTGGTTAATGTAGGCATCCGAAGTTGCAAATGAAGCCCAGGATTTAAATTTCCCGGGCTTCATTTGCATCTTGTTGGGCGCCGCCATTTTTAAATGCCCGTTAGTGCGGACTCCGTGCCCACGGCTACACACGGCACAGAGTAGGTAGTTCGGATTAGGCTCTCTAATCCGAACTACCGGTACACCTCGTTCCACGAGAGCCTAATCCGAACTACCTACTCCATGCCGCGTGTAGCCGTGGGCACGGAGTCTGCACTAGCGGGGATTTAAAAATGGCGGCGCCCGGCAAGATGCAAATGAAGCCTAGGAAATTCAAATCCCGGGCTTCATTTGCAACTTTGGATGCCTACATTAACCACCCTAGTTCGAACTAGGGTGGTAGTGTAGACATATCCTCAGGGCTCCTAAGGCAGCATCATTCTTCTGTCCCTGGGCTTGCCTTGACTTTCTGCTGGCATAACATCTCCCTGGCTTTGGGAGGGCAGGGCTCCAAAGAGACAACTCACATCCCCATGCAGTGTGCACCACAGAGGAGCAGCCCAGAACCAGAGGCGCTAGAGAAGAAAGTGCCAATAAAGAACCCAGCTAGCTGCTGCTCTCGATAGCAGGTTCAAATTCGACCTGCTTTCCTTGTTGGTAAATATTCCGCTTGGAACTTGGAGCTCTTGCTGATCTATTCACAAATCCCGCAGCTGTGGTACCTTCTGGCAAAGGCAGAGCCAGGTGTTACCTGCATGTCTATGCTGGAGAGATGCGGATGCTAGGACGGATGGATTAATATATGCAGTGGATGAGAAACTGAATATGAGTCACCAGGGTGCCCTTATAGCCAAGAAGGCTCATGGCATATTGAGGTGCATTAGGAGGAGCATTGCCAGCAGATCCAGGGAAGTGATTATTCCCCTTTATTCAGCACTGGTGAGGCCACATCTGGAGTATTGCGTCCAATTCTGGGCCCCTCTGTTACAGAAAGGGTATGGACGCATTGGAGAGAGTCCTGTGGAGGGCAACAAAAATGAGCGGGCTGGAGCACATGACGTATGAGGCGAGGCTGAGGGTTTTGGGTTTATTTAGTCTACGGAAGGGAAGAGTGAGGAGGGATTTGATAGCAGCTTTCAACCACCTGAAAGGGGGAGGGGAGTCCAAAGAAGGAGAGAGGCTGTTCTCAGCAGTGACGGATGGCAGAACAAGGAGCAGTGGTCTCAAGTTGCGGTGGGGGAGGTCTAGGTTGGATATTAGGAAAAACTATTTCCCTAGGATGGTGGTGAAGTGCTGCCAGGGGTTCCCTGGGGAGGGGGTGGAATCTCTGTCCCTCGAGGTGTTTAAGTCCCAGCTTGACAAAGCCCTGGCCTGGATGATTGAGTTGGTTGGTCCTGCTTTGAGCAGCGGGTTGGACTCGATGACTCCTGAGGTCTCTTCCAACCCTGGGAGTCTATGAATATCACAAGGGTTCACACCCAGGAGTTACTGTCCAAACGGCAATTCCCCAGGGATGTGAGATAGGAAACCAAGAACTGGGGGGTGGCAGCTGGTCGATTGGGTAGTTTCAGCCCATTCGGTGCATGGTAAAGATGCAATTGCTGTTGGTTATAAAGTGCAGCCTGAAGCAAGTTTACTTTATCAGAACACCCAAGGAAGCCCGGAGCCCTTTGGGATCAGTAGAGGAACATAGAAAAATTCCTGCAAGCCAGCTTTTCTGGCTCACATTTGGTACAAATTCTGAGCTACTGTAGCGTCTGTGAACCCTGTGAAAATCAGATCTGCCTGAGTACATTGGCCAGTTTTGCATGTAAGCTGACATTTGACCTGCCACATAAAAACCCATCTTTAGAGCCTCATTAACCTACATGGGAATCAGCCATTCAACATGACAGGCGTTCACAACAGAGTTAAGGTTACAGGAAAAAATCGTATGGGTCAGAAATACTTGAAGGACCCTGGCGTTTCTGATCTTTAAAACAATGAACTCTGGGAATTATTCCAGCAGGGCAAGCTCTGAACTGCTTACAGGCCTCAAACAGAGAGAGTTTAAAAGAGCAACCTCAGAGCAAATGGGGCTGGAGTTGGATCCCGCTGTCTTTTCCCCTCCCACCTCTTCTCATCCCCACTTTGACTGCTAATCTCTCATTTACAGCTCATGCAGCTCTGTGTGAATGGCGACCGTCTGTGAAGGCAAAGCCAAAGACCATGTGGGGACTTCACTCCTCTTTAACTTTGGCTCCAAGGAAGGGGCTGTAAGAGTCTGTGCTCTGAGGAAAGGGGATATTTGGATTGAAAAACTGACAGAACTTTGTAAAACACTTCTTTGCATCTGAGCTTGTTAGAGTGGTGACTGTCACCATGGTGTCTGGGCAGCATCCGGCACAACAGGGCCCTGATCTCAGCGGGTATGTCTACACTACCCTCCTAATTCGAAATAGGAGGGTAATGTAGTCATACCGCAATTGCAAATGAAGCCCGGGATTTGAATTTCCCGGGCTTCATTTGCATGAAGCCGGCCGGCGCCATTTTTAAATGCCGGCAGTTCGAACCCCGTGCCGCGCGGCTACACGCGGCACGGAGTAGCTAGTTCGGATTAGGCTTCCTAATCCGAAATAGCTGTACTCCTCATTCCTCGCACCCCGCCTCCCAGCCACTCCCCTGCTCCCGTCAGGCTTCCGTCGGGCGCCCAGCCGGAAAACCAGAAAATACTGGACATTGCACATATCCGATATTTTCTGATTTTTTTTACCGGACAGAAAGCCCCAAAACTGGACTGTCCGGTTGAATACCGGACACCTGGCAGCCCTACTCCCTGTGTGTCTGGGAAGCACCTGGCATGAAAGGGCCCTGCTCTCAGTTATAAATGAATAGTAACAACTGCATGAGGTTGCCAGAACCCACTGATCTCCCTGGATGCTCCTGCCCCTGCTAGGTTTATGCTGCCTTTCAGATTCAGTCCTGATTGATTGATCTGGATTTTGGACCCTGTACCAAAATGCTCTAGATGACCATCAAACCCAGGGCCTGTGCACCAGGGTCATGAGGGATCATATGGTGTTTTCTGTAGGAGGATGGTTTGTTCATTCTGTGCCTTGGCCAAAGCCCAGCCTTAGTGATTTCACTCCCATAGAGGGGGATGTATCATAAACAGATGCTCAGTTATGCCCAGGCCCCTCTGTGTTGCTCCGGCAGTGTAACGGGGCTTTCGGTGGGCAGAAGGCACCTCCAGAGAGCTGCTCCATGCAATCATACTACTGGCCTTCACAGCCCATATGGCGCTGGCAGAGAGGCCATTGGGGGCCAGGAGACGCAGCCTCTGGGGCTGCCCTTGCTAGGACTGGTCAAAAGGGGACCATTTCTTTTGAAATGTGCCTTTTCTCATCGAACATTTCACATTTCCAATTTCTGTGGCCAGCCATGGCAGTCACGGACACCTCGGTCACTTTTGTTCCCAGGGTATGATGGGGGCAGAGACACCTTAAAACCACCTTGGCCCTTCCTGCTCCAGCTCTTCCCCAAGCGCAGAGAATCGGGCTCCAGCACGTGGCCCTGCCTGACAATCTCTGTCAGTACGGACGCAGGCACATCCCCAAAGGAGAGGCTAGGAACCTGCGTCACTCTGTGGGGCTCCCTTTTGGGAGGAGCCCAGCCAATGAGAACTCCCCTCTGCCCAGGAGCGCTCAGCTTCTCATGCCTTTAAAAAGCGGCAGGTGAACAGATGTGGAGGGGGTGGAGGAGTGTGGCTAACCCTGCTCATTTCCTGTGGCCAGCCCCGAAGGCCCCCCCATCCTGGCAGGTAGTCACGCATTGGCCATCATAACAACGCTCCAACAGAACTGGCTGTGCTGGAGAAAGCTGTCCAGAGAGGTAGAAATTTGTAATGGGTTGTGGGGCATAGGATCTGCATGAGATACTCTCACCTTCTCGTCACTGTTGGAGTGAGCCACAACCACTCTGATTTCATTGGCACTGATGTCACACGCCCATCGCTGCAGCTCTGCCTCTCTTTTGCTTCAAGCAGAAGAACATAAGAATGGCCAGACTGGCTCAGAGCAAAGCTCCATCTAGCCCAGTATCCTGTCTGCTGACAGTGACCAATAGCAGATGCCCTAGAGGGAACAACAGGTATTCCTCATGTGATCCCTCTCCTGTCATCCATTTCCAGACAAATAGAGGCTAGGGACACCATTCCTACCCATCCTGGCTAAGAGCCAGTAATGGACCTAACCTCCATGAATCTATCTAGCTCTTTTTTTGATCCCTGTTAAAGTCCTAGCCTTCACCACATCCTCTGGCAAGGAGTTCCACAGGTTGACTGCGCGCTGAGTGAAGAAAAGGAAGTGAGTTGCACCATGCAAAAGCTTACGCCCTAATACATCTGTTAGTTTTTAAGGTACCACCCGACTCCTAGTTGTTTCTGCGGACCAGACAAACACGGCAGCCCCTCTGAAACCAAACTCCAGGGGCACTCTAAAGAGCACAGCGCTTGCTCTTTGCACCCACATTCAGTTTCGTTGGGTGCAGTGACACGTGCAGTGAATTCCATCCTCTGAACTGAGCAAAACTCACATGGCCAAGTAAGAGCAGGAAGAGGATGAACCAAACCCCGCCAACGAGCCAAGTGCGATCACTGCCCAGAGAAGGAATTTGGTTTGGTTCCCGACTCCCCAGTTCTTCCAGGCCAGGCCCAAGGAATGCAAACTCGGCTGTGTTTAAAGAAGACTGGCCCACAGAGTCTGCTCCACCTAAAATGGAGACAGGGAAGTTGCTAAGCACAGAGCGACATGGAGAGAGCTGGAACTGGTCCCCGTGCCCGTATTGTCCCTCCCTGTGCACGGAGGCATGTCACGCGGCTACAGCTTCTCTTCCAGAACTGCTTAATGAATTTTCCCAGCTGCCTAGCTGCCCTGCATGCCTGGGAGGCTGGACCGTTTGCACAGCATTAAATTAGCAATTCTAGGACCATTGATTCAACCAGAAAATGCAAAAGGATTTTTCCTCCCAGGGCCGGGCTGCTGTGAAACACATGGGGGGAATGTCAGGATGCTGGTAGCTGCCTAGGGAGGTGATGAGAGGACACTGGCTAATTTATGTGTCCACAAACAGTGTTTCCTGCAAGTTGAGTGCTTGGGCAGCCACCCAGCAGACATTCAAATGCCGCCCAGCTGATTAGCAGAGCGCCCACCGCTGGAAGCATGTGTTCCTACTGGTGGTGCACATCCACACGTGCCTTGGTGCACATAGCAACATTTATTCCGTACATGCATGGAAAAGTCCGGGAGAACATTGCCTACGGACCCAGGCCAAAAAATGTCAAATACTGCTCCACTTTAACGGCAGTGCAGAGTCCATGCCACGGAAGTTGAGCTCAGAGTTTTTTGTGAATTGCTTCCCTGGAGATCACCATGGCAGGACAGGCGCATCCGAAGTCTCATTTCCCACAGTGCTTCTCAGGCGCCAAGTGGGCCCATAGGACGGCCTATAACTGATTACTCCAATCAGTGAGCAGCGGTAATAACCCGGAGGACAGGAGAGCAGCTGCAGATAAATTTCCTGCCACCCAGCAGCACCAGGCAGTTCAGTTTTATGACTCGAGGAGAGCAATCGCTCATCTCCTCTGAGCGAGTAATCGCCCGCGCAGGTAGATGGTGATTTCTTTGCATATGGAAGCAATTTAACCTTTTCAACACTCCGGAGGAGCCAACCCCCACTCTGTACTTGCAGACAATTCTCCTCTAGTGGGATGAATATTTTAAAAATTGCCGGATGCCTCTGGCTTGTACCGGTTTTGCAGCACTGAACATAAGAACATTAGAGCGGCCAGGCTGGGTCAGACCAAAGGTCCCTCTAGCCCAGTATCCTGTCTGCTGACAGTGGCCAGCACCAGGTGCCCCAGAGAGGGTGGACCGAAGACAATGATCAAGCGATTTGTCTCCTGCCATCTCTCTCCAGCCTCTGACAAACAGAGGCCAAGGACACCATTTTATCCCCTGGCTAATAGCCTTTTATGGACCTAACCTCCATGAGGGAGGGAACACAACAGGGAATCCTCACGTGATCCCTCTCCTGTCATCCATTCCCAGACAAACAGAGGGTAGGGACACCATTCCTACCCATCCTGGCTAATAGCCATTGATGGGCCTAACCTCCACGGATCTATCTAGCTCTTTTTTGAACCCTGTTAAACTTCTAGCCTTCACTTCACCCTCTGGCAAGGAGTTCCACAGGTTGGCTATGTGCTGAGTGAAGAAAAACTTCCTTGTGTTTGTTTTCAACCTGCTGCCTATTAATTTCATTTGGTGACTCCTAGATCTTATATTGTGGGAATAAGTAAATAACTTTTCCTTATTCACTTTTTCCACACCAGTCATGATTTTATACATCTCTATCATATCCCCCCTTAGTCTCCTCTTTTGTAGCTCTGTAACCTGTGGGCTTTGGTGGAGTCCCTCCTGATTTACACCAGGTACACAAGAGCAAAATTGCACCCTATGTTTGCAATCCTTATGGTGTGTGTGTGTCACAGAGCCAGGGCTATCTTATCAGCATGGGGAAGGCCTAGATCTCCGCTTGAGATCCTGTCCAGGTCTCCTTGCTGAGATTCCTGCCTGCCTGATAGGGATATAAAAGTCTCGTTTACTTGGTTATGATGTTTCAACTGATTAAAGGGGGGGGGGCAGCCTGGGATTATCGGTTAATGTTCATAATTACATGTGGGCTCCCACCCTGCCCTGGGGAGCCAGCTGCCACCCAGTATGGCTGCCTCCGATACAGAAGCAGCAGCATGAACTGGGAGCTGGCTTAAAAGCTGGCTCTCTGCATGCACCGGCTGCTAGGCAGCTGGCTGCTGCCCCGCACTGCAGATGGAGATAACCCTGTAACTGTTTATCCAATTAGCCCCTTGTTAGCATCCCTAGCGGGAAGGATCACACAGGACTCTGAGTCTGGCTCTGTCTGGGTTCCAGGGAGCTTTAGGGCTTTGTCCCTGGAGCCGGTTTCATTGGGAGAGAACCCAACCCTCCTTCAGGATCGCTGGCCCCCGAAACGCAGGGTAGAGCGACGGAGGTGGGGGAGTGGGTGTGCAGCCCATGTAGGCAGGGGAAGGAAGCCTCCCACGCCCACTAGCAGGACGTTGCTGGGCACTGTTGCTGCTCTGACATGGGACTCCAGGCTTTGGGGAACGGGGAAAGGGAGGTACGGGGCCAGCATACATCTTGCAAAGCTTTGCCCCTCCCAATCCCTCCGCCATAATAGTCCCCAGGGTGCTGCGCCAACCCCCCCCAATCCATAACAAAGGAGCTTTGGACCTTCATGCCTTTGGGGGAGCAGGGGGCTTGCTGCTGCTGCTGCAGGGCCATTGCACAGGCTTTCCCAGAAGGAGTGTAGGGCCCTTCCTCAGGGATCATCTGGGACTTCCCTGTGCCGGGGGGAGGGGATACACCCACCAGGCTCTGCTTGGCTCCCAGGGGCTGGTGTGAAGCTGAGAGCGAGGGGGGAAGGGGCAGAGTTCCAGGGATACCACAGGCCTTTCTGCAAGGGGATTAGGGATGGTGAGGCCGCGAACACGCCTCCCTCCCCGCCAGCCTCCCTGAGCATTGCTGGTTAGCAAGCAGCGTGCTCATCCCTCAGCAAACCGTACTGGGAAATGCAGCCCCCTCGCCCCCCTGCATCCCACCGGAATTCAGCTGGGAGCTTGGGCTGATTCCAGCTGGGCTGGACTCAGAGAGTGAGGGAGGCAGCCGCAGCCGGGGCTCAGCTCTGAGTTACAGTCAGACGCCAGCTCAGCCCAGGATCAGGCAGTGTTACTGCTTAATGGGGGCAAAGTGATTTGTGGGAAGCCAGGGGAAGGGGAGGGAGGAGGAAGAGATGGACAGAACAGGAATCCGGCTGGCAGGAGCCAGGGTTGGTTCAGTGCAGTGAATCGCGAGCACTTAGAGGCTGCCCTCACAGGAACCCAGCTCTCAGGGTCAGAGGGGTTGGAAAATTCAGCATTCAGTTAATGAATTTTTGATTAAATTAGATCGTTCTCTTTTTTCCTTCCGCCAACAAGTGGTTCCCTGCATAATTAATGTGGGCCGATTTCAGGCAGTCACTTCCTGCTGCGGAGGGGAAGAGAGATGTCATTTGCAGACAGGTTCTTCACCTTCCGCGACTAGAACACAGAAATGGGGTTGGACCAGACGGATTGGGAGCTCCTGAGCCTCCAGAAAATTTACTATTTGGGAGGAAACTTCCTGGATTTACTCAGCCAGAAATTTCCTTTTATGATTTTCTGGCTCAAAAAAACCTCTTCCAAAGACTAAGAATTTGAATAGGCTAGACTAGCTTGGAATAGAGATTTGGATCCACAGCTCTTGCTGGCCTAGTGCAACACACTTATATCTAAAGTCAAAGGAACAGCCAGAGACTGGAGATTAAGGCTTATTCACGGTGCAACCTTTTTTTTTTAAATCCCGGGCTACGTCTACACTGGCATGATTTTCCGGAAATGCTTTTAACAGAAAAGTTTTCCATTAAAAGCATTTTCGGAAAGGCGCGTCTAGATTGGCAGGACGCTTTTCTGCAAAAGCACTTTTTGCAGAAAAGCATCAGTGGCCAATCTAGACGCGCTTTTCTGCAAGAAAGCCCCGATCGCCATTTTCACGATCGGGGCTTTTTTGCGGAAAACAAATCTCTGCTGTCTACACTGGCCCTTTTGCGCAAAAGTTTTTCAGAAAAAGACTTTTGCCCGAACGGGAGCAGCATAGTATTTCCGCAAAAGCACTGACAATCTTACATGAGATCGTCAATGCTTTTGCGGAAATTCAAGCGGCCAGTGTAGACAGCTGGCAAGTTTTTCCGGAAAAGCAGAAGTCCCAGAGTATAGCCAAGGCCTGACTGAACAGGAGTCCTGTTGGGCTCCACACAAGCTAAGGGAGACGGGGGGATGGAGGGACGGGGGGGTTCATCACTGCTGAGTGCTGTTGGAAATGTAACTCCTTTGCTCCCAAGCTCATCTGTTTCGGGAATGCCTCTATAGCAAGAATTTCTGCTATGAGGTGAGTCAAAGAACCCATTTGATACTGCGATAACTTGGAGCCCGCCATAGGGTGGCACTGACCTCCCGCTAGTGCCCCTGTCTGGCTGAGTGCATGTGCCTGCACTGTGTCAGTCTGAAGCCTTTTCAGCTACTTAGCCCTCTGCCAAGTCACACCCTTGTTTAAATACAAATCCCTTCCAGAATACACTTTTACCAGGGGTCCATCTCAGTGCCTGCTGTATAGCATCCCTCTGTTTCTGTCTCTCAGACTATTCCCCATGGCTGTGTCTACACTGGCACAATCTTGAGCAAAAGCAGCCGCTCTTGCGCAAAAACTTGCTGCCTGTCTACACTGGCCACATGTTCTTGTGCAAGTATACTGACGTTCTAATGTATGAAATCAGGGCTTCTTGCACCAGAACTCTGTCGCTCCCGCTCAGGAATAAGCCCTTTTGCGCAACTGTTCTTGCGCAAGAGGCCAGTGTAGACAGGCAACATGAATTTCTTGTGCGAGAAAGCCCGATGGTTAAAATGGCCATCAGAACTTTCTTGCGCAAGAGAGTGTCTGCACTGGCATGGATGCTCTTGCGCAAAAGCACATGGCAGTGTAGACGCGCTCTTCTGGAAGAGGTTTTGCACAAGAACTCTTCCGCAAAATAATCGCCGCTTCATTTAAATTAAAATGGCTGCCGCGCTGAGCCCATCATCTGTTTGTCGGCTCAGCGCGCTAGTCTGGACGCTCCATGGTCGACATCAAAGGCATTTGTTGACTGCCCCGGTAAACCTCATCCCACGAGGCATAACAGGGAGCTTGACAAATGCCTTTGATGTCGACCGTGGAGCGTCCAGACTCGCGCGCTGAACCGACAAACAGCTGATCGGCTCAGTGCGGCAGCCTTTTTAATTTAAATGAAGCGGCGATTATTTAAATTGCTGCTTCATTTGGGTATGTCTAGTAAACTAATCTACATGGCTCTGGCGACAGAGCCACGTAGTCTAGACATACCCTTAGATAGAAGCTAGATATGGTGCTTCCCCTCCCGTCTCTTTACCCTAACCCCCTTTATTTACTTTGTGCATTATAAAAACTCTGGTGGTTTGGGGCATTTGGAAACATTACTAAACAATTATAAATAACGACACTCCCCAGACAGAGCCTTTTCAGTGCTGCCCTGTGCTCCTGGCTGCGCGGACCCGTGGGAACCTCTCAGGTGCAAGGGAAGGAGCCAGCAGCCAGCTCGCAGGCAACAGGCTTCTGCAAGGACAAGCTCCTAGACTGTTCAGGGCCCCGCTTATCTCCTGCCCGACAATACAACCGGCTCAATCGGGGCCCGTTTGCAAAGGAACTGTCAGTTTCTATTCATGAGCCATCTCTCCCCGGGGCCGGTAATGATGTTCTCCATTAATTCCAGCCCCGAGGTGCTGGGAAGTGGGCTGGCTACAAACTGTCAAGTACAATTACTTCATTACGCTGGGACGCAAGCTGCCATTAGCCAAGGCGTGTTTTGACAAGGCTTCAAGGGAACTGAGAACGCCTTAGTCAGCAGAAGCTCCCTGCAAACGGCGAGCAGCTCTGGGGGTTTAGCTGCGATGACATAGCAATGAGGTGTCATGGAGGCTAAGGCCAGAAGGACCCACGCTGCTCATCGCATCTGATCTGCCTAGCACAGACTGGAGAGCCTCCCCCAGTGACACCTGCACTTAGCTCAGCTAGGCTACGGATACATTGCCCTTTCTTGTGCAAGAAAAGATGCAAATGAGGTGAAGCGGTGAATATCTCCATGCCTCATTTGCATACTTAATGAGCCACCATTTTTGTGCAAAACCTACCTCTTGCTCAAGAGCTGTCCTTCCTGAAAATAAGTGGCAGAACGGCTCTTGCGCAAGAGGGGCTTTTTGCACAAAAATAAGCCGTGTAGACGGCTCCTTTTTGCGCAAAAGCCCCTTGCACAAAAATGGCGGCTCATTAAGTATGCAAATGAGGCATGGCAATATTCACCGCTTCACCTCATTTGCATATTTTCTTGCGCAAGAGAGGGCAGTGTAGCTGTAGCCTTAGGGTATGTCTACACTGCAGAGTTTTTCTGGCAAACCAGCCATTTTTCTGGAAAAACTACACTTACGTCCACACTGCAATTGTGTTCTTTTGCCAAAGAGTTGAAAGAATGCAGGGGTTTTTCCGACAGCAGTAAACCTCTTTCTATGAGGAACAAGCCTTTTTCTGAAAGAGCTCTTTCAGAAAATGGCATGTGTGGATGGGGAAGAGTGGGTTTTTTTGAAAGAAGAGGCCTCCAGGAAAAAACATAGGTGCCCCGGTGGCCACTCCATCCACGGCCATCAGAACTGAAGTGCAAGATAGCAGCCAATCAATGTGGACGCGATCTTTCTAAAAAGCAGATCGCTTTTTCATTGTGCTTTTCGGCTGTGTCTACACTGGCCACTTATTCCAGAAAATCAGCCACTTTTCCGGAATAACTTGCCAGCTGTCTACACTGGCCCCTTGAATTTCCAGAAAAGCACTGACGATCTACTGTAAGAAATCAGCTGCTTTTCCGGAAATACTATGCTGCTCCCATTCGGGCAAAAGTCCTTTTTCCGGAAAACTGTTCCGGAAAAGGGCCAGTGTAGACAGCATAGTAGTGTTTTCCACAAAAAAGCCCCGATCGTGAAAATGATGATCGGGGCTTTTTTGCGGAAAAACGCGTCTAGATTGGCCTTGGATGCTTTTCCGCAAAAAGTGCTTTTCCAGAAAAGCATCCTGCCAATGTAGATGCGCTTTTTCAGGAAATACTTATAATGGAAAACTGTTCCGTGTTAAGCATTTCCGGAAAAGGGTGCCAGTGTAGACGTAGCCTTCCTGTGTGGACGCTCTCTTTCAAAAGACGTTTTTCTGGAAGATCACTTTTGGAAAAGCTTCTTCCGAAAGAAACCTGCTGTCTAGTTGTAGCCTTCCTTGTGGCTGACCTAGAGCAAATCTTTCCGAAAGGCACCCAGCCTTGATTGACACAGCCTCCTGGGCATGCAGGCCCCACCCTGCCCTAGGGAAGCAAGTCCGATGGCCAGGGATGCTCGCTGGGACAAGTGGGGTCTTATTTCCAGTTTGAGCATCTTTAACTTCATTTCCAACCAGTGGGTTTGTTCTGCAGATGCCCAGGAGAGTAAAGGGACCTGACACATAAGAATGGCCAGACTGGGTCAGACCAAAGGTCCATCTAGCCCAGTATCCTGTCTGCCAACAGGGGCTAATGCCAGCCCCAGAGGGAATGAACCGAACAGGTGATCATCCAGTGATCCATCCCCTGTTGCCCAATCCCAGCTTCTGACAAACAGAGGCCTCAGGACACCATCCTTGCTCATCCTGGCTCATAACCACGGGTGGCCCTATCCTCGTTTTATCTCGTTCTTTTTTGCAACTTGTCGTTGTGTTGCCTCTTATCCAGAGTCCTTTCCCTACATCTATGTGAGATGGGGATTAACGGGGCAGCCTGGCACGGGGTGGTGCAGGGGTCTACACCCTCCCATTCACTGCAGTGGTGGAGGACAGAGCAACTGAAGAGCCTGCTCTACTCCACCCTGCCCCACTGCCCAGCCCCCAGCCTGCTGCGCTCCCCTTCACTACAGCAACAGGAAGCGGAGCATCCCGGCCTGGCCCCAGCCTGCTGCACTTCTCTGAGGGTATGTCTACACTACCCCGCTAGTTCGAACTAACGGGGTAATATAGGCATACCGCACTTGCAAATGAAGCCCGGGATTTGAATTTCCCGGGCTTCATTTGCATAAGCAGGGTGCTGCCATTTTTAAATCCCCGCTCGTTCGAACCCCGTGCAGCGCGGCTACACGCGGCACCAACTAGGTAGTTCGAACTAGGCTTCCTAGTTCGAACTACCGTTACTCCTCATTCCACGAGGTTGTCCCCCGGTGTACGGATCAAGCCACTAATGCCTGCCTTCCTGCCCTCTGGAACTCCCCACCACCCTGCCCTGCTGGGCCAGAAGCTCTGATCTCCCCCAGCAAAGGCACAGAGTTGGGGTTGCCCCCCCCCAGAGCAACACAGACACTGCACTAGCTCAGCTCTGGGAAGGCTCAGCTGTAAGAGCTCAGCACCCAGGACACCAACCCCCAAAAGAGACCAAATCAATTTGTCTGACCCTGAGTTGAAAGTTTTACAGAGAAAGCTCATGAGGTTGTCTGCCCTCTTTATCAATGAGAGAGACACACAGCTGTAGCTCTTCCCCAGGTAACAATTATTTACATTGGTCTCGATAATAAACAAAAACGTTTTATTAAGTATAAAAAGTAGGATTTTAGTGGTTGCAAGTAAAAGCAGTCAGATCAAAGTCACAAAAATAAAATAAAGATACCTAATCTTTTTGGTCCTGCCATGAGGGCAAGGGACTGGACTTGATGACCTCTCAAGTCCTAATATTCTATGATTCTATGATAATCTACTAAGAAATCTGTCCCAAGCGAATTCTTACCCCAAACCAGGGCTATTCAACATGCGGCCTACAGCCTGTTTGTTTGTAGTCGCGGTGCAGTTTGGGTTTATGCAGGGCTCAACATGCGGTCTGCAGGTGGGAACCAAAACAAAAAAGGAGTCAATAGAATGGTCTTCTGTTGAGATGTGTTTTAGTAGTTAAATTCCTGCATGGTCATTGCTTGTCATATGGGTGGAAATCGAGTTAATATTGCATTTTATTAATATCAGCAATGGGGCCTGTGTGTTGTGTAGTCTTGGCTTACTCTTTGTATTCATGCCTATCTGAATGTGTGCGAAAGAAGCTATTTGAATATATTTACATATATATTTGCATGTATATGCAACTACACTTGAGTTGTGGCCCTTGGCATGTGCTGTGAGTATCATTGTGGCCCCCGGGGCTTCCAAACTTGAGTAGCCCTGCCCTAAACAGTTGCTCTAAATTTCTTTCACAAGCTAGGCAGCCTCCTGCTTTGGGTTCGATCCTTTCCCCTGTCCAGTCTTCGATGTTTCCAGCAGGCATCCCAGATGGTAAGTGGAGAGGTCTCTTGGCACCTGGCAATTGCCCCTTTTGTTTGTTTTCCCTCCTTTCTATCCCTTTTGCTGAACGTGGGAATTCTTTGTGCCCAGTTCAAACTTTTCTCACCTCCAATGGAAAAATACAAGAACCAAAACGGGTCTCAGCATCAGGAGGCCAGGCCACATGTCTTCCTATGACCAACCACAGTTGGCTTATAGGACAAACAAGACTATTCACAATTGTTGGGTTGAGTACCAAGCCATTAAAATCCTAACGTATCCCCAGTGGCCCTCAGTAGCACATTAAGAAGTAAAATGAGATTCCCTCCTATTTCTAATGTCACACACGAGACCGAAGAATGAACAAACATAGGACATACAGAGGCAGCAGATTGCAGTTTTAAAATGGACATGTTACAGGATGCATTTTGCATAAGCCACCTTCACGTTATGCATATTCATGAGCCAATTTTCATAAAGCTGGGGGGGAGGGTGTGACAGGAACAACTGCTGCTCTGCACAGTTCTAACCGCCCGAGCAGCCCAGCAAGGAAGGGCCTGCCATGCTTGGCTAGAGGATAATCAGATGCGGCAAAGTGTGGAGTGGCCTGGCCTGCAGCAGATGGAATGTGAATTCCCGACACTTGTCTACACAAGAATGTTGCAGCAAATTAACTTCAAAATATGATTTTGAAACCCAAGTAGTTAAACTGGTGCAGAAGGCTGGACGGATCGTTTTAAACCAGGCTTATTTTGGTTTAGCTTAGGAACAAGATCAAGGTAAACCAATACAAGCCACTCAAACCAAATCACGGGTATCCAGGTGGGGTTTGTACTAGTTTGAGTGAACCCCTGCATATTAAACAGGGCAACTTGCACATATTGGCCAGGGCTGTGAAGAATGGAAGATACAGGCCCATGCTACTAAGAGAAATACAGTTAGGCTACGTCTAGACTGGCATGATTTTCTGCAAATGCTTTTAACGGAAAAGTTTTCTTTAAACGAAAAAGCACTTTTTGCAGAAAAGCGTCTGTGCCAATCTAGACGCGCTTTTCCGCAAAAAAGCCCCGATCGCCATTTTTGCAATCGGGGCTTTTTTGCTCAAAACAAATCTGAGCTGTCTGCACTGGCCCTTTTGCACAAAAGCTTTGAGCTAAAGGACTTTTGCCCGAACGGGAGCAGCATAGCATTTCCACAAGAAGCACTGATTTCAGACAGAGGGAAGTCAGTGGTCTTGTGGAAATTCAAGCGGCCAGTGTAGACAGCTGGCAAGTTTTTCCGAAAAAGCAAGTGCTTTTGCAGAAAAACTTGCCAGTCTAAACACAGCCTTACTGTTGTAAAACAGCTTCATCACAGAGCTAGTGAGCGGCAGTCTGGCGGGGATGGGGCATGCTCACAGGGCAGTGAGTGGGCTAGGAACGGGACTTTTGGGCTGAAATCAAAGGCTGCTGCATTAAGCACTGGGTTGGACCATGGACTCCTGAAGTCTAATGCGCCGTTTATACCAGAAGAGGGCACTGGAGGACAGACCCACAAGCCTCCTTTGCTCACTGGTAGAGCCTAATGATAGAGTTTGGGCATTTAACTGCCTTAAACACTAACCAAACTCTTCTATTGCCCAGTGCTTGGGCCCCAGGGAGGCAGGCACTGGAAAGCCCTGTGAATAGACAGGCGGCATTTCAAGTTTGCTCTGTCCTTGTGCAGCACTGGGCGTGTTGTCTGCACTTAGTCATAATCTGTGAGGAATAATCACGGTGGGCTCGTTTTGTCACCACTCCCCCCCCACATGACAAGTCTCAGAGGGGTCGCGGTGTTAGTCTGAGTCAGCAAAACCAACAAGTTAGTCCTTAAAGACTAACGGGCTTATTAGGGCATTAGGTTGTGTGGGCTGCAGCTCGCTTGGTCAGATGCATGAGGTGCAAAGAGAAGGGATTTTCTCCAATCTTTGCTGAAGTTTGGGCCCCGGGAACAGACGGTTTCCCTCTAAAACATTTGAATTAGATTGCACCCGCTTTTAAGAGACGAACCCCCCACGACGGGGGGGGGAGGGGCGTCTCATCTCTTAAAAGCAGGTCCAGTTTAATTCAAAACTTCTCACTTTGGGGTGGAAATCCCTTTCCCCGAACAGCCTGAGTTCACTTTTCACGGGCAACTGCTGTTGTGTGGTTTTTTAAAGACAATGTGAAAAATCTTCCTGTCTGAGCAATCCCCTCCCTCAAGATTTTGCTCTGTGTCTTTGTTTAGATCAGTGGTGCCCAACCTTTTCCAGATGGAGACCCATTTTGACAAATCAGGAAGACTTGGTGACCTAAGGCAATTCAAAAAAAGGGGGGGGGCAGAGCCACCTAGGGAGACACTTGGCCTCCCTTTTGAAATGTAACAGCAAACCTTGGGTCCCGACCCATAGGTGGGGAAACCCTGGTTTAGATCTGTTGCTCTTCATTGTGGGGATTCAAACTTCTTCCCTCCCTCCTCCTCCCGCCCTTCCCCCATTTTAAATCAATACATGGTAAATGCTTACAAACTCCTAGGGCAACATTTCAATTCATTGTTTTCTAGTCTCCATCTACATTAACTAGGGACAATGCAGCTGTTAGCAGCTATTAGTATAAAGCAGAGTTCAGCTGCAAGGAAGCCCAAGTGTTCTGGAAATAAGAAAGCTTCTTGCTTAGGGGCAAGCCAAGCAAAATATCTCAGTGCTGTCTTATCAAGGACAATTACCCCTCCCCTTCCATAGCAGCTGGCCTAGCAATAGGAGCAGGAAGGATGTGCCTGGGCGGATTTCATTCTGCTGCCTCTGAGGACCTCTCTCAGAGATGAGGCACATGTCTTGCTTGCTTTTCCGGGACTTGCGAAGAGCTTGTGGAGATGGAGTTCTTGTAGCTGAGCTGACGAGCTGTCTCCTGGTGAGAAACAAATTTAGTTAACCTCAAATTAGTCAAGAAAATGGGAGGCTCTTCTTTGAAACGATGTCACTCAAATCATTGCACCTGAAATTATCCCCCCAGGAACCGCAGCCGGAGATATTAATTAATTCACTCCGGCTCCCAGATTAGTTCTGCAGCAGTCCTTCTCTGGTGTGACTTTGACACGCCACATCCAATAGAAGTTCTGGGCTGGGAGCATTAGAATGGCTCTCACGGTTCCCTATTAATGTCCGCGGAGCTGACCATCAAAAGATGTTAATTTTTCAGTTTTACATAATCACATCTACTTTCCCGTGGCCGAGGCTGATGCCCTTTAAATCCCCTTCAGACGCTGACAGCCAGCTTCCCCAGGAAGGGAGAGAACAGCCTCCCAGCCTCCAGGGTCGGAAGGGAAAAGAAGTGGTGAATCTGCTAGGATTATCTTTAAAGATCATCTTTAAAAACTGCAGCGTGAGCAGAAAGAACGGTTTAATTATTCGGGGCACGTCTGGGCAAAACCCGTTGCTTTGTGACAAGGTGCGTCGTTTGCTCTCTGCTCGGGAAGCGAAGGGGAAAGGCAACGTTTCCTTCTGGGAGGTTGTAGTTAAAGACACAACACCCGAGAGGCCTCTTCAGAGCGGATGGTACACCCCCACCCAGCCCAGGCGAGCGGGCAGCTGCCACACAGGTGAGACCGAGCAGAGGTCAGGACTCAGAGGCTCTTGTTTAGCAAATATGGACAAAGGAAAACCCAACATGCTCTCCTTACCCACCGACATTGCTTGGCGGGCCACAGCAGAAGAATTCATTCATTGGCTGCACCCTGCATATTGTCAGCCCTTGGCCCTCTTGTTGCCCTTCTTTTTTACTCAATGGGCAGCCTCATGAGAGGTTTAAACCAGGCGCTTTGCTGTGTGGGCCTGGTTCACCTCGTACTCGCATGGTGCAACTCAGGAGCCCAGGGAGGGTGGGAAATGGCGTGATGCCAGGAGCCTGGGCCCTCAGGACTTACTGCGTCTCCTGCTGTGTCCAGAAGAGCCCTGAAACCACGACCAGGCCAGACACTAGCTCCCTGATGTCCTGTAGGTATGGGCAGCACTTGTTTGGTTGTCAGTCCATAGGTGACCTAGGACAGTCCATCGCCCTGAGGCAGTGTGGCCTATTGGCCTGAGTCTGTAGCTCAGCCCTCAGGTTCAGGGCAGTATGGCCTAATGGCTAGAGTCAGTAACACAGCTCCAGGATTCAGGGCAGCACAGCCTGATAGCTAGAGGCTGTGTCTAGACTGGCCAGTTTTTCCGGAAAATCAGCCGCTTTTCCGGAAAAACTTGCTAGCTGTCTACACTGGCCGCTTGAATTTCCGCAAAAGCACTGACTTCCTACTGTCTGAAATCAGTGCTTCTCGCGGAAATACTATGCTGCTCCCATTCAGGCAAAAGTCCCTTTTGCGCAAAGCTTTTGCGCAAAAGGGCCAGTGCAGACAGCTCAGATTTGTTTTGCGCAAAAAAGCCCCGATTGCAAAAATGGCGATCGGGGCTTTTTTGCGGAAAAGCACGTCTAGATTGGCACAGACGCTTTTCTGCAAAAAGTGCTTTTGTGGAAAAGCATCCATGCCAATCTAGACGCTCTGTTCCAAAAATGCTTTTAACTGAAACTTTTTCCGTTAAAAACATTTCCGGAAAATCATGCCAAAATAGACGCAGTCAGAGTGTCAGGGGTTTGGGGCAGCAGCCTCAGTAGGGGGGCCTGACCTACCCTATTCCACCAGGCCCCAACCCAGGGACCTGTCAGTGGGTGAGTGATCCACCACAAACTCAGCAGGAAACCCCACCACAACATGCCGAGCTCGCTCAGGTGGGAGATCCCACTCACACACCCTCCGTGGGTCACTTCCTGCCACTTCTAGCTTTGGGGTGATCCACATGGTTTCAGGGTCCTCCAGCTCCTCAGCACCAGTCTCTCCCTGAGGCGCCACCTGCTCTGGAGGCTCAAGGCAGTCTCTGGCTGGATTCACTCCAGAGCTCCTGCAGCAGGTCCTTCCCCGTCCAGCATCCAACTCAGACTGGGCTGAGCTGCTCCCTTTTATACTGCCCTGGACTTGGAGCATGCCCAGTGTGGGTGGAGGGGTGGGACTTCCTCTGCCCACCGAGTTTTAACCCTTCTGTCCCAGTGTGGGGTATGCACACCCCGTCACACCCTGTTTCTCCTGCCCTTTGCCAGTCTCATCTACTTAGATTGTCAACGTTTGGAACAGGACTTTTCTCATGCCGTTGTCTGAGCACTGCTCAGCACAACGGGGCTTTAGCTCAATGGGGTGCTAGTGGCATGTAAACAATACAACTTGAATATGTGTGTGCTGCTCCCCAGCCATGCTCCTAGAAGAGTCCTGTTCAGTGCAGGAGATGCCCTGCCAGGCTCCCCATCCCTCTTCACTCACGCGTGCAGCCAGTGCTCCTTTCTGTGGGCCACCATGCTCACATGGATCTGCAGAGACGAGAGTTCAGGGCGGGCACTAAATACATCTCTCCGCTTGTGCCTTCCACGGTGCAAGCTGCTGCGAATAATCCTTTAGAAATGATTCCAATTAGACTAGCACATCTCTTTGTAATCTGGATCCCTGTACTGCTGTCAGACTCAATTCAAATTTAATTTGCAGAAGGTGTATATCGGGCAGGTTTTTTTACTTAGCACAAAACCGGGAGGAAGATAACATTGATGGAAAAAATAATACAAGTTCATATTCTTTTTACCTTAAGGAAGGAGAAGAGAGGCCAGAAAACTTAGCCAAATTTACATTTTAATGGGAAATGTTACAACTGCCTGCTCTGGGAGATACAAATTGCTTTTCCGGATTGGTCCCTGACTTTCTACCAAAGTGCATGGAATTAAATCGATCAGCCTCTGACGCCTTCTGACAGGGAGATCGAAAAAGCCAGCTCCTGTGTAGGATGGGCCTGGCACTGCTGGGGTTCTCAGGCTTCCTTGCGCATCAGTGAGAGACGGAGCGGTCAAGCTGGATGTGAGTGAAGGGAGAATCCCAGCCGTGGAGCCAAGCCACGGGGATTTCTGCCTACCGCCAATTCAGTGCACTCCAGTTGCCAGACTGAACTGCCCAACCAGCACCTGTCTGGCCAGAGTCAAAGGGTGCAGCACAGCTGAAGTAAGGCACAATGGGGAGATCATTCACAGAGTGATGCCCATATAGGCCCGGCACTGAAGGAACACAATTTGGCGAGGTACTCCCCAATGTTATGCTTATAAGAAGCACACGGGATCTTTTTCAGGGGAAAAGACAATACACTGGCTACATCTACACTGTGCATTGTTGCACAATAAGATATGCAAATGAGGCACGGGGATGAATATCGCTGTGCCTCATTTGCATAGCTAATGAGCTGCCATTTTGTGGCACGGGCTTTTCGACAAGAAGGAGCTGTCTACACCGCTCCTTCTTGCGCAAAAAACCCCTCGGCTGTGTCTAGACTGGCAAGTTTTTCCACAAAATCATCTGATTTTGCGGAAAAACTTGCCAGCTGTCTACACTGGCTGTTTGAATTTCCGCAAGAACACTGACGATCTCATGTAAGATTGTCAGTGTTCTTGCGGAAATACTGTGTTGCTCCTGTTCGGGCAAAAGCCCTCTTGTCTAAATCATTTGCGCAAGAGGGCCAGTGTAAACAGCACAGTATTGTTTTCCGCAAAAAAGCCCCGATCGCAAAAATGGCAATCGGGGATTTTTTGCGGAAAACCGCGTTAAAAGCATTTTCGGAAAATCATGCCAGTGTAGATGTAGTCCTCTTGTGCAGAGCCATTCTGCCTCCTCCTCTTCAGATGCTGAAATCTCTCCATCTTCCTGACCTCTGACACACCCACACGGCCTGCTTCCCCTGCAGCTCCTTGGGGCCTGACTGAAAAAGGCACATGAGGCCAGGTCAGAGCAGGTGTCCGATGCCCCTCTGGCAGCTCAACAATTTAAACGGGGGCCAGGCAGGTTATTAAATCAGCGGCGGCATAGCGGCTCGCTGGATCACCCATCCTCAGTGGGCCACGCTGCAGGCCTGTACCATGGGAAGGGCAAATGCGCAGCTTGGCACTGCCCTGGCACCTCTCCCTGGACTGACAGCCCATGCTGACGAAGTTTGTTTAAATACTGGACAACGGGAGGCTCCCAGGGGTTTGGCTTCCTGCCAGGACTGGGTGTTCCAGGGCTCAGCCCTCCTGTGCTGTGAAGAGGGCCACAGGATGCAGGGGGCTGGGCCTGGCCAGAACAGACACCAGAAAGGAGCAGCACCCACACTGCCCTGCCGCGCTCGGAGAGTCACCCCGTTTGGGCCAGAGAGCTGGGGGCACATGGAGCGCTGCTGTCCCACAGGGGGGCACGCTGACATGTGGGTGTGGCCCAGGCTGTGCTATGCTCCTTTGGAGAAGGCGGTGTGCCTTGCTGCATCCCAGCACACTGCGGTGGGTCACACTGGGCAAGTTGCTCCCGGATGGGCCAAATAACCCTGAAGCATTGCAGTCCCTGAGCAGCATTATCTGTGCCACTGTGTCCCTGAGGGAGAGGGGCAAAGACACAAGAGAGTGAGTGAGGAGGGCGGAGAGACCAGGTGGGAGATCTGTGCTTGCAATGGATTTGCAGGGCTCCCTCCGGCTGTGCCGGGGGTAAGTGAATCTGGATCTCTCGGCTGAGAACCTGAGGGTCTTTATCTTGTTGCCTCTGATGGTTCCATTCTCCAGGGTCTAGTCACACAAGCAGCAGCTGCAGGGGCCGCAGCGCCCACCTGATCTCCAGGTCGCTGGGCTGAGACTCACCTGTGCAGCTGCAGGAGTTTCTTTATGGGTGTGATGGATGGGAGGGGTGGTGTCCTTTTCTAGACAGCCCAGCATTCAGTAACTAAGGGTGTGTCTAGACTACATGGCTCCGTCGACGGAGCCATGTAGATGAGTTTACTAGACATAGGACAATGAAGCGGCGATTTAAATGGCCGCCGCGCTGTGCTGATCAGCTGTTTGGCGGCACAGCGGGGCAGTCTGGACACGCCATGGTCGACAAGGGAAGCCTTTGTCGACTGCTCCGGTAAACCTCATTCCTCAAGGCATAACGGAGCGGTCGACAACAGCTTCCATTGTCAACCGCGGCGCATCCAGACTGCCCCACTGTGTCGCCAAACATTTTCCTATGTCTAGTAAACTCATCTACGTGGCTCCATCGACGGAGCCATGTAGTCGAGACATACCCTAAGGGGTTAAACCCAGATAGCTAGGAAATGTTGGCAGGGAGCCAGGAGGTCCAATGGGAAGAAAGTTTTGAGATTTGAAAGGAAATGGAATCTGCCTGCTGTTTTCTCTTTTGTGAAACCAGGAGCTGGGGGGGGGGAGGGGAGTGGGGGAGATGAATTGAACCCGGCAGGACTATTTTTGCCTAGAAATGGACTGGACCTTGAAGCTATGAATATGTAAGTGATAGGAAATGTTTTTAGTGAGACACGATTAGGTTATTTTCTTTGTTTTGTAGTTTGGTTAAATTCCCCTGTACTGAGTCTATGTGCCTGTCCCCAAACTCCACTGTAACTAAAGCTGAATCCCAGGGAAGCAATTCTCTGCTTTAATCTGATTTTTCTCAGTTGCTGTATAACACCTGTATAAATAGAGTTTAAAGAGAAGCTGGATAAATTCATGGAGGTTAGGTCCATAAAAGGCTATTAGCCAGGGGATAAAATGGTGTCCTTGGCCTCTATTTGTCAGAGGCTGGAGAGGGATGGCAGGAGACAAATCGCTTGATCATTGTCTTTGGTCCATCCTCTCTGGGGCACCTGGTGCTGGCCACTGTCGGTAGACAGGCTACTAGGCTAGATGGACCTTTGGTCTGACCCAGTACGGCCGTTCTTATGTTCTTATGTTCACCTAGCAACCAAGTATGGTTTTCCAAGGATACCTTTTTGTTTTATTAATAAAATCACCTTTTTAAGACTATGATCTGTTTCTTGTGTCCTGGAAGATAATAGGAGGTCTGTGTATGCATGCCTAAGACTGAGAGGTCAGCTATCACTAATTACAGTTTGTTTTCTTGGGATGTTTTTTTCCCCCGAGTTCTCTTGTGGTGAAAGAGCTTGGGGTAACCCTTTGGAAAAAGTTCCCAAGTGAATCTTCTGGGGTTCAAGAAAAAAGATTTTATTTTCACTTGGGTGGTGGCAGCTAACTCACAACATCAGGAAATCTGTGATGTGGGGCGGGGGTGTGGTAAGCAGAAGCCTCTAGAGCAAGGGTGGGCAAAAGGGCCTCCGGGGGCTGGATCCAGCCTGCCAATTAGGTTGATCTGGCCTGCGGAGGCCCTGCCGCTCCCCGGCCCCCAGGTCAATTGGGGCCTTAGGGCGGGGGAACACGCGGAACTTCCTCCCGCCCTGCGAGGAGCACGCTGCACTTCAAAGTGCTACGCGCTCCTCGCAGGGTGGGAAGAGACGTCACGTGCTCCCCCGCCCCCAAGCTCTGATTGGCCCGGGGGTGGGGAGAGTGCCTGAAGCCTCCTCCTGCCCTACCCCCACCCTGCGAGGAGCACGTGGCAGAGCCCGGTGTGGGTGCCTAGTGGGAAGGGGGGGGCAACGGGGCTCCCCCCCCAGACCAATTATGGTCTGTGGGTGGGGTAGCCCAGAAGCTTACTGGCCCCGCCCCTTCCGAGGGGTCCGGGGGGCACTGCAAAACTTTTGAAGGGTCCCATGGCCAAAAACGATTGCCCACCCCTGCTCTAGAGGCAGGATATTTTAAGGTCTCTTGCGGCCCCCACCTTCTGCGTGCAAAGTGCCAGAGTGGGGAACAGTCTTGACAATGGGTCAGAGCCGCCGCTGCTGTGCACGAGACCTGAGCGCCGTTCATTAACCCCGCTGGCTGATCCCCCCCCAGGTCCCATCCCTCCCACCCAGCCTGGCTGGGAATACAGGGACTGCTCAGCCAGCATTTGTGGCAGAGAGCAGAGCTGGGGCAATCAGTCAACAGATCAGGCCTGGGTAAACTGCTGTGAGACTCTTCCTTATGGGGGTCTCAAACTCATGACCTGGGTGGCTATCTACAGCCTGAGTAATTCCACAGTCCGGCCTGCATGCAGCAGCCAATATGTGAGTCCCTGTGGCCCTGGGGAGTGTGTGTGTCTGTACCCTTCTCTCAAGCCCGGCCCCTGCTCCACCCTCACCCCTACTCTGCTCTCCCCCTCCCATTGCACCCTTTCCCTCAAGCCCCTTCCCCCAAGGGAAGCAGCCTCGGGGATTACCGGGGGGGGAGCTTGTGCAAAGTGGGAGCAGAGGTGCCCCCCACTCACTGCAGCAGCGGGAGCCGTGGGGAAGCACCGCGATGGGCAACCTAGGACAGTGAGTGGCCCTGTTTCACCTCAGCAGGCCTCAAGATTGTCGCAACCAAGATGGCCTCCCAGCATAGGATTGTTTTGCTGACTGGGCTTGTGTCCTGCGACAAAGCCAAACCAGAGGGCTGCCAGAGAGCCGGGAAAAGGCAGCCCTAGAAGGGTAAAAAGCCAACTCCCCTGTGAAGCAGAAGTGGGTTCCTGCAGGTCAAGCAGGAGCCGCTGACTAGGGGTTGTCTCAGGCAGATTAAGACCAGCTGGGACAAGGCTACCTTGGGCCAATTTGGCTCAGCTGGTTCCACTTCAGGCCCGCCCGAGACCTTTTAAAGCTTCCCCTGTGGGGTAGAGGGGGAGGAGAGATAGTTATACAGAAAAGCTCACAGCTACTGGGCTAAGAGATGGCAGGGGAGTGAGGCATCTGGTAGGAGAGGCTGGGCTCCCTATCCCAGGGAAGGGCTACTAGCCCAACCCCGTGCTAAGGGGAAAGCTGACTGCTCAGACACAGCAGCTAGGGGGATGTTTACCCGAGGCCCTTCCCGCTAAGGGGAGAAGCGCAGAGGCCTGGCAAGGGAAAAAGAGGCTCTTGCCACAGTACCACAGAATTTGCAGGGGGTGCCGCTCGAACTGCAGCAACGCTTTGACTGGCTGCCGAGGGTGCCCACGGCTCTCACAGCCAGAGTTGTGTGCCAGTCAGCACGCACCTCACTTCCTCTGCCCATTGGTTTATGGGCCTGTTGCTTTGCACAGACCAGTGCTAGGCGGGCGAACGCCTGCAGAAATTGGCAGCCCTGGGCATTGGCAACGGCAACCAAAGTGCCTCCTGGGCCACACAGAGAACCCGGATGCGCTGCAAGCGGCCTGAGGGTCTGTGGAGTCTGCAGGGTGAAACCGCAGGGTCGCTGGCTAGCCGGGGCCTGGGGCAGACATGGGGCCTGGGCGGGGGAGAGGAAGCAGGTGAACACTCCAGCCATCGCTGTTCTTTGGGGTTCCTAGACCACTCTCCTGGCCATTGGATGTGGCACTCACAGAGCGGGTGAACAGTGGCCCTCCCTGGCTTCTAATGGGCTGGAAAGGGATTGTTTTAAAAAAGTGTCATTCCCTCAAGGCATCTGGGGAGAAATTCGGATTCCCCTTCCTCCCCCAAGTCAATGGGAATTCAGGATGGGATTAAATGGCCACCCAGGGGGACTGCTGGCACTGGCAACGGATGGGCTGGGGAGAGCTCCGTCCTGCTCCTCCTGGTAGCAGCTCTTCTATGAACCCGTGTTTGGGCAAGTGCGGCTTTAGCCTTTCCCCTCCGCCTGCAAATGCAGCAGGTGCCCTCCGGAGAGCCATCCCTGAGCACAGCCATCCCCATCCCCACAGGGGTTCAGTGCCCTCTGGTCTCATTGCTCCTGCTAATTAGAGCAGCTCCAGCCTGGAGCCGAGCTCTGTCTCCCAGATGCCAGCCTGGTGCCGCAGATCTTCTCGCAGGGCCGAAGGCTGCACGGAGATGGCAGAGTTTTTAATTATTTAACAGCCTAGACAAAAGTGCCAGTTAAGGGGCCATGTATCTGCCAGGCAGCATCTGCCACCCCACGTCATCCAGGGTGCAGTGAGGGTGCTGTTGGCTCCCCAAGCACCAACCTCTTGCTGGAATTTAATGTAGGAATAGCCAAGATTACAAACGAGCCCTGATCATTTCCTGCAGACGAAGCCCCTGGCCCTGAGATGGCAGCAGGCTATTTGCCGTTGCCCCTTCTGCAGCCTGGATGTCTTCTGTACCAGCCTGCGAGCCCTCCTCCGGTTCCCTCCCACTCTTTGCGTGCCCAGCTGCCCCATGCCGGTGATAATGAGTTGGCCCGTCCCTGATGCATTCAGGGATTCACCAGCCTCTGAGCTCATTTTTCAAATGATTTCTCTGCACCTCAAGGCAGTTGGTTTAATGTACAAGGCTGATTCCTTCTCTCTGCAGCCATAGCAGGCAAAGGGGGTTATTTGCATCAAATATTCTTGGCAGTAATGACTGAGGTGTCTGAAGAATTGCCCTGACCATTAATAATTTAAAGGGCTCCCATTTCCAGTTATTTACTTATTTCAGAAAAGTTGCTGGTAATTATTTTTCCTGCCTGGTTTGGGGCAGGCAGGTGTCTTGTAATTGCCAATATGCCAATGTCCTTGACTCCTGACGGGCAGCTCTTGCTATTAGCTCAGTCTTGGGGGATGCCCCAGTGCCCCGCCACTACCCTTCCTGCTCTGTTGATGCACCATAATATTCCCACCCAGAGCCCGCTGGTATTCCAGCCCTGGGCTGCCTCCAGCCATCTGCTGATGCCTCTTACTCCTGACCCGAAGTCCTCCTAGGCTGTGTCTAGACTGCATCCCTTTTCCGTAAAAGGGATGCAAATCAGACATATCACAATTGCAAATGCAGCGGGGATTTAAATCCCCCCCGCTTCATTAGCATAAAAATGGCTGCCGCTTTTTCCCGGCTCGAAGCTTTGCCAGAAAAAAGTGCCAGTCTAGACGCGGATCTTTCGGAAAATAAAGCCTTCTGAAAGATGCAGTCTAGACACAGCCCTATAGTATAAGGAGGCCCAAGAAGGGATAGAAGATGAATATAGAATCATAGAATACTAGTACTGGAAGGAAACTTGAGAGGCAACTGTGTCCACTCCCCTGCCTTCATGGCAGGACCAAGCACCACCTGGAACATCCCTGACAGGTGTGTGTCTAACCTGCTCTTAAATATCTCTAATGATGGAGATTTCACATCATCTAAGCAGTTTATTCCAATATTTAATCACATGACAGGAAGTTTTTCCTAATGTCCAACCTAAACCTTCCTTGCTGCAGTTTAAGCCCATGGCTTCTTGTCCTACCCTCCGAATAATTTTTCTCGCTCCTCCTTGTAACAACCTTTTAGATACTTGAAAGTTGTTATCATGTCCCCTACTCAGTCTTCTCTTTTCTAAACTAAACAAACCCAACTCTTTTCGTCTTCCCTCACAGGTCTTGTTTTCTAGGCCTTTAATCATCGGTGTTGCTCTTCGCTGAACCGTCTCCAGTTTCTCCACATCTTTCCTGAAGTATGGTGCCCAGAACTGGACACAATACTCCTAATCAGTGCAGAATAGCACAGAAGAACGACTTTGCTTGTCTTGCTTACAACACTCCTCTCAGAGCACAATGACATTTGCCTTTTTTGCAGCAGTGTCACACTGTTAACTCATGTTTAGCTTGTGGTCCACTATGAGCCCCAGATCCCTTTCTCCTTCCTGGACAGTCAGGGCACGTCTAGACGATGGTGCTTTTTCAGGATAACAGAGGTATCCCCAGGGGCGGCCAATGAGCCTAAGCGAACTAGGCAGTTGCCTGGAGCGCCGCTGGCCCGGGCTCCCGATGATGATGTCAACAGCCGTTGGAGCACCCCGTGATGATGTCATGGCCATTGATGGCCGTGCACGGGGGGAGGAGGGACACCAATTGTGCTGCCCGCCTGGGGTGCCAGCTGCCACAGCTGGCCTCCGGCCACTCCTGGGTATACCGAAATAGCTATTCCGGGTCTTTTGAACCAGCCCGATATTTCAAAATAGATTTCAAAATAACGGGCTCGCTAGTCCAACGTCCCTGTAACCCTCACTCCACATGGTGCCTTTGGGAGTGAGTGCAGGGGTGCAGAACCACTTCTAACTTCCACCATTCAAAAACCACCCTGACTGGTGGTTCCAGTAAAATAGTTCCAGTAAAATAACCAGTCGACAAATCGATGTCCAGGCTCCAGCACCCACAGGCCATTTCTCTGGTGAACAGTGTTACTGTCTGGAACCCCAGAGAGTGATAAATCACAGGTGACGGTCAGTAATGTATTGCTGCCTTGTGTAAAACATCGCAGCGGCGCTCGGCATCCCCAAGGGACCGCGGTTATTCCAATCTTTGGACTCATCATAGATTTGTCATGGGCTAGATAATGAGAAGAGGCCAGGCAGGCAGGCAAGTCGCAGCAGCTACCAATCGACCGGAGACTCACCTGTACCAATGGCATAGATTTTCAGCAGTGGCTGCCCTGTTGTCACCATTCCCAGGCTTTCGTAGCTCTCTCTGGCAAGCCAAGCCCCTTGCTTTTGGGCTGTAAGGAGGTAGACTGTGTGTCTGATGACATGCCCATTACTAATTCATCGCAAAGTACCTGGTGTGGGCAGGCCTAGCACACTGCCTGCATGGACAACTCTGCCACATGCTCATCCTGGCTTGAGAGAAGTAGGACCAGTAACTGGGGATGGGCGAAGGGCTGAGTATTGTTCGGAAAGTCACCATAGATGTTCAGCCAACTTGGGACCAGCTCGGGGGCAGAGTGCGATAGGTTTAGGGTTCAGAGTTCCACCCTGAGACACTGAGCCAAGTTCTGAGTGGGTAGGAGTGGGTGCAGGCCAAAGGCTTATTCAATACAGGTCTTCTCTCTGCTCTCGGCATGGGGGGTCGTGGTGACTCATCTGCCCATGGGCCTTGTAGCAGCTGTGTAACCCACACACCTTCTGGATGCAGGACACAGTCCCATCTAATGGCGCTGAGACCACTGAGAGAGAGAATAATAAGTCTGCTCTATGGCCTTAGCTGAGAGCCAGCTAGCTTTTGGCTCAAGCACTAAGCTCCAGAGTTCCCTGGTTCGATTCTGCCTGTTGGGCGTTACAGTTGCACACCAAGGCTACGTCTACACTGGTGGGTTCTTGCACAAGAACAGCCGTTCTTACACAAGAACCTGCAGAGCATCCACACTGCCCGCCCGCTCTTGCGCAAGAAGATTCACAGTACAGCGCTGGAAGACAGGGCTTCTTGCGCAAGAGCTACGCTCTTTTCTAACAAGTGTAAGCCCTCTTGTGCAAAGAGGGCAGTGTGGTTGCATGGTGGGGGTTTCTCGCACAAGAAAGCCCTATGGCTAAAATGGCCATCAGAGATTTATTGTGCAAGAGAGTGTCCACAATGCCATGGATGCTCTTGTGCAAAAGCACATGGCCATGTGGACGTGTTCTTGTGCAAGAGATCTTGCACAAGAGCTCTTGCACAAGATGTTCTTGCACAAGAACCCGCTAGTGTACCCAAGAGTCCCTGTAACCAAAGAACAAGCATTCAGGATTCCTTTCCTATGTGGCCAGAAAGAAAGGGAGGGTGGTCACAATGCCCTGGAGGTGTAGTGAGCCCAAGGCCGAGAGCACAGACTTTACATTAGTGCTCACTGGTAGCAGGCCTAGCTGCTGAGAAGGCTGCAGATCTCTCCAGGATGCTTCTGCCTTGGCATTGATGCGTTTACTATTTTTATATTCTCAGTTGATTTTAATGAATCTCCCCAAGAGACTCTCAGATCCTGGGGGCTTCAGAAACCCAGCTCCTGTGTAGGTTTGACAGGCTCCCCCAGGCTTAGGTGGAGTCATAGGGATAGACCGTGAGCTCGACTGGAGAAGCCGTTGGCTAAGAATTAAAAAATGTATGTAGAAAAATAATGGGAGAGCAGAGAGTTTCCAAAGGGAAAAAGAACTTTTCCCGCTACTTTAACTGAGAGTCCGAATTTACATTTTGATTTTGGAAAGCAATATCCATTCACGGATAATTTGGCTCCCTTGTTTGCAGGTCATCCATCAGCTTCTGATCTCAGATCAATAGGAGCCATTATTGGGGTTTTTGTTTCCTTGTGTGGTCAATACGCGTCGTTTATTTAGCTGTCCTCTGGGACTGTGTTCTAGTGACAAATTGCAGACTCTGAGGCATTTTTACCTGGTAGAGCCTTAGAAAAGACAGATGGACGACATCATTATAGCAAGACTGCACCAAACACGGGGACAGCAGCATCAGCTCTGAGCAGGTGCAGGAGCCAGGACTGGCTGTTTCCTGGTCAGCCCGTGAGATGTTATCTGCTCCCATGGCACTGATTCCAGTTATTGCTCCTTGGCAATATTTTGGTCTTGGAAAGGGTTCAGAAAAGGGCAACTAGGGGTTTGGAATGGGTCCCATATGAAGAGAGGTTAAAGCGACTGGGACTTTTCAGTTTAGAAAAGAGGAGACTGAGGGGGGATATGATAGAGGTCTATAAAATCATGAGTGGTGTGGAGAGGGCAGATAAAGAAAAGTTATTTATTAGTTCCCTAAATAGAAGAACTAGAGGACACCAAATGAAGTTAATGGGTAGCAGGTTTAAAACGAATAAAAGAAAGTTCTTCTTCACACAGCGTGTAGTCAACCTGTGGAACTCCTTGCCAGAGGAGGCTATGAAGGCTAGGACCATAACAGAGTTTAAAGAGAAGCTAGATAATTTTATGGAGGTTAGGTCCATAAAAGGCTATTAACCAGGGGATAGAAATGGTGTCCTTGGCCTCAGTTTGTCAGAGGCTGGAGAAGGATGGCAGGAGACAAATTGCTTGATCATTGTCTTCGGTCCACCCCCTCCGGGGTACCTGGTGCTGGCCACTGTCGGCAGACAGGCTACTGGGCTAGATGGACCTTTGGTCTGACCCAGTACGGCCATTCTTATGTTCTTAAGTTCTTATGACAGTGACAGGAGATGGCTGATAAAATCCCGCTTGGCTCGTTCCCTGTTTACTTGTTTCCTAGCGGAATAGGCAGGTAACAGCTGGGGAACCTCCCTGTAGAGGGGAGGTCACCCCGCTCCAGGTGGAACAAGGGTTAAACCCAGCCCTGGGAGAGAGCCAAGACTGGGGTGCAGACAGCTGAGGCAAATAGCAGCCAATTACGGCACAGCTGGGGTAGTATAAATAGGGGCTCTCGGAGAGAAGGAGAAGAGACTCTTGCTCCAGCTGAGGAGCAGGAGGGAACTGGCTGCTTGGGGAGCTAGAGGGTACCTGAGACAGAGCAGGGCTGGGGAAAGGCAGGCAGAGCTGGGGAGCTCTGGCCTGACCCAGCTCCCAGGCTGCAGGCTGGATACAGGGGCCTGAGGGCACTTGGGCTGTAGGGAGGTAGACAGGGCAGGAGAAAGCAGCATGTCCAATGATTATTAGGTTTATAAGAAACACAGGGGCAAAGGCAGTACACAGTGTTTATTACAAATGCAGCATGAAAAGCAGCATAGGAATTTACACACACACACACACACACACACACACAGACAGGTTCTGCCAATGATTTATAGTTACCTGTCTGTAATGGCTCAGGTCAATCTTATTGGCCAAGTAAGACAGAACATGAGTGAGGAGTTGGGATTCATCTGTTATGATTCGAGGCCCCTCTGAGGCTCGACTTGCAGGTCCCAGCAAGAACGCCCCATTTTATCCTTGTGAGATCCCATTTGAGTCTATGGCTTTTGCAGTGTCCTGCTTTTGCTCTTGGTATTTCCCCGTAGTTTTTCTTTGATATTTAGGGTCAGGCCTCCTTATCTTTTGTTTGTGGTCTTACCTCCTGGTGCATCTGCCTGTCTCCAGGGCTCGGTCTGTTCTGCTAATTCCTTCAGCCTCGGGGTACCATGGATGTTCTCAGATCATCTCTAAGTCTCTCGAGTTGAGCATCTGGACCTTCCTGAGGATTTTCTCACACCTTCTTCACTCACACCAAACAATTTACCGAACATTCCAGACAAAGGCTGACATGGTTACTAGAAGACCTGGCTTAATTTGTGATGCAGATGAGAGACACAACTTAGTGTCTTGTGCTCACAAGAAGCCAGACCTTTTAGCAAATTCTGTCTGATCATGGAGAGGCAGGGTGAAGCAAATTATATAGGACTACATTTTGGCTACAGGATAAGTGGCAATTTCAGACTGAAGTTTGCCCCGGAGGTAGGGACAAAATGATGATTGACAGCTGGTCATTAAGGCCAGGTTCCTGGAGTGGGGAGGATCCCAGAGTATGTGTAGGGGGAGGGAGGAGGAGACAGCTGCAGGGCAGTACCCTGAGGAAAGGGCACCATGGGCAGAAAGGGACTTGGGCTGTAGGGAGGCAGCCAGGGCAGGAGAAAGCAGCAGGTCCAATGATTATTAGGCTTAATATCATTGGCAGAAAGGGACATAGGGCCTGAATCAGTGCAGAAGACGATGGATAACTGAGGGCAAGACACCGGCCAACAGAAGGAGTGCTGAGGCCGAAGAGCTAATTCCCAAGGACACCAGCTGTGGGGGTGCCTCCTGAACCCTGTTACACTCCTCAGGGATTATCACGCCAGGCTGTCCACCAGCAGAAAAGCGGGCTCAGCTCGAGAACGGGAACCTGGCATTTAATTAAACGTCTGTGCTTTCTGCAAAGATTGTGATTCTGGAATCGATTTTGGCTCCTGGGCGATTCTTCCCACTGTTTAATATTTGAGTAAAAGTCAGGAAAGAGGATAGAAAAAACAGCTCAGCCGAGTACTGCAAGTTTGTTAACAGCCTGAAGATACTGAATATGTTCCACTTCCTATGAACACACTTCACTTCCTACGGCTCGTACAAACAGTAGCCTTGGAAACAAATTGGAGACTGGGCTTTCCCCTCTGAGTAGGCTGGGCTAGGCTTCTATGATGGCTTCACATCCCTGCTGGGTGATATGCTAAGTGAAGATGACAAGTGACTATGGACACATGAAAGCCCATAGCAAATGTTTAATACTGCGACCGGCTTTGAAAGCTCAGCCATTTGACATTTTACGGGGCTGAAGCCTGACGGAGTTCATTACGAGTTTTCATGGCTGATTTCTGTTTCTGTTTAACAAACGTGTAATTCCGTTCTCCGCTCTTCCAGGCTGAGGGTGATGGAAAAAGAAAATGTGAAAGTCTCCGATGTCAGATGCTTTGCCAGCTTCTCCTAGATCCAGCCCCTAGAGACAGAGTCTGCTCAGTTACACTGCTATGAATCTGGAGCAAACACCACTGAGCTTCCCAGAAAGATACAATAGAATCTTGGTGCTTAGACGCAACAATGAGGAGAGCTTTGGTAGTAGCTGAAGCCGGGGGGCAGTCAGGCACACAGACATGCAGGGCCAGATTCTCAGCTGGTGTAAACTGGTGTAGCTCCAATCAACTATGTGGATTGACACCTCCCCGCCCAAGAATCTAACCCACAAGAAGTTTTAAAACAAAATATCTGATCCCCCCAGCTATTTGTGAGCTCCAATTACCTGCAACTGGAGATTTTAAAACATTTTTCAGTGTCTTATATTGAGACCTTCTTGTTTCAGAGTGAATCTTGATATGCAAAATACATTTTTATATGGAAATACATTTTATTCAAAGATGCGAAGGTCTCATTCCTTTGGAGGTGCTCAGTTGGACTCCGCGCCTATTACTTGAGGGAGAAAAAGCCATTGTCTGGTGACTCATGAACTCTATGTACCAGGCCCCATCTATGCAGTGTAGAACCTGGATTTGGGGCACTCTGGTGTAGCAGGCTGTAGATTCAGATTGAATTTTCAAACAGGTTAAGTGTGAAGATGGATGATGCAATTCTACCTGGCCCAGCTCCGCCTGGGTCACTAGTCATTGCCGTTGGACTACTGGGTGGCGTGCATGCAACAAGATGGTAGCACACACCCTTCCATCTCATCTCAACTGCAATAGCGGGTGCAATTGGGGTTACCTTGGCAGAGAGGCCAAGGGCTGAATGGGGCTCTGAGAGGGTGGTCCTGCCAGGTTAGACAGAGGAACATTGACGGGGCAGTGTGTGATTGTGTGAGACGGCAAGCGAGTGAGCAAGACAGGGCTTGCATTATTTTCCCTGGTGGTACTTGCTTCCTGGGTAGAGGGTTTGTGACATGGTGGACTAGGCCCAAAGCCCCCTGCTGGATACCTTGCTGCACCTTGTCCCGGGGAGAAGAACAGATGATAGGCCCTCCAGGCAAACTAGAGGGGCGGCTTCTGCTTCAGCCAATCAGGGTCCAGCAAGCTGATATAAAAGAAACTGCTGGGCCAGGACCTGGCAGTTCCTCACTGGTGCTCAACCCAGTCAGATCTAGGGACTGACTGGGAGGACTGCGGTACCTTGGACAGCTCCGACTGTGAGCTGCACTTTAGAACTGCTGGAAACCCAGATCTGGGGACTAGCCTACCAGGAAATTGCAGACCCCTGGCAGGGTGCAGTGAGAACCTGCCCTCAAAGCCCTGAGAGGGAGAGGGCTGGACGGAGCAGCTTCGAAGTGGATGGCAGTGACAGCTGGCAACTGCTACTCACAGGGTCCCTGGGCCATGATGCTGAGGAAAAGGCAGGCCTGGGACCCCCAATCTCCAGCAGCTACGAAAAGGGGGTAAGAAGTAGCCTGGTCCCAGGCGACCAATCACAAAAGCCATCTGGGACACCTCCACTCCCAGAGCCAGGCAAGGTAGAGAAGTTACAGACATGCGCTTGGCCACAAAGGGACGCTCGCGAGAGGGTGAGTGTGAAGGAGTATACCAACCCCACACTGGGCCTGCAGGGGTTAACCAGGCCTACCTGGCTGAGAGAGTCCCTCCCCCACAGCTCTGCTGGGCATGCTCCAACTGGAGGACCAGTATAAAGGCCATTGGCCCAGCTCGGTCAGGGCTGAAAGCTGAGGGGGAAGCAGCTGATGCCAGAGTTCTGGAGAAGAAGCAGCAGGCGGATTCTGCAGCAGAGGCCAGCCAGGGAGGCCTCCCAGTCCAGAGGAGGAGCAATTAATGAACACCGCAGAGCAGGCCAGCCAGCAGAGACCGGCTGGGAAAGCACACAGCCCGGAGGATGCAGGTGGGGAAGACGCCGATGGTCTGGAACAGAGAAGGAAGTAGCCCCAGGTGGGGAACTGGAGCACCCTGTGAGCTCAGCATGTTTTGGGTGGATTTCCCACTGACCTAGTGGTGGGATATGCCCTCCTCTGACAGGGCCCTGGGCTAGGACCGGGTGGAGAGGGAGGGTCTGGGTCCTCTTCCCCCACCCTGTTAACCCCCCCCCAAGGGGATGCACTATATCTGGACTATTGATTCAGGCCAGTAGGCCTTACTGTCCTGCAATAGGGAGTGTTTGCTAGGGTATGTCTACACTACATGGTTCCATCGATGGAGCCGTGTAGATGAGCTTTGTAGACATAGCAAAATGAAGCAGCGATTTAAATAATCGCTGCTTCATTTACATAAAAATGTCTGCTGCGCTGTGCCGATCAGCCGTTTGTTGGCTCAACACGGTAGTCTGGACGCTTGGTAGTTGACATCAAAAGCCTTTGTCGACCGTCCTGGTAAACCTCATCCCACGAGGCATAACGGGGCGGTCGACAAAGGCTTTTGATGGAGACCACTGAGCGTCCAGACTACCGCGCTGAGCCGACAAACAGCTGATTGGCACAGCACAGCGGCCATTTTGATGTAAATGAAGCGGCGATGATTTAAATCGCCGCTTCATTTTGCTATGTCTACAAAGCTCATCTACATGGCTCCGTTGACGGAGCCATGTAGTATAGACATACCCCTAGTGACTAGGCTGTTGGACCCTATTGCACTGCTGACAGCGCTGTTACCCACTCTGGGTCTGCAACAATTATGGGGTGGAGCACCCCAGATGGGACCTAAGAGGCTCAACGCCCTGTCCGAGGGGGCTGGGCTTACCACCTCGTGACAGTGAGCTTTTTCACAGGGATCCATGCTCTACGGTTGTCAGTCCTTCCACTGGTGGTAAATCACTGTAACGAAGCATTATAAAACCTGCATTTCTGTCTTTGAAAGCTGGCTATTAACTGGGTGAAGGGGGGGGAGGGGGAATAAACCCAAAACAAAACCACAACCGCCAGCAGAATGGTGGTGTAATTAATTTGTATTAAAGTGGCTTTCATGTGACAGATGTTCTTCCAAGAGCCACATCATAGGATAATTGAAGTTTTGTGAAGTCATCTGGAGTCCTGATGAGTGAGTTTGTTGCTTTGGGGACTTGGCAAGTTCAGAGAAATGACACAATGAGGCTTGTAACGAGAACAGCGAGCCAGCCACAGGCTTCTTACATGCTAATTCATTACACACCAATCTGTCTTGCTTGACTTTCACTGAGTACCCAGGGCCAAATTCTGCCATAAAGGCACTGCTTTTAATACACTGCACCAGTGTGATGGAGGCGTGAGACAGAGCACTATAAATATTCTCTACCTCCTCCCCGCTAGGGATGTAAAATCCTGTTTAATTAGTTAACTGGTTAAATGTTATGTTAACCGGTTAATCAGGGGCAGGCAGGTTGGAGCAGCCCCTTCTAGAGGCAGGGGCTGCTCCGGCCGGACTGGAGCGCCCTTGCTTATGGCACCCCTGGGCTGGGCCCACCCTGGATGGGGGCTGCTCTGGCCGGGCTAAAGTGCTTTCCCATCCATGGCTGGCCCTGCACGGCTGGAGCAGCCCCCTTCCCACAGTGAGTGGGAGGCTGCGCTAGCCCTCACTGGCTAACTGTAACCGGTAAGCATCACCCGCTAAGGTTAACCATTCACATCTCTACTGCCTGCCTCTGGCCCAGAGCATCACTGTTAACGTGTGAGCTCACCAGACTAGCCGTGCCATCTCAAAGAAGAGGGAAACGTCGTATAATTCACCCCAAGACCAATGTAAAAGACAAACTTCCAGGGCTGGAGATGGCAGGTGCAGCATCAGGGAGCTATTCCACCAGAATGCACCAGCTACACTCAGGTTGATTTTAACTGGAGGCATGGCATTCTCATTGTGCAGGGAGGCCAGGCGCAGAGATGAGGGCATGGTGCCCACTGAGGGGACTGTCCAGATGTCTCTGCTTTTGTCACAAATTTAAACACTATTTCCGAAGAGACTCTTCTGCATTGGTAGCCATTTGGCTGTTGGCCAGTACCGGTCCCTGTGGTATTCAGCATTAATTACTTGTGAAACTTCTTTTGAATACTCAGAGAAATAACCTGATTAGTAGTTATTGGTGCAGAACACTTGGGGTGTCTGCAAAGTTAGATGAGTGCAGGGAAGGGCTGTTTCCTTACAGCTGCCTGTCAGTTTTGTCATCTAATTATGGGCCGATAGAAAACCAATACTCTGGGGGGAGCGGGCCTCAGTGTAATTGTATTGGTCGTATATTGTAGCCACTAATTACTTGCTTTCGAATTAATGAATGTTTCTGTGGTGGGCTGAGGAGCTGTCGTGTCCCTGGCTCGAGTTAAGTAAGTAGTAGTTTCACTTTTCTGACTTTAGAATTTTGATTCCAGACTTTCTGAAACAAGGAATGAAGTCCAGGCCAACTCTGTACTCTCATTCCACTCAAAAGTCCTTCCCGTGGCTCTCACTTTTGAAGAAGAGACACCCATGCCATGGCAGGAAGAGGGGCAGAGAGGATGATGACGGGCACCCAAGAAATAGGCCCATCAGGCGGACAGAGGAGAAAAGAATCCAGGTGATCGACAGACCGGCTTATTGTCCGTTACCAAGGGCTCAGTGGTTCTGGAAAGCAGGAAATCCTGACTCAGTGGTTGGGGGGAGTCCTAGCAATCTCCATATCATAGCTGTCTGCATTACACACACAGGGCCAAGTAGGGCTGAACAGGGTTGATGGAGGAAAAGTTTGGCCCACTGTATCTATATCCGGCAGCAGTAATGGTCCTTGTTATCACAGCCCTCTACCTATTTTTATGCAAAGACAAGAACCCCAGGGGTGACCGGTAGCCACAGGCCTGTTTTCGGAAGCCAGTGACAGTCACAAAAGGTTCTTTCCATGTAATCACTGAATGTCCCAGCAGCTGTAATGGTCCCATAACTCTGCCTGGTCCCACGGATGCCATCCCCCCACATGCCACTAACAATAGATCTGTGGGCTTTCAATCTTCCAAGTAAGGCCTGCATAGGGCCTAGGCATAGTACTGGTCTCTGCACAGGGGAAATTTTCTCCTCTGCATCTACTCCTCCTTGAGGAGCCTCGAGCCTGTGTCTCTGGCACAGGCAACCTGTGATTTCCCCAGATGCACTGGGCCCCGGAACATAAGTAAATGTTGATCATCTTGACCGCATCTGACTACAGAAGTGAACATGCTAATTCCTAATCCTTGCTTCCTACCCTTCCCTCTGGTGGCATCTTTAATATTTAATCAGTGAGGCAGCCCAGCTGGATTTCAGGGCTATCGTGCCAGGATTGCTTTGTTCTTCTGGAAAGGTCACCTTTGAAAACAGCTTTCAAAGGAGCCAGAGTAACTCCTCTTGCTACTCCCTCCCAATGGTGTGCACCTCCCTGCATTCAGATGAATAATGTATAGGGGACAACAGCACTAACGAGAAGGGTTTGACATGGACATGGTGCCTATTTACCTCACTTTAAAAACCGGAAAGGCCAAGGGCAAAACCGCCTGTATCTGCGGCGAGAACTCTTCCAAATATTCATGCAGCGACTGACAGAAATATGTGTTTCCAAGGCCCTTGTCAAAACAAAATGGCAGGTGATCATTGCTGTATCGGAGAACAATAAATCAATGTCAGCTTTGTTCTCAGGCTGCTGGGAGAGCAAAGAAACTCCACTGATGAGCGCTCTGCGCATCTCAAACTGCTTTAAAACTCTTGCTCTCCTCCTGCTCTCCTGACTGCTACTGTGGGGGATGAAAGTACAGGAACCTCAGAGCAAGGTGGAGGACTTGGATACAGGTCAGCATTGACTTTCATAGCCTTTATGAGGTCACTCTCTCTTTTCCTGGGGATGAACAGTCTCTGGGAGATGCCACCGATTAGCTGGAGTGGCCAGTTAACTCTGGTTCCTGCTGCACAGCATCCTATTTCCAACAGGTCGTTGTAGCTTTTTCCTCCTCTGGAAGGGTACTAGAACGTCTTCCAATGTGACCAGGCTGAAAGTGAAAGCAATTTGATGTCAGAGGCTTTTTTGATTTCAACTAGAGCAATGGCCTTGAGCCACTAGGGGTATGTCTACACTACCACCCTCGTCACCCCACTTAGACAGAGTGACCTGGGACAGAGCTGGGACTGGTCCAAGGCACTTACCTCAACCCTATGGCCAGCCTCCCTAGCCCGCTCTGTGTTTATGTTGCTGCTGGCTGCAATGTAACAGCTCGAATGGCTGCCTGCTCCCACAGTAGCCATATTTGACACCAAATATTGCCCACTGAATCGCCCCCAAAGTGACCCTGGTGCTCAGGCACATAGAGCCAAGGAACAAAGCATCTAAGAGGGTGCAGGGCCCAGAACAATCCCCCCCTCCCCCCGACCGCCTGTGCTGCCAACTGGCATTTCTTCATTTGATTTCAATTTAGCACTCAAATTAAACTGACACACAACTGTGTGTGAAGGGAAAATTTACTGTATCAATTTCTTAACTGTAAAATAGGGACTTCACTATCTGACCACTTACATTGCAGGGTACAAATCAATTTATTACCCAACTCAGCTTCTGCCACAGGGAGAAGCTCTTACATTTCATTGTTAAATTGAAAACAATAGGCCTTAGAAACAAACAATAAGTAATAAATAAGCTCTGGGCCTATCACTCCTCCTCCACCCCAGCCTCATCTTCCAGTGTTTTGTCCTGATTAGCCAGTGCTCTGGGAGCGTGACTCACAGCAGCCATACCGGCTTTTCATTATGGAGAAATGACACCTCGGTTTCAGACTGAATTATAAATTACAGATGAACTCTTCCTCCCCCTTTGAGTCTGGCAGTTTGTATCTTCCTGGCTTTTTCTTCTATTGGATGGTCTCATGAGAGATGTCACCATTACATGTCATCCCCTGAATTGTGTATTCTATTTGTATGCATGTATCTTTCTTGCATGTGAAATTAGAAATATGAATCTGGTTATTAATCTAGGTGTTCGAGTGAAAGCCATTAGTGGTGCTTAAGGAATGTAATGGCCTGGTGCTCAAGGCAATGACCTGTGAATCGTCTTGTTTTTCTGTTAAACCTGGATTGTGGCTGAACCTACAAAGACAGGTGTCTATGCCATCTGGTGCTGGAATCCATCTTGAATTTTGTACTCTTCGATGTGGGAGGAGGGGGTATTGAACAAAGAATTCCTGTCCTGGGGAAATTCTATTTACTGGATGGGAAGCAAACAATGATCATCTTTAGCATGCTTCAGAGACTGTTTCCCATCACAAGAGGACACATGAAGAGACCAGGAAACAAAAAACTGGATTGAACCGCTGCTGGCCCCTTGCCTATCCCTCCCACGATGTTGGGGGCATGTCACCCACCTCTGCCCCAGGCTCGTGGGATGAGGTTTACTGGGGCTGCCGACAAAGGGCTTTGATGTCGACAGGGGGAACGTCCAGACTAGCGGCGAGCCGACAAACAGCTGATCAGCTGTTTGTCGGCTCAGCGCGGCAGCCATGTAAATGTAAATGAAGCCGCGATCATTTAAATCGCGGCTTCATTTACCTTTGCTGAACAAACAAATCTACATGCCTCTGCCGACAGAGGCATGTAGTGTAGACGTACCCATACTGTCGACAAAGCTTCTGTCGACAAAGAGCGTCTAGACTACAGCCAGTTCTGTCGACAAAGCAAGCCGCTTTGTCAACATGACAGTGTGGACGCAAAGGACAGTGTAGATGCAATAATGCCTTATATCGACAGAACTCTATCGACAAAAGGCGTTATTCCTCGTAGAACGAGGTTTACATACGTCGACAAAACTGCTGAGTTTTGTCGACGTTATGTCGACATAACTCAAAGGCAGTGTGGACGCAGGTATAGATTTGTCGACAAAAGTGGACTTTTGTCGACAAAACCCTGTAGTCTAGACGCACCCCCAGTGTGTCAGGGAAGGGGTTGTGTTTCCCCCCGTAGCCATGCGGCGCCCAGCCCAACAACCGGCCCCCGTCTGAGCTGCTGTCACACAGAATGCGGTAATGAAATCGCACATGGCAATGCGCCTCAGAGGCAGGCTGCACACAAACCCTCCGTCTGCCTCCAACTCTGTGTGCTGAAGCTGACAGGTGGTTACTGCCTGCTGAGGAGGCCCAGTACAAGTGCAGAGGCCCTGGGGAGAAGGACCCTTCTCTCCCAGGAGCCAACTGGATCTCAGATGCGAGTGGGGAGAAGCTTTGCTTTATGGCTGTGGTTCAAATTTACCCACTAAGGGTCCTGGGCCTAGCAGAGCAGGGGCCATCATGGGACTGCTGCAAAAACAGCAGCTGGAATTTGTCTCCTTCCTGGCAACTGGGCCAGGTCATGTTCCCCTCTCAAGGACTCTTGCTCTTCCCTGCTTCGCCTGTGCCTGCCACCTCCTCCCCCAAGTTTCCCAGTCTGCCCTGCCACCTCAACCTCGGGCCTGTAATTGGGAGCGCGGGAGGATGGGGACTGTCTTAGTCCTGTGTCCCATTGAGCAGCCAGCATGCTGCTATGGCTTCAGTCAGACCACCCCTTCATCCTGGCTCCTTGTCCAGCCTCACACAACCATGCTCCGTGACTGGAGATGAGCAGAGAGAAGAATGAGGGTCTTCTTCAGTGTCAGGAGAATCTGCGTTGCCAGCAGATCTAGGTGAGGCCACATCTGGAGTACTGTGTCCAATTCTGGGCCTCCCCCTTACAGAAAGGATGTGGGCACATTGCAGAGAGTCCAGCGGAGGGTAACAAAATGAGTAGGGGGCTGGAGCACATGACTTCTGAGGAGAGGCTGAGGGAGCTAGTCTTACTTAGTCTACAGAAGAGTGAGGGCGGATTTGATAGCAGCCTGAAGGAGGGTTCCAAAGAGGATGGAGAGAGGCTGTTCTCAGAGGTGGCAGGTAACAGAACAAGGAGCAATGGTCTCAAGTTACAGTGGGGGAGGTCTAGGTTGGATATCAGAAAAAACTATTTTTCTAGGAGGGTGGGGAAGCACTGGGATGGGTTCCCTAGGGAGGGGGTGGAATCTCCATCCCTCGAGGTTTTTAAGTCCCATCTTGACAAAGCCCTGGCTGGGATGATTTAGTTGGGGTTGGTCCTGCTTTGGGCAGGGGATTGGACTTGATGACTCTTCCAACCCTGCAATTCTATGATTCTATGAAAAGAGACAGGAAGGATGATGAGCTGAGGACTGGGCATTTTGTGACACAGGTGAGCATCTTTCACTGGGCCACCGTCCCCACACATCTCTCTAATCCCTTGTGTTGGGGAAAATGAACTGACAAAGCAATCAGCTCCTCAGAGTTGTCTGCCACCGAGTCAGCCCTCTCTGATCTGGTTGTAGCCTCCATTCCCGGGGCATAGGAGGAAGATGGGTCTAGCAGACACCCGTCCCAGGCATGGGGCTGTGTGTAGTGGTGACATCCTCCCTCACGCTCAGGATGCTCATAAATCAAAACACATGATGTGAACTTTGGCACAGGCCATAAATTCTGCATTTATCATTATTAGAGACATGTCAGCATTTCAGAAATTGATTTATAGTTGGTAATTTAGATCATGAATTGTTTCTGATACAGTAAACTATTCATATCCAAAGTCCATCACACAACTTTCTAGTTATTAGGAATTAATGACTCATAAAACTGGACCCAGAACACATTGTTAGTTTGAATGAAGGGCAGGTTGTGACTATAAATCCCCCCTCCCCCCTCCCCCCGAATATGTACACAGAATCCCTAATAAATGGCTAATTGGGCAAATGCATGATTTCTTTAAACACGTCTCCTCTGGAATCTGAATTCTTGCTTGGTTCAGGATGGAGTGGTGTGCAAAGGAAAATATATTTTCACTCTCAACAGTAAAACGCCAGCCATGGTCCGGAAAAACCATCAGTTTCCCTCCTCCTCGATAGTACAATAAATATGTTCTTTCCTGCACTGGCAAAGCTTTGAAATTCTTTATCTGGAGGATAAGAATCGTCTGTGGCTTCCACACCATGTAAATGGCTTTTTACAGATAAAAACTTTGTCATTTTGCTTGTGTGCCAGTGCTGCAGAGTCAGTAGATTATTGTGTTGTTTACAAAGAATTTCTTTAAGTGTCTAATGCAGCCGTTGCTGCTTCCTAACGTCATAGCGATTTTGCATTTGGGTAATAATGCCACAGATCTGACATTATAGGTATAGCTGGTAAATTATCCCGTCTTAAGCAAAGTCTTGTACCAAACTGGCGGCAGCGGCTAGATTGATGGATCCCTTCATAAATAAAATATTGTGCCTTAAACTGAAATCTTCTAACATCTACATTAAATTGAATCAGAGCCTAAATTATCAGTTAAATACATTTGATATACTTCGGTGCTACCCCTGGGATTGTAATGTGGGGGTCATGCGCTTACGAACTGCAGCCCCTTTTAGCTAAATCAATCACCCTCGGTGGCTGTGAACAAACATGAAATGAATATAAAATTTCAGGCATCTGTGCAGGTGAGATTTACCAGCAAGTCTCATTATGCAAAGAAGGGGCTGTATGTAAATTACTTTTCCTAGAATGCCACTAGAACTGGGAGGGGGTGACATAAAACCATGTAAATTGGCCGTTTCACTGCTTCTTCTGTTTATGACAAACATTTCCCAAGTTCTGCTGCTGTTCAGACTGAGTTCCCACACAACATAGCTGCCTGGCTAATGCAAGGCCATCCTTATAATATTGCCAGCTCTGCATGCTCAGCAATCATGAGACAGATCCTGAAACAACGGGAGAGGGAGGGTTGGTGAAGTATGCTTCATTAGGGGCTTTTTGTTCTGATTTCTGAGCCCTTGGCAGAAATTGCCTCTTTGTGCATGTGTGTGTGTCATTGCTGACTGTGCCCTCCATCCATGTGTGTGTGTGGAAGGGAGGTTGTGGAATCTCCATCACTGGAGTTATTTCAGAGCAGGCTAGACGACATCTATCAGGGATGCTTGGTCCTGCCATGAGGGCAGGGGACTGGACTTGATGACCTCTCAAGGTCCCTTCCAGTTCTATTGTTTGATGAGTCTATGATTCTATCTTCCCGATAGCTCACTCCTGGAGAACCGCTTCCCTTTCCCTGTCACGGACCTTTCCTGTGCATCTGTGTCCCCTGCTCAGGGAATTTCAGATGCTCTGTCCCAGGGCACAGTCCTTGCTCATCCCTGCCCTGTTCTTTCTTTCCCAGGACACTGTGCCTGCTCCAAGTACACATGGACAATGGGGCAATTTCTGCCAAGGGCTCAGAAATCAGAACAAAAAGCCCCCAATGAAGGGGGAGAGCACAGTCTCTTCTCTCCTTCAATGGTCCCTCTCCCCCACCTCCCGCATGCCTCAGTTCAACACGCCGTGGGGTGCAAAGCAGGAGCAGGTAGCAGCTTCCTCTGCTGCTCCCTCCTTTCTCTCTCCTCTCCCAAAGCCACTTCTCCCCCATGGACTGGTGCTTTTGGCAGCTGCAAGTGGTGGAAACCAGAACTGCTGCAATCCCAAGACACCGGGAACTTCTCATGAGATGGTGAGAAATGAGAATCCCCCACCCCAGCAACCTACCCCCTGCGCAAATGCAGCAAACGTGCAGGACTCCTGAAAACATCCCAGAGCTGGCCACAGTCCGGAACCATTTGGTGCAGAAGTGTCAGCTACAAGGGCTCTGCACCAGGTACGTCCCTCTAGCCCTAGTGGATTTGCATGGATCAGTGCTGACCTGGGACTTCAGCGCTGTCCCCTTTGTGCGCGGGAGAAGGCCACGCAGAGCAAACGTTCAGACTGAGGGGCACGTGGTCTCACGTTTATTCCATGTTGTGGGTGACTGTCCTTCAACAGACACTAAACATCTTCAGTGGACTTCCCTCGCTGCCCCTCACACTGGTTTCGGCTGTAACGTTTGTCAACCTTCCTCATGGTTTACCTCGCTCTGAAGAAAGGAGATGCCAGGGTGTGGGGCCAAGAGCGGTGACTAATTGTATGCTGTCTCCTTATCATTGAATGGGGCTCTCTACAACCATAGATGCATATATCCCTGTGAAATTATATACAGGTTGAACCTCTCTGGTCCAGCACTTGCTCATCCGGCAACATCCATGGTCTGGCATGATTTTAGTGAGCCTCATGTCCACTTATCATGAATGTGGCCAAGTTTCCCGTGATCCCGTAAAGTTTGTTTAGAGCCACCAGTCCTGGCTCTCAGTGTTCTGTGCTGTTATTTCTCTCTAATTTACCCCTAAGTGTCTTCTAAGAGCCCAGTGAGCAGTGGAAGTGTTGGTGATGCTGCTGGACCATATTGACCTCCCATGGTTCAGCAAATTCTCAGGTTTGGCACCAGCCAGGTCCTGAGGATGCCAGACTAGAGAGGTTCAACCCAAACCTTGCTATGGATAGAAGGGGAAATTCACTCCAGTGAAGGCCAACCACAGGCCATTGCACCACTGTTGAAGCCTCATTTTGAGGACTAAACTGGACCTTAAGTGGCTGTCGGGGTCTTGTGCTGCCCCTTTGTCTGAGGGGAATTTGCCCAGAGTGAGCAAGACAGTTTGATTTTGATGACAGCCCCAGATTCCAAGAGCCTCAGTTGCCTGATTTTTTTTAATGCGTTTGCATTCTGGCGTCTGAGGAAGAAATGTTCTGCTCATTCACTGTGACATAAACTATTGTATTTTGGTTAAAATATTACAAAGCGACACTGCTGTGATGGAATGTGCAACATTATCTCTAATAAGCAATTATATTTCATAATACGAATTAACTGAAATCTTGCACTTAAAACTAAACAACTAATTACAGACCTTTTAGCTTAATAAAGACTGAGTGGGGGAAAGGAATAATATATACAGTAATTATTGAGTTAAGCAGAATGTAATGTGCATCCAGGGCTCATTTAGGACATTCTTAGTCAATACTTAATTACTGTTACTGCTCTCGGAAGTCTGCATTATAAATGCCCGTTGTGCTCGTCAAAAGCATCCTTGTAGCTTGCCTCACCTGCAGCTGTTGCGCTGTAAGTTACTGACTGTGATGATGCCTCAGACCCATTTGTCTGACAGATGCCAGGGTGGGAGGGGAAGTGTCACACTGGGGAGCGATGCACCGAGAGCCCCGCGCTGCCAGGTTCTCAGCCCCTCCTGAGAAATGCGGAGCCGCCCTCCTCTGCCGCTGCAGGTGCCGCATCTCTCGCTTTGCCAGGGTCAGGCAGCCATTTCATCCGCTGGCTGGCTCCGCGAGGGAAGCTCACCCTTCAGCAGAGCTCTGTTCAGCATGGTTGCAAACCCACCCCGGGCACAAGCCCAAAGCAACACCAAGTGGTTTGTTTGCCCTGCGTGGGGGAGCAGCCAGGCAGTTTGCGGGGGAGGGGGAGAGTACGTTTGAGCTGACAAAACAATTGTCCCCCAAGTGTAACAGCATCCGGGGAGATGCCAGGCAGCTCCCTGGGAAGCTACACCCCCCTCTGGTGTCCTCCTCAATGATATTAGGGACAGAACAGCGCCTGCTCTGCTGTCCACTCCGCTGGCTACGGTGCTGGAGAGCTGCTTGGGAACTGGGCTGTTTCCACTAGAGGTGAGCTTGGGGCAGCTTGCAGATTGGTTTCTGCTAGGGCTCCCTTGGGCTGTCCTTGGGCGATCCTGCCTGTCTGGAAATGCTTTGGGCATTTCCTGGCTCCTGTCGCTGAGCAAGGACTCCTTGTGCTTTCAGGGTGTGTGTGTGCAAAGTCTCCTCTGACAGGCGAGTCTCCCAGGAACAAAGGCAGTTTGATCTGCAGCCAGGGTCTAACATGCCTTGTAATTGGCAGCGTCCTACATTCAGACTAGACTTGGTGCCAGCAACTTCTCCTCTGCCGGGACTTACATGATACTTCACTCTGGAGCAGATTTTCGGTGCAATGCCCAGTGCTTCTGCCAAAGGAGTTGGCATGGTCTCAGCTGGAGCCCTAGGAGTGAGTGCAAGTGCTATGCCTTTGTCCTAGGTCTCCCTCTGGTTCTTAAACAGTGAGATGCAGTTGCCTATTAAATATGTCTACACGGGGAAGGTTTGGTAACAAAAGTGCTGTGAACATGCAAAAATTGCCAAAAGTGAAAACCGGTCAAACCATTTTTTTTTACCTCCCATTGTTGACATTTCATGTCCACGTGGCTAGCAGCCTGTCGACAGAGCAAAGCATTGCGGGTAAGCATCCCATAGTGCAGCATTGTGGGAAGGCCGAGCTGATCTCTACACTTCATGGGATTCCCTCGTAGCTCTGTGAGCTCTCTGTGCTGAGGAATGTCAAAGCAGCACCTCAGTGTCTCCACTCCTCCTCCTGCAGCCGCAGCCTGACAGCCACTGTGTTCCGAGTGCAGTGCAGAACAGGAGCATTCCAATGATTTGTTCTTTGTTCCCCAAACAGAGCAGCTCACTCAGCTGTCGGATACTTCCCGGAGCTTTGAAAGGGAAGACATGCCTGCAGGGCAGCAGAGTTCTCAAAATACTAAGCAGAGCCATCAGGACAGGCATTGTGGGTTATAGGTTGAAGCCAGTTCTCTTGACGAAACAAACATCAGAGTCCACACTGGCTCTTTGTCAACAAAAAAGGGAGGGGAAAAGAAAAAGTCTCTTGTGGGGTGGAAGTATTTGTTGCCAAAACTGGGTGTTTTCCCCAACAAAAGTTGCATTGTAGTGTAAATGTTCTCACTGTTCTGTCGCCAAAAGGCAGGTTTTGGTGACAAACCATGCCAGTGTAGACAAGCCCTTAGAGGATTTGATAGACGCATGGAAACTCTCTCTCTCTCGCTCTCTCTCTCATTGGCAGCAGAAACCCAAGAGACATGTCACAGAAGGGACACTGGTTATAAGCTTAGATGTCACATCAAGTTGTGAACACCATAGGCCTGGAACAAAATCCAAGTCCCCTTTTTATGGAGCTGAGGTGTAACTCTTCTCCCAGCCATGTGGGTGTGACAGGCACGCACTCAAAAGTCTTCTCACACATGACAGGGCTCCCTCCTAGCAGATCTATTGATCCCTAGCCTTTGCCCTGCTTCTGGTCATATGTTTACTGTATACACTGCAGTATAACTTCTTGGCATGTTTCTCTCCATCTCGTTTCTTCTGCCTTAGATAGTGGGGCCATAGCTGCAGCGAGGTACCCATAAGTTTGGAGGCAACTCCTAAGAATTCTACCCGGGTGACACCATGGTCACACAAGGACACTCTGAGAGAACCCATGGGCAGGGTGTTCCAGCTGTGCTGCAGGTGGATTTTGACACCTAACCATCTGGAAGGCTGGCTGTTGTATCCTTAGACAGCAAGTGTCTGGGTGCAATTTACAAAGCTTGTCCCTGATCACGGGTGCAAGTCTCCTCTGTGCAGCCAACCCGTCCATGGTCTGTTCTCCACTTCAGTCCAGCATAACCCTTGTGCAGTGCTGGCTTCTCCGCAAAGAACGGGTGCCAACTATGCATCCCGTGCTCTGGCAGCACGTTGGAAGAGCAGGGATGGACGGAGAGTGCCCCGGAAGTGCGTCACTTGGCTATTTATCCTTGTCCTGCCAAAACTTGTGTTAGTTACACAAGATTCCCGCTCAGCTGAAGGGGCTGCTTATCGCTTCCCAGCCGCGATCGGTGAAACGGTGACTTACAGCTGGTGGCAAATCCATTATGGATCCTCGCGGTGGGAAGGAAACAGCCCGAATGCTCCTGTCCAGACAGCAGGGGGGCTTTCCTCCTTATTGCAGCAGACCCTTATTCCCAAAAGCCCGGAGGTGCAGCGATCCTGTGCCGGGGGATGTCACGCTGACCCTTTGGCAGCAAAGGAAAAGTCTCCTTCCAAAGCAGGGAATCCCTGGAAAAAGGATGGTGTCCACCGTAATGGTGAAAGAACCCCCTGTTCCTTTGCAGTAAAACTGATGCGGTATCTGCCAAACACAGCAGCCTTCAGCCTTTCCCCAGGCACTGCTGGGACATGCAGCTGCCAGGGGAGGGCTAAGCTAGTGGCTGAGATTAGCAGACATATGTATATGCCAGACGGGCAGGTCATGAAACCCAAGCACTTCACCTAACAGTGGCCCCGCTCTTGATATGCCGAAAAGTACCTGCTGGATGTCTGAGGGTGCAGTTAATGTCCGGGGTGCTGGAAGCCAGATGAGCATAGCAGAGGTGATGGAGACATGTCTCTGCACTCCTGGACGTGCAAGCCCTCGGAGTTGAGTGGTCACCGTGCAAAGCCCATTCCTGGCTGCCCATCTGGATGGGGCTCTGGGAATCCTCTCCCACGCTGCGAGGGAAGGAATGTCAGGGCAAGAGGAGTACAGGACGAGCCTACATTACAGGAATGTCTCTGCCAATACCAGCCCCTGGCGCTCAAGGACCGGGGCTGCAGCATGCTAGGGGAACACACCCACCACACCTCGGGTGCCTTCAAAGAGAAAAACGCACATTTTTGCTTGAAAAAGACGAGTTCCTAATTATATTTCAGCACCTTGCTTGATATTTGATGGGGGCTTTACACAGTTTGGGGCTTTACGCTGCTCCCCATGCAACTGGTTTTGAAGAAGGAAGCAAGGCCCCTCTTAGGAAGAGAGGTGGCACCTCAAAGCGGGTATCTTTCCTTTCACTGAAGCGTTATGCTGCTTAGCAGCTGCTCTGTGGCTGGGATAATTATATCAAAGCCTGGGGTGTCATCAAGGGTCTCCAGCCATCTGCAAGTGAAGAGCCCTTGCTTTCAAATGATGAACATTGGCATCTGATATCCTCCCTGGGCCAAATGAATCCTGAAGGGCGTTGGAAGAATGAGCAGATTTCGTTTCCTCTCAGCCTGTCCCAGGTGACAGCAGAATCAAAGTGAAAAGGCATGCTCGTGTGCTGTTGATTTAGGCAATAACCCAGTGGTATTAACGGAGGGTTTATCACGCTGGGACCTGCACTGATTTGGAGAACACAATATCCCAGGTAACAAAGTCAGCCGCATTAAAAGCTTAGCAGCTTAAAAAGGTATTACAGCTCAACAAATTCTTCTGGAACTGGTTAGGGCTGTTCCACTCCTTCTGGAGAGCGGAGACGCTTCCAGAAACCATAATCCTTCCTTCGGATTTTGCTTTCTATGAAAGATTTGTTGACAGGAACCCAAACCTCTGCAGACAGGGCTTTCACATGCTGTTTCTCTCATCAGAACCAGGAGACGAGGAAATCTGAGCTCCGTCACCCCGGTCTGTCCTTGTCAGACTGAGACAGGTGCACCGCTGGGACCCAATGAGCTCAGGGAGCAAACTCTGCTGTTCATACAGACATGGGCGTGAGGCTGGGATCTGGAACCTGTGAGAAAGCCAAAGGACTTGAACCGTGTTGCCACTGCCAGAGGTAGGTGTGGTTTTATGTGGCGTAAACCGCCAGGGGTGGGGAGGCCCTGTGGGCTGACCCCCACTAGCGGTACTGAGGAGACTCTGTTGTCGTGTTACCTGGCAAGTGCTGGTTCCAGGTCAGAACACACCTGTTGTGTCAGGGAAGCCAATGTGATGAATCCTGTTATGGATTCCAGCGCAGGAGCCTCCTGCCGCTTCTTTTCTGTCACCAGCACTGGGTGTTTTTCCTGACAAAAGTCACATCACAGTGTAAACGCGCTCACTGTTGTGTCACCCAAAGGCAGGTTTTGGCGCCAAACTGTGCCCGTGTAGACAAGCCTTTAGGCTGAATTTTAGAAACTGGCCACACTGGTGGGAAGATAGCAGGAAGGCAGAAGATTTTGTTACCGTGCAGAAAACGTGGGGGAAGGGAGAGATGTCACTCCTGGGCACAGCCCTTCTGGGGACGAGGCCCTAGCCCGGGGCTGAGGGATGCCTACTGGGGATGGTGGGACTCTTGTGATCCCCTCCTGATACAGACATTCCTGGTGTGCGCCAGGTTCTCCCAGCAGCACCTGAAGGAGCTCACGCCTGGGTTATTTGGCAGGGCAGCCGTGTGGTGGGAGCCGTCAGGCAGGGGCGGAGGCCGGCTCGCAGTGCCAAGCAGCCATTCGTCACTGTCCGACTTCGCTTTGTATCCCCTCAGCCGAATAATAGAAACAAATGGACTTTATTTCGGGAGTTGATACTTGTGCATTTGTAACTCGGCGGAATGAGAAATCCCGGGGAACAGTGCAGAATGGAGCGTTCGCGGCCTCTGCCTCTGCTTTCCCCGGGTGGCAGGAGAAGCTGCCTCCTCTCATTTGATGGGAGTGTTTCTAGGGACCCGAGCGCCATGGTTCAGAACACTAAGGCATCAACCCTGGGCTATGAGCACTATGGCTACGTCTAGACTGGCATGATTTTCCGGAAATGCTTTTAATGGAAAAGTTTTCTGTTAAAAGCATTTTCGGAACAGAGCGTCTAGATTGGCACGGACGCTTTTCCGCAAAAGCACCTTTTTCGGAAAAGCGTCTGTGCCAATCTAGACGCACTTTTCCGCAAAAAAGCCCCGATCGCCATTTTCGTGATCGGGGCTTTTTTGCGGAAAACCAATCTGAGCTGTCTGCACTGGCCCTTTTGCGCAAAAGTTTTGCGCGAAAGGACTTTTGCCCAAACGGGAGCAGCATAGTATTTCCGCAAGAACATTGACAATCTTACATGAAATCGTCAGTGTTCTTGCGGAAATTCAAGCGGCCAGTGTAGACAGCTGGCAAGATTTTCCGGAAAAGCGGCTGATTTTCTGGAAAAACTGACCAGTCTAGACACAGCCTATATGTCTTGCACTCCCAATGGTGTCCAGGCACAGGCTCCCAATCCCTGCCCTGACTCATTCCATATCATCCTGCTGGTCTGTTGCTCTGACTATGTCACTGCCTTCTCCCCCCCCCCCACCCCGCACCCCGGTTTCAGTGCATCGAATTCAAGCTTGTCTTTGCCTCCAAGACCCTTCCCCCATCTGCCCTTCCTCGCTCATCTCAGACTGCATTGACCCAGCCTGCTTCGGCCAAAATCACGCGGCACATTCCTCCAATCTGGCTCCCTGCTCTGGTCTGGAAGGGTACGTCTAGACTACTGCGTTTTGTCGACGGAAGTTTTGTCGACAGATACTGTCGACAAAACTTCCGTCGACAACGAGCGTCCAGACACATTGAGTTCTGTCGACAAAGCAAGCTGCTTTGTCGACAGAACTCCGTAGTCTGGACGCAACGTTACAGGCAATAACACCTTCTGTCGACAGAGTTCTGTCGACAGAAGGTGTTATGCCTCGTAAAATGAGGTATACCAGCGTCGACAAAACTGCTGAGTTCTGTCGACGTTATGTCGACAGAACTCAGCGGTAGTGTAGACGCTGGTATAGTTTTGTCGACAAAACTAGGTAGTCTAGACACACCCGAAGAGTCCTGCCCTCTTTGCCTTCACATGCCTCATTGACTCAAGCTGTGAACAAGGAGCCAGCTCTCAAGCCCAGATGTTCCAGCCAGGCCCTGTTCAAAGTCACCTCCAGCCTGGGATGCTAATGCCCTCACTAAGGATGTTAAGTCTCAGGTAACTGACGAATCGAATAGTTGATGCATTTTGCATCAACTATTCGATTAGCTAATAGGGTGCCTCCACTTTTGAAGTGTAGCAACAACCCTATGGCTGTTGCTACACTTCAAAGGTACAAGCGCCGCGTGGAGCCTGGGGTCAGCTGGGGACTCCCCCGCTGACCCCAGCCTCCATGCAGCGCCGCCACTTGGAAATGCCCTGAGGAACCTGACGCCGGGCTCCCTGCGGTGTTTCAAAGTGGCCGCGTTGCATGGAGCCTGATCCTGGGCTCCATGCAGCACGGCCACTTTGAAATGCCACATGCAACCTGGGAACATGCCAGGCTTCAAGCGGTGCTGCCTCTTTGAAGTACTCCCTCTTCTTCCCCCCTCTTGCTGCTGCTATCTGATAAAGGCAGCAAGGGGGGGAGCAACTAGTAAACTATCCTGTTGACTTGTCTTTCACATCTCTAGCCCTCACTAGCACCTAGAACAGAGTGCTGCAGTGTGTTGAGAAAACAACAAGAAAGCTGGCAAACAATATCCCAGACGTCTTTGGCCTGGAGAGCCTTCTGGTCCTGAGGCTACGCAGTAATGGTGCTGTGTTGTGTAGCTGCTCAGAACGCCACACCTGTTTCCTCTGGGTAAGCCTCCAGCCAAGAGATTTGTTACACAGACAGATTTAGAGAACTCCCGTCTCCGAGATATAATTACCATGCTCTTTAATTCCCGGAAACGCAGAGGGAGATGGCAGCTCACAATTCATCTCTTTACTGGTGCTTGTGTTTATTTATAGGGGAAAAGGAAAAGTTTATTCTACAAGGGAGAAATCTCACACCGGTGACAGACAGTCGGTGTTCAGAATCCCTCTCCCAACACTGTTGTGTGGGACTGAAACCTGGACAACCTACAAACATCACTTGAAAATCCTGGAGAGGTATCACCAACGCTGCCTCCACCAGATCTTGAAGATCAGAAGGGAAGACAGGTGCACTAACAACAGTGTTCTGGAAGAGGCAAAGACCACTGGTCTTGAGACAATGATCCTCCATCAGCAACTTCGCTGGACTGGTCACGTTGTTCGGATGCCAGACCATTACGCTCCCAAAACAGGTCCTGTTTTCTGAGCTGAAAGAAGGACACCATAATGTGGGAGGACAACAGAAGCATTCTAAGGACTTGCTAACGCCATGTTTCTCAAACTGTGGATCCCAACCCCCTGGGGAGTCGCAAGCAACTTAGAGGGGGATCACGAGCAACTTAGAGGGGGGTCGCAGTATCACAAAGTTTGAGAACCCCTGTGCTAAAGGATAACTTAAAGAAATGCCACCCATTGGCACTTGGGAGAGACTTGCCCAGGATTGCTCAAAATGGAGACAAGTCCTACACGATGGCCCCCTGCATTTTGAACTTGCCCGCCGGCACGCTGAGGAGGAGAAGAGGCACAGGAAGGAGGGGAGACAGGCTTCTAGTCATGCCTCCTGCTGTACCTGGAAACATCTGTCCTCATTGTAATCGAGCTGGTGGTTCGAGGATCAGCCTTCTCAGCCACCTGACGGTCCACAGCTCCCATAGAAGATGAACCTACTCAGCAAGGAGTGATCGCCCATCCAAATCACCATTGACAATCAACTCTTCCCTCTGACCACTCAGGAATCAATGTTTCCTTGGGAAGACACAGTGGCTTCCCACCATTCAGACTTTGCTGGCGTTTCCTGGGCTGGTTATCTGCTTGCCAGGGCTGGAGTCCCTGCTGCTGTGCGCTTGGTGTCCAGGACTGACCTGCGTCCGATCAGGTAGCGTTTTACACACCATTTGCCCAAATTCAAACAATGACCCCGGGCGACAAGCTGGGAAGAATCCAGCCTAGGATCCCTGTCAGGAGGAGGAGCCGAATTTCAAGGAGTGAACTCTCAGTTGTGCATTTACATTTCCAAGCCTGCCCATCGGCTCCTTCATTTATTGCAAAAGCTTTCTCCTGCAAAATGCTTTTTGCGGGGTCTGTGCTCTGTCACTCCCTCCCACAAGGGGATATGCTCTCCGCAAAGCCCTGCCCCCGTGTATAGGGCATATGGATGTAGGGGCTTGCTTCCCAGATGGTGGCTTTTTGCGCGTCCACAAGGTGCAGTCAGCAGAGCCGTGGCAGGTTCCTGAGGCCTGGTCGGAGCCCCGTTCCCTCAGCTCTAAAAGGGATAAATTCACGCCTCTGTGCCCAGCAGGCTGGATGTGACAGGGAAGAAATGCTGCTGTCAGAGCCCTTGTCAGTCAGCAGGCCTGCTTCTGCTTCCAGAGGCAAAGTGTCTCGGAGTCCCCCCCAGAAGCCTTGCCTCTTCCAAACAAGAACCCTTCACGCAGGCCGGGGCCAGGCACAGGGCCTCTCTGAAGGTGAATCAGAGTCATCCAGGACCACCCCTCCCCCGTATAACCGAATAGCGAGAACAAACTCTGTCAAGCTCTGTGCCCAGAGGCGAGGGCAGCGCCTGCCGCTAACAGGAGGAGAGGGTCATCCCCGGTCTCCGCCACGGGGCTGCTTGTGTGGGGTTTACACTGGGTTATTTGGCTGGTTCGCCTGCAAAAAAGGCAGTGCGTTGGCTTCCTCCCCTGGAGCCATAGGACAGGTTCCCTAGAGCTGACCTGCAACGGGAAACCCTCTCTGGTTCCTTTCCTCCTCCTCCTCCTCGCTGACCTACACTGGCAGCTGGGAAAAGCCTGCCTGGTTCATTGGAAGCAAGGGGGTCTCAAGTCTTGTCTCCCCTGTGAGAACGAGAGGCTGGTTTCAGAGCCTTCATCTTTCCCCCATGAGCTCCCTTCCTCCTAAGGGCTCGGCTGTTGCAGCTGAGTGCCTGGGAATGAATCACAGTAACTGCAGCACAGGGGCACGGCCGTGCTGTGTTCCACCAGCCCAAGGCGCAGATGAGAACGGGTGTGTCAGGACTGAATCTCAGCCTCACATGGATCTTAGAGGTCTATAAAATCCTGACTGGTGTGGAGAGAGTGAATAAGGAAAAGTTATTTACTTGCTCCCATAACATAAGAACTAGGGAAATGAATAGGCAGCAGGTTTAAAACAAACAAAAGGAAGTATTTCTTTGTGCAGCGCACAGTCGACCTGTGGAACTCCTTGCCAGAGGATGTTATGAAGACCAGGACTTTAACAGGGTTCAAAGAAGAGCTAGATACATTCTTGGAGGTTAGGTCCATCAATGGCTATTAGCCAGGATGGGTAGAAAAGGTGTCCCTAGCTTCTGTCAGGGGCTGGAAATGAATGACAGGAGGGGCATCATTTGATGGTTATCTGTTCTGTTCCCTCCCTCTAGGGCACCTGGTGCTGGCCACCGTTGGCAGACAGGACACTGGGCTAGATGGACCTTTGGTCTGACCCAGTGTGGCTGCTGTTGTGTTCTGATGTTCCTACGTCCTGCAAAGATCAGGGCCACCTCCTAGCCCAGCTCACGAGGAGGTGGAATAGGGTTGGCTTGGGCTCTGTTGTTTCTGAGGCCTGTGCTGTGTGTTTGGGTGACTCGGAGCTGAGGGTTAGTTTGCATCAGTGGCTCCCTGGGAAAGGTGGGGACACTCAGAAGCCCCTGTAACCCTGGCAAAGAACTGCTCCCGGAGCCTGGGGGATAGGTGAGAAGCTGCTGGAATGCGCTTGACCCCTTCCTCCTGCCTCTGCCTCAATTAATTCCAAAACCTCCTCTAATGACACTTCAATCTGTGGCAAGTCCTCAGATTTGTCACCTACAAAGGACGGGTCAGGTTTGGGAATCTCCTTAACATCCTCAGCCGTGAAGACTGAAGCAAAGAATTCATTTAGTTTCTCTGCAATGACTTTATCGTCTTTAAGTGTCCTTTTGTATCTCGATCATCCAGGGGCCCCACTGGTTGTTTAGCCGGCTTCCTGCTTTTGATGTACTTAAAAAACGTTTTGTTATTACCTTTGGAGTTTTTGGCTAGCTGTTCTTCAAATTCCTTTTTGGCTTTTCTTATTACATTTTTACACTTAATTTGGCAGTGTTTATGCTCCGTTCTATGTACCTCACTAGGATGTGCTTTCTCCCTTATGATTCCCCACCCGGGGATAAAAGGCCCTTGGCTGATTTTCATGCCATCTCTCCCACTCCAGTGGAGTTCAATTGCGGAGAGGGGGGGAGATTTTTTTTAATCAAAGCTGATTGAGCTGCTTCCGGCCAAGTTTGTGATTAGTTTCCCAGCAAACATCTCAGTGGCCAGCCACTCTGGGGGCTCTGCTGTGCCTCCCCCCACTTTAGCAGGACATGCCAGGAACCAGGGGGAAGAATGCATGGCTTTGGCCTAACCCTTCATTCTGGTTCCAGATGCTCCGTCCTCTCCCTGGTTTTACTTGTCCATCCCAATGATGCCCCGGAGCCAGACCTCTCATCCCGTGTCCTGCCTGGCTCCCAAAGCCCTGGATGAATTCCCATCCTAGCCCCGGTCTGTGGTGGGGAATGGGAGGGAGGCACTTTACAGCACATCCAGAGGATGCTCATTCTTTCCCCATCCAGGGGCTGCTCTCAGGGTGATTTTATAGACATCCAGGTTCGGCTCCATGACTGCACTGGGGAACACGGAAGGGGAGGTGCAGAAGTGGCTCTGCTCCTCTGCCAGGATGGGCGTACATGGGTGTGAGGCCAGATTGGAAAATGTCTGCCCCCCCCACACACAGAGGGGTCACTGCGGTGAGCCATTTTGGCTCAGGATTTGGGGGGTGGCTTGGAATTAGCTAAATGAACTGGGGAGGGCAAATCAGCATGAGAAAAATAATACTACTAATAAAAACCCCTCTCCAAGCTGTGCCCATGCTTAGCTCCCACGGTGCATGAGTGTGGTTCTGGTTCCTGACCTGGCAGCAGGAATTAAAAACCTCCCAGCTAGTAGAGGTGCGCCCGGAACAGAGACACCCCTGAGCTTCTTGCTGCTTATCCACATGGACTGTCTGGGGCTCCCCATTGCTACCAGTGGAGCACAAGCCCTGGTATGACTGACACTTCCCGGGTCACTGTGGGGCCTTTGGAGTTCGTTGCAGGCCACTTGCTCCCTCCAGAATGCCTGGAGTGCAATGCGCCAGCCGGCATTGGCTTGGCCTTCCCCAGCCTGTAGGAATCCGCAGCTTTCCAGCACCAAACGAGCCCGGCCTGGTGTTTGTATCCTGCAGTCCCAGGGTAAACCGCAGCTTTGGAGTGTGCAGGAGAATCCGAGTCCTGAATGCGTCTGCAAGAGGGTGTGCCGTGCAGATGAAGGCAGGAACCCAAGGGGCAGGCGGCAGAACAAATGGAAACATTTTCTTGTTTCTAATCAAGCTTGGATTGTGCTAGGGGCTGAGGGCTCATCACAGAACAGGCCTGAGCCGGGAGAACAGCCCCTTCTGGATGCATTGGCCAGGCTCTGAAGGAGCTGGCTAGGCGGGGCTGAGGAATTACACACACTGGACCGGAGCAGCCTTGGAGCAGGAAAATGGTCGTTTTACAGAAAAATGGTTGTTTCTGCCGCAGAGCGGAGGATTTAATGCAAAGATTGATGCTGGGACTGTAGGAAGCATTGTGAGTTACACCCAGATTCACATTTTCAGTAGGGTTGCCAGGTGTCCGGTTTTTACCCAGACTGTCCATTATTTGGGTCCTCTGTCCGGTAAAAAAAAACAACAGAAAATACTGCACATGTGAAATGTCCGGTATTTCCTGTTTCCCTCGGACGGAAGCCTGGCAGGGACCACGTTCCCCTCCTGTGTCTGGTAGGGGCAGGGGAGTGAGGAGTGTGGCACCATTTAAAGGCGCAGCACTCTTTTTTTTTTTTGCTTAATTTCCCCCCCCCCCCCTTTTTTTTTCTCAACAGAATTTTTCCTGGTGTTTTTCTTTTGGGGGGAGGCAGGGTTTGGTATTTTTTGTTAAACCATCTGGCAACCCTAGATCTGAGCTACCTATCAGTCTCTTGTAAGAGGCTGTGTCCTCGCAGCCATCTTGGGCTGGGCAGAGGAGTGAGGGGCGGATGGTAATTGAGACATTCCCTTATCCTTCGGAGAACCAGCCAGCAAAGCCTTATTTATGTCACTGCATTAGGTTCCACTCCAGCTTAAATAGCCATTACCGAGCAGATCCAACCTGAAGCAGCCTCTTCCAGCTCTCTTCTGTCACTCTAATAGATATTAGCTTCCTACGGCCCCTCCCTGCAGTAGGGCTATTCTTTATTTTAATTACTTGGACGTATTCCCATTATGAGCCATTAGCTGTTATGCAGAGAGGTTTTGATCTCAGAGCCTCATCAATCCTGACATCGCAGATGCACGGAAGAGGAGAAGCCGTTTCGTAACCTGTGCAGCTGCTCAGAAGGGAGCTGGGACTCTGCAGGGACCCCACAAGCTGGTAACCCCAGGGCTCCAAGGCAGGAAAATCAATGTTGGGGCTTAGGGAGGGAGAATGGTGCCATTGATGTGCAGAGGCCCAGAGCTGGTTTTAGAAGTGCTTGACTCACGCAGCCAGAAAGGGGTGTCTGGTCCTAAAGCGAGATCCCATTTGGGAGCAATGTTTCTTGCGGGCTGGGTGATGCCCGTTACACCGAACAGGCGGGGAAGGGGAGAATTGCCTTTCCCAGGGGCTGCGCCCACCCGCTGTCACGCCGGGTTATATCTCAGTAGCTCCCTCTTCCTTTCTCTGTAGCATCTCGTCCTGGCGCTGGCTGGAGATAGGACACTGAGCTACCTGGGCACCACTCTGATCTGGCCTGGCAGTGCCTATGTGCTCTGGTGTGAAGTCACCACAGTGCCCCTCTAAGCAGCCAGGCATGGGGCCTGGGCCCAGTCCATCTTGGGAGAGCCCCTGGGGTCCGGATGAGGCTCTCACCTGCCTATCCATGCACAGAGACCTTCTCTCCTGCTCCAGGAGTGGTTAGAGGCCCAGCAGTGCAATGCTGGGAAGGAGGAGACCCCCAAAGGGAGGGGTTGGGGCTGTGGGCTCCTCATGGGGAGCTCACTTCAGGGCACAGGCGAGAATCAAGCGGAGCTGCTGGGGAATCAGCCAGCGAGAAACAACGCTCCCAAATGGGGCCTCGCTGTAGGAGCCAAGCCCCCTTTCTGCACTGACAGCGCGAGCTCCTGGCGCTGCTCCGCCCCTAACGGGCCTGGGAGGGTCTTTAATTAAAAGTCAGGGATATTAGAAAAGAGAAATCAATTCCTGTCACAATTAAGATTCGTTTTAAATAATCGCTGCATGTTTCAGGGAAGGATCCTCTCTGGACTCATTGACCTGTAATGTCATATGGGCCGCTGGCTCAGCCAGCCTTCGGTAAATATTTCATCTGAATTATGCATGTCAGCCGGCGTTCAGGAGGAAGGGCTCTCTTGCCATGAGGCATCAAGGCTCGGTGTGCCACGCCCGGGACTGAGGGGAATGAATTTCACAGTTTCTTGCTCAGATGCACAGCTGGGAGCAAGTCAGCCCGTCTGCCCAGGACTGGTTTCTATAGCACACGGGCCTGTCTCTGAGCCCTACGCTCTGAGCAGGGCTGTGTTCCCCACAGGGCTGCCAGAGCCAAGGTGGCAGAAATGGACCCATCATGTCCCTCGCCTACTGGGCTCTGCCTGGCCTTGCCGCATGGGGACTTGCGCTGCAAACTCCAGAGCTGCCCCTCCAGCTGACATTCTAAGCGGGACTTGCTTGAGATTTCAAGCCAACAAGATGACCTCCCAGAGCATCCTGTGACTGCGTGAGATGGGAACCTGCCCCCGAGTGGGGGATGAGAATCCCAGCAGCCTTTGAAAACAGACCCCACTCCCTTCTGAGCCCCGCCCGGCACGGGGGATGAGGCCAGATAATTCCAGCAAGCAACCCAGACAAGAAGGGCAGGAGACGAATCAGAGCCGGTGAATACAGGCTGCAGCTCCCATTCAGGCCTATCCAGCCCCCCAACCTCCAGAAGAAGCAACCGTCCCATTGTGTGAGCACAGGAGGAATTTATCAGCTGATGGTGAGGGGGTGCAGTCACAGAAGTCCCTATGGGGTTGTCCCCCAGTGAGCTGATCATGCCACTGCCATCTCCCTTCTTGCTTTCCGGAGCTCTCTGCCACCCTGTCCTGCTGGGCTAGATCCTCTGGTCTCCCCCAGCCAAGACACAGAATTGGGGTTACCACCCCCCTGCAGAGCAATGCAGACACCGAACCATTTCAGCTCTGGGAGGGCGCAGTTCTAGGGCTCAACATCCAGGAAACCAACCCCCCAAAGGGATCAAACTCCCAAATAAATCCACCTTTCTCTCTGTAAAAGCTTTTCATAGGGAAAGCTCATGAAGATGTCTGCCTTCTTTATCAATGAACGAGAGAGTGGTTGCTCCCAGAGGCAACAACGATTTACACTGGGCCTGATAATAAACACAAGTATTTTTATTAAGGACAAACAGTAGGATTGAAGTGGCTGCAAGTGAAAACAGACAGATCAAAATAAGTTACTAAATCAAAATGAATAGAGCACCCATGGCCTTGAGGGTCAGTCCAAGGATTCATACTAAAACCAACTGTGACTTTGCGAGTCCCTGCTCTGATTCATTGAGGGTCTTTGGCAGCATTACGTTCAGCCATTTAATCAGCAACGCCCTCACAGGGCAGGGTCTCTGGGGCTAACCGTAGAGACAGGATGGGGAGCTGGGTGAGTTCAAGGTAAGACAAGGAACCAGGCAAGCTCAGGATCGACTCATGCCAGTTCCATGGATCTTTCCTGCCACATCAAAATGGGCCAAATTCTTCCATCCCTAACTCCAGGGCTGTGTCTAGACTGGCCAGTTTTTCCGGAAAATCAGCTGCTTTTCCGGAAAAACTTGCCAGCTGTCTACACTGGCCGCTTGAATTTCCGCAAAAACACTTGACTTCCTACTGTAAGAAATCAGTGCTTTTTGCGGAAATACTATGCTGCTCCCGTTCAGGCAAAAGTCCCTTTTGTGCAAAAGTTTTGCGGAAAAGGGCCAGCAAAAATGGCGATCGGGGCTTTTTTGCGCAAAAGCGCGTCTAGATTGGCCACTGACGCTTTTCCGCAAAAAGTGCTTTTGCGGAAAAGCGTCCATGCCAATCTAGATGCTTTTTTCCAAAAATGCTTTTAACGGAAAACTTTTCCATTAAAAGCATTTCTGGAAAATCATGCCAGTCTAGACGTAGCCCAGGTGAGCCAGTGGTAGCTTGCAGGGAACACTGGTGCTGGCTGGCGGGTGGGGACAGGGAGCCAAGATGTGAGTGCGACATGCAGCAAGTCACTCCCCATATTCATGAGTTGGATTTTCTGCTGGGGAAGATAAAAGAGCCATGCTGGGGATCTGGCCTTGTGCCTCAGTTTAAAAGAGGGGTAGGACTATTCAGCCATTGCAGTGGGAATTCAGGAAGCTGTACTGATATTTGCAAAACTATGCAGATGCTTGGAAAAAAACCTCTACAGTGGGACAGAGCAGTTAGCACATTGTGATTAACAAATGGCTTCATCTCGGAGACATGTTTCCCTAACAGATGGTCACATTTCCAACATGTGCTGTGGTTAAGACTGGGCCCCCAAACCTTTACAGCATCGCTGCAAGATCTGCCCGAGGGAACCATTCACCAATAAACAAATATCTGCTACTGTAAGCGGGTTCTCCCCTCTCCAGTGAAGGCTGCAGGGAGATCTCCAGATCTCTCAGCTTTTCTGCCTAAGAGGCAAGGCTGGGAGCAACTATGTTTGAGTAATGAAAATATAAAATGATGAGGGGGTTTTACAAGATAAGAAATATCCTTGTTGGTCTCTCTGCCCTTTAAAAGTTCTTGAAAACTTGGGAGTATTGGAGGAAGGGAAATCGATTGTTTTAAGGTTTCTTTTGTACCTCCGGGCAGAAAGTAAATTCAAAGAGGCCCTGACACGAAAGGTCAAACTCTCTACTGAGGAGGCTGAAAATAAGATGTCACAAAGATAAATCAAAACCTGATACCTGGATTCCACAGCAAAGATGCCACAGGTGTTACCCAAGGGCTTGTAATTAGAATAACAGAGGTCAGAAGCTAAAATCCAATCTGCCTTGGAAATGGAATTAGGAGCAGCACCAAGGACCCTGGATAAACTCAGGATCAAAGGGCTACATTCTGCTCCCTTTTGCATTGGTTTACATGCACTGGAACTCCTGGGCTTGCACCAGTGTCAATCTGGAGTCACGGGGAGTAGGATCTCTCCCCAGGGAATACCTGGGCTGCCCAGGGAGTCCAGGCTCCATTCAGTTTTGTGCACCAGGTTAGTGGAACGAGGTTTATCTGCAGGCTGAGTGAACGTCCTGCCTGTGACCATCGGAGAGGAAGGGAACATGGTAGAACTCCAATAATGGAGCTCATGGGAGCTGCATCTGCTCATGCCAGGGCTGAGTTGGAACCTGCTTCCGGCAATGCAGGATTTGCAACCTTCAGAGGGAGCCAGCTCCAGTGGTAGGTACTAGAGGTGCCCCGAGCTAGAGGACAGCCACATAGCAAGAGGTTCTCTCTGGATGCCGGGAACCACAAAAGCAAAGTGGCGGTTGTGTTCCTTCTTGCATCTCTGAAGGCAGGAAGACAACCCATGGGTCTCGGTTAGGCCCAGCCCGTTCATCTCCGCTGCTGCCGCTAATGGAAAAGGATCCTCTGGCAATGTTTGACAAAGTCTCTGAGCAGCTTCCCCTGAATGTACGATGCTGGGCAGGAGGCATTGCTGACATCTCCAGCAGGAGACCAGCTGGAAACACCCGGGGCCAGAGACAACAGTGACTTTCTAAACAGAGTCTCCTGATCTTTCAACCTAGTCAGTCCGTTTGCTCTGTAGGTGGGGTAGGATTTAGGGCTCTTTTGACAGCGAGTTCTCTTCATGCATGTGGCAGAGCACTTATTCCAACTGCCCCTCCAGGACAGGGGCTCCTGAGCAGGAAGTGTTTGGCTTTTCCTTACTGGTCTCCCACGAAAGCCCCATTTCTACTCCCCCGTGTTGTGTCTGTGTCTCGCAACCGCTTCTCTCCTGGTGCTTCTAAGCCTGAAACCTGCATGGCTCCCGCCCGTGCTGAGGGCTGCCTGCTCCTGGTCTTATCTCAGCGTGGAGGAAAAGTCATGGCGTAGATGCGGGGGAAGAGCAATAGGAGCAAATGACGTGCCATCAAATCACATGCACTATGCAATGAACATGCTTGAAGTAAGGACACCTGGCTCTCACTAGTGCCTTCCGGCTGCCAGTCTCAAAGCACCTGCCCTGCTCCACAGTCGCTTTGCAGAAGAGAGAAATGAAGTGTCCTGGCCAAGATCACTGGCAGAAGGGGAAACAAGAGGGCCCCCTCCTGCAGCCCAGGCCCGTGCACTCCACATTGGACCATGCTGCCACTTTTGCTAAAGCTCGTTACATTTGTCTCCTAGTGGGAGCCTTTGAAATGCGCTGCCCCAGAGCCTGCAGCTCGGCAGCAGGACCGCTCTGCCAGGGCAGCTCTCTGGGAACGTCTCCTGACCAGCCAACTTTCAGAACCTGTGGCCAGCCTTGACCAAACAGCCAACCCGAACGCTGAGAGCACCTGCGCTCGCTCCCTCTTCCGGGCTGCCCAGGGCTCACCAAGCGGCTCTGAAGGGCCTCAGGACAGTTGGTGCCATTGCTATCCCCTCTCTCTGGCCATGTGTAATGAGCCCACCGCCTCCACACTCAGGAATAGTCTCTAGGAACACAGACAGCTGGATGCCGGGGCTGCTGTATGGGGCATGGGCAGCCTCCCTCATGGTGCAGCTTGTTTATCTGCACTCCCGGTAACTCCACTCTGGGGTCTACACTGGGCCTGGGAGGCACAAATTATCCTCAGCCGTGTGCCCAAGGGGCAGGGCATTTTGCTGTCCGGCTGAGAGCAGCATCAGCCTGCTGAGGCATCCCTCTCACCCTTCCCTTAGGAGAATATCCAGCAAGATTTGCTTGTTTGTGTGTGGGGGCTGGTGGGGGTTGTGTTCCTTCTTGTATCCCTGTCGCTCTGCCTCCTGTCCCATCTTCCTCTGGGGTCCATACAGGCCGCACCCTCTGGAAAAGCATCGGCAGCAGGGCAGGCCCTGTGCTAGGACGGGAGGGAAGCTGCAATGCCAAAGGCTGACTGTGCCAGGAGGAGAGTGCCAGAGGCACAACACAGATTTCCTGAGGCCTGAATCAGGGATGGGAAGTGTGCGAATGGAGCTAGGGAGGAGCCGTAGGGAGTAACATGCCCAGCTATTCATAATTTTGGAGCCAGGCTTAGTAACGGGCAAAGCCCAGCCTGGACCCCAGATCCCATCTCGACCGGAGGAAATAGTCACAGCTGTTCTGACCCGGGAAACGGCCACGAAATTCATAATTCCTGCTGCCAGTAGAGACGTCACGCCTCAGGCCGCTCGGCTTTGTTCTCTAGCGCTGGGACCCTGGGGCGTGGGACGCAGCAAGATTGGAAAGTGCACAGGGAGTGGAATTTCTGGCCACTTTGGATCCTGAGGTTCAGAGTCTGACCCCCTTGTGCAGCCACTGAGAAAGGTGATGGAGGCCCCAGGCCCTCCGTGCCCGAGCATTTCCTGTAGGCTCACTAACAATATTCTGACCCTCGCTGCGTCCTCTCGCCTCCTCGGAGAGGCTGGTGGATTGCAGAAAGGAAGAGACGTGCACCAGGTGATTTTGTCCCTTCCCTCCCTGGGAGAAGGATCCATCTCTGCAGCAAATCTGACATGAGCTGTCCAGGCATGTAGGGCTGGCCTGGCCTCCTTCCCTTGGTGAGTGTGGAGTTCCCCGTGTGGATTGCTTGCTAACCACAAAGTATCTTTCAAGGCAGGACCCCCGTGGGGGAGGTCGAGGTTGGATATTAGGAAAATCTATTTCCCTAGGAGGGTGGGGAAGCACTGGGATGGGTTCCCTAGGGAGGGGGTGGAATCTCCATCCCCAGAGGTTTTTAAGTCCTGGCTTGACAAAGCCCTGGCTGGGGTGATTGAGTTGGGGTTGGTCCTGCTTTGGGCAGGGGGTTGGACTCGATGACTCCTGAGGTCTCTTCCAGCCCTGGGATTCTATGACCCTGCCCAGATATTTCAAACTTACTAGCAACGTAATTCAGCCCATACAATGAGTCTCTGATGCTAAGAGCTTTCTCTGGTGCTGAGACGCCACCATAAAGTGCCTGCCATACCCCCAGGCCCCTGTGGGTGTCAGCAGTGAGGTGAGTGGCAATACGCAAGGGCAGAGCAGAGAGAGGGATGAATCTGCGTTATCTCCAGACGGGGTCACTACCCCACTCAGCTTGGGTCACTGGCAGCCCCAGCCTGGGTCTCCACACCCGCCAGCCCCCCTCAGAGCACTGCTAGCTCCCCTACTCTTCCCCTCTCATGCCCTCTGCCCAAAGCGTGCTGGGCAACTCACAGCCAGGCCACTAAAAGCAAGTCTGGGAGAGCAAAGGCAGCGTGGCTGGGAGTCAAACGAGGCTGTTGGGACCAGGACCTCACCCCAGCTGGGCAGCCCGGGGCACATGGCAGTCACCTTGCAGAGACGACATTCTGCATTAACAACGAGACGTCCTGTGGCACCTTGGAGACCAACAGACCCACTTCGTCAGCCCACCAAAGCTTATGCTCCAATTAATCTGTTAGTCTCTAAGGTGCCACAGGACTTCTCGTTGTTTATGCAGATTCAGGCTAACACGGCGACCCCTCGGATACATTCTGCATTGATCCTAATCCTCCCGTGAACGGCCTAAGCAAGGCTCAGACGCCGCATTCCCACTCTGATGTGTGACTAACTGGAGCAGCGTGTAATCTCCTCCTCCGCCTGTGCTGCCGTTCTGCAGTCTGTGATTAACACGTGGCTGCTCACGTGGCTGTTTACAGATACCCCCCTGCGGCTTTCTCTGCCTTCTCAGAGATCCGCCTAGCTAGGAAGGGTCATAGATGAGTCAGTCTGGGCCTGGGAAACACCCCACTTGACTAGAGGGTTGACACCAAGGGGTTCATAGGTGTTGAAAATGGGATCACACCTGATCCGAACCCACTCATAGCTGGGGAGTTGGGGTCCAGGCCTACGTCAGCAAAAGAGACACTGGAGTGGAACCCGCGCTTATCGTTAGCCCTAGTGCCTGCGTGTGGGACCCCATGTGACGTGCCAAGGGACAACCCGACCAGAATAACAACGACTCTTCTGTGCCTGTGTACAACTCAGTGAGGGTGAGAGACCCTACCAAAATAACTCAGCGTACTAGCAACAAATAACAACCCCAGTCCAGGGACTTGGACCTCCCAGCCCCTGGGAGCTGGTCAGTGGCAGATGGAGACTGTGGGCCGTAGCAGTGAAATATGTTGCTTATGGTCACACAGAGTCAAAGTCCCAGCTCCCTCCATAGGTCTGATCACCAGACAATGCTGCCTTCTCCTCGAGCAGTCACACAACACCTCCAAGTCTGCCGCTCACGCTCAGCGTCCGGACACGTCCCACCTCCCTCCAAAACCAGGTGTATGACCCAAGCTTCCACATCTCACGGTGATAGCTGCTAACCAGCCAGGAAGAATCTGGACTCTTCCGTGGCCGGTGTCCTTTGAAAGCCATGCTCCCTCCTGCTGGTCAAATCCAATCTAGCCCCGGCCGGCTTGCTCCTGGATATGCTCTAATCAGTCTGAATGGGTTTTGTTCAGCCTGTGCCAGGTAATTACTCTTGCTGCCATGGAAATTAGGGCTGGAAATATGATATGTCACATCGTCATTAGACTTGTCCCGGCCGCCCCGCTGCTGCCCGGGCTGAGCTGGCATTTCCATTACAGCCCGGCCTGGCCTTCATTACCTGGGTCGCTTGCAATCGCGTTAGGCCAGAGCTGTGCAGAGGAGGTGTCAGCTGCTGCGGGAGCATCCTCCTGCCAGGAAATGGAATCGTTAAGCCAAGACTTGGCGGCTGTTAGGAACTGGGAAATGCCGTCACTTAGCCCTCCTGCCACCTGTTCTCCGCCCAGCGGCGGTCAAGTAGCAGCTTCCTGTGTCTGAGGAGAGATACTGCGGTTGTGGGGGGGAGACGTGGTTTCAGAGGGGAGGTGTGACAGGGCGCTGAGACCCCGCACTGAGCCCAGGGGGGTGAGCGCCCTATTGACGCTGTCGGGGAGCGTCTAACGGCTGTGAGCCAGATGCTCCCGAGCCACGGCACAGCTGGGGAATGCCGCGGTGGCCGCCGGAAGGGGGAGGGGCGGATCAGCCAGCCGGCCGGCGCAGAGGGCGGGACGCACGCCGGCGTCCAGACGCGGTGGGAACTTTAAAACCCGCCGGGCAGCGGAGAGGGGGGGAGGCAGGCGAGGGAGAGTGGACCCGCCAGAAGGGGGGGTAGTTGCCCAGAGCTGCCTCCCCGGAGAGATTGGAAGCATCCGGTAAGATTTAGAGGAGAGGAGAAAGGAAGTAGCCCAGGGCAGGGCGGCGAATCAAGCCCGTAGGCTGGAGCGTTTAGGGACACAACCCCGTGAGCCGGACTGGGACTGCCGGGCAGTCTGAGTCCTTAGGGCCCTGGGCTGGGGCCTGCGAGTGAGGGCGGGCCCGGGCCTCCCTTTCTCCTCCTCCTCCAATGGGGATCAAGTGACTAAAGTGTCCAGCAAAAAGGGGCTGAGCAGCCCGACTTCAGAGGGCCAGACGTCCCAAGACTGGGTAAAGGGCAGGAAGCAATGGGGACGTCAGACCCACGCTCCCCCCCTCCCCCCCGGGGGGGCACGGTTACAGGAGGGAAGGGGACGGAGATTCCTGAGGCCTCAGAGGGTATCTACACTGCATTTAACCCCCAGCCCCACCTATGGCTGGCCTGTGGCAGCTGACTGGGGCTCAGGCAAGCGGCCGAACGATTGTGGGGTAGGTGTTTGGCCTGGGGGTAGAACCCAGCTCCAGCCTAACCTTGAATGTTGATATCATGTACAACCCTGCAGGCTGAGCTGTGTGAGCAGGGCGATCCCCCCGCTCCCGGCATAAAAAGGGTTAAAACATGGTCAGCTATGGGCCAACCACGAGAGGCCTTGTGGTAACCAATCAAAGCCCAGCAGGGCAGTATAAAAAAGATGGCTGGCTAGGCTGAGCACTTTCTCACGCCTGCCCTGGAGGGAGAAGGACCTAGCTGCCTGCTAGCTGAGGTACCATGGACAGGGCAGTGCTGGAGAAAGGCAGGGAGAGCCAGGGGAGTTCCAGCCTGAGTAGTTGCAGGCTGAGGCCCAGGGAGAGGGGCCTAAGGGCAGCAGGTCCACACCCCCTTGCCTATGAAGAGTGGCCTTGTCAGGGTGCAGTTTGCCCCTGAGGCAGGGGCTAGAGGATGACTGGCAGGAGGGTCACTGAGGCAAGATGGGTACAGGGTTCCCTGAGGGGGAGAACCCCAGAGTGTGTGTGTGGGGGGGGGGGGGGGGCAGTACCCAGAAGGGAGGGTGCTGTGGCTTGGGAGGGACATGGGTCCTAATATAAGGTGGTTGAACACAAATAGGTAAGAGTAGGTGAGACACCAGCCGGAAAGGGGCGCTCCAGGGCTGAACTGAGCTAATTCCCACACGACCAGCAGGAGGCGCCACGATGGTGAGACCGACAGGTTACAGGCCCAATGGGGGGAAAGACAGAAATGCAATTTTTCAAAGACTTGTTCATGTCCCCAGGGCTCCCCGTAACTGGTGTCCCGTCCGGGTGAGCCAGGGCTGCCAATGTATGTGTCCCCTGCCCCTCGCACTGCACTGGGGGATCTCACTCCCCTCTTTTCCTTGGGCAGCAGGAGCAGAGAAGGGGAAGAAGGGGGAGGGGAGAGATGCTCTGAGGTCCCGCTCCCACCAGCTGGGGCATTTCACAGGATTCTGAAGGCTCAATGAAGAGCAGAGGATTTCCCCTGAGCCTGAGTCACTCTCAGAATGAGGGTGACTGTTCGGTCTGATCCTGCCTCTTTCCCCAAGGGCTCCCTCTGTGGTCGGGGGGGGGGGGGGAGGGGGAGATGACTGGTGCCCCACGCCCCCTGGCCTGTGGTGTTTGCAAAGAAGGGTTTGAGCTAGTGAAAAACAACAACACTAAACTGATTTTTTTAGGGTACCAGATCCATCTGTTGCCAAGCTAGTGTTGGGTGAACCCACATGGGGGGGGGGGCTCAAACCCTGGCTCTAGAGACAAGTACTTTAGCCACTGTGCCACTGGAGAAACCTCCCAACCATCAGGGCTCCCTTTATTCTTCCTTTGTTCCCAGGGTGTAAGCTCCATCCCTCGGAAGCTTGGGGGTGACTGCCCCCCAGCGGATGGGGCTTGAGCCCTCAAGCCTGAACGCCTGTCTGCCCGCAGCCCAGACACTGGTGATCCAGGGCACTTTGCATAACGGTTGGACTTTCACCCCCTGGCCAAAGTTTCCCTCTCCTCACTGCTGAGGGGGCTGCATTTCACGGGCGACGCTTCACTGGACCTGCTTTGAGATCCCTTTGGAATGAGAAAGGCGTTTGAAAACATCTGAATCTGATTGAGAATTTTAACTCTCTCTGTTGATAGTGACCCTTCAGGGGGCGAAATCCTTATTTTTTTTCCTCTAAATAGGCAGCATTTTACCAAGCTGAAAGGGCCAGGGTCAATAAGATGCTTTATTACCTCAGAACGGCAAAACGGGCAAGAATAACTGATTTTATTTTTCTTTTAAGGAAAAACTCCCCTATTTCCCGAGAAGGCTCCTGGTGTGGGTGGCGTGCAGCTCTTCCGGGTACGTCTACACTGTAAGGTAAGCTGAGGGTTAGAATTCAAGTTTGCAGACCATGGAGCTATGTCTAGACTGCAGGCTTCTTTCGGAAGAAGCTTTTCCGAAAGGGTATGTCTACACTATCCCCCTCGTTCGAACTAGGGAGGCTAATGAGGGTGACTGAAATTGCAAATGAAGCACGGGATTTAAATATTCCGCGCTTCATTAGCATGTTCCTGGCCAGTCGCCATTTTGGAAATTGACTAGCCTGGAAGAACTGCCCACGTCTACACGCGTTAGAGAAGCGCGATTCCAAAATAAACCCCTTACTTTTTAATTACCAGCTAAACCTCCACGAGGTTTCCATTCAATGAGGTTTAACTGGTAATTCGAAGTCAGGGGTTTATGTCGGAATCACCCTTCTCTGTCGTGTGTAGACGTGGGCAGTTCTTCCGGGCTAGTCAATTTTCAAAATAGCGACCGGCCGGGAACATGCTAATGAAGCGCGGAATATTTAAATCCCACGCTTCATTTGCAATTTCAGTCACCCTCATTAGCCTCCCTAGTTCGAACGAGGGGGCTAGTGTAGACATACCCAAAGAGATCTTCCAGAAAAACTTCTTCCGAAAGAGACCGTCCACATAGCAAAAGTGCAACAAAAAAGCGCTCTGCTTTTCCGAAAGATAGCATCCACATTGATTGGCCGCTATCTCGCATTTCAGTTGTGATTACTGGGGATGGAGTGGCCACCAGGGCACCTGTGCTCTTTCCTGGAGGCTTCTTCTGTCAAGAAAAACTCTCTTCTGCATCCACACACGTCTTTTTCCTAAAGTTTTTTCGGAAAAAGGCTTCTTCCTTGTAGAATGAGGTTTACTGCCATTGGAAAAACCCCTATGTTCTTTTGACTTTCTGTTGAAAGAACACAATAGCAGTGTGGACATAAGTGTAGTTTTTCCAAAAAACCTGGGTTTTTTTTTCTGGAAAAACTCTGCAGTGTAGAGATACCGTGGGTTTGTTAATCTAGAAGATTTGAGCATCTACAGTTGTTTGTAACCCCAGGGTTAGGAATTGTTGATCTCTGGTTCCCAACCTCAGGTTCCATCGTCTACACTGCATTACAATGGATCAAGTCAAACCGCCCGTATCCTAGACCTTCTAGTGTAGGGGTGGGCAAATACCGGCCTGCGAGCTGAATCCAGTTCATCAGTGTTAGCCCCTGGTGGGACCCTACTGCTATATTTACCTGCGCCTCCACAGGTACCAGCGATTGCAGTGACCGGTGGCTGCAGATCACCGTTCCCGGCCAAAGGGAGCAGCTGGAAGTGGTGTCCTGGTCCACGCTGCTTCCCACTTCTCCCATTGGCCGGGAACGGCGATCTGTGGCCAATGGGAGCTGTGATCGCCAGTACCTGTGGAGGTGCAAGTACATATAAAGGCAGCAGCCAGCCGATGGGCTAACCTTGGCGAACTGCTGCTGTTTTTATTGCCCATCCCTGTCCTAGCGCCTTCCCCAATTCAGCCACTCCAGCCATTTGGTCACGGTGCGAGGGGTAAACTCAACTGTTCAGAAAGTTGGCCCATGGAATTGTGGGATACCTTTGGGCTTCCAGGGAATGAGTCCAGTGGGGCAGTGTCTACACTGCAAAGCAATAGGGCTGAGACCCTGCACCCTGGGACCATGCTGTGGGGGAGTGCGATTTGGGTGTACAGCGAAGAGGCGTTAGAGCCTCAGTTTGAATGGTGGGGGCACCCTGCAGTGCAGCCCTCCCCGCACAGCCAGCTGGCACGAGCAGCAGCTGCGGATGGGAAAGGGCTGTGTCTGCCGGTGTTATTCTCCCCCTAATTAGCATGCAGATTGGACACTCGCTAGCATTTCCTCCCGTTCTGTTTAGTTAAGCAATATTTTTGCAAAGCTCTGTGGCAAGCTCACCTGGGACGCAAACGCCCCATTATCATCAGAGCTTATTGCAGGCCTTCCAGAGCCCAGGGCTTTCCCCCAGTGCTCCTAATTGGCTCCACATTTTAAACGGCAGAAGCAGAACGGGGAGGACGAGGAGTCACGGCGAAGGATGTGGGGCAGAGGCTGAGCAGGGAGAAGCAGATCCAACAGCTACCATGGGTCCTGGGGCAAAGTGTGTGTGGGGGGGCGGGGCCTGAGGCAGGAGGGGCGGGGCCTGAGGCAGGAGGGCAAAGCTGAGGGAAGAAGGGTTGGCGCCTGATGCAGGGGGCAGGGCCGAGTGCAGAAGGGGCGGGGCCTGATGCAGGGGGTGGGGCCGAGGGCAGTCAGCTTTGTGTGCTGACCAGACTGTGGTGCGCTCCTCCCCCCCAGCCCTCATTCCTGCCTGGGGCAGCACTCCCATGGCAATTCAAAGGGACTTGGGGCCCCTTTGAATCTCCAGACCCTGGGACAACTGCCCCCTTTACACCTCCCTTCACCACCCGCAGGTCTGGACACGGCCAAAGAGCTGAATTCCCCCTTGCTCTGAAAGCAGACAGCTCTGGCCGTGGCTGCCATTGGGGCAGGAGCAGGGCGAAAGGACTGTGGGTGCCCTGCCGGAGGTGCTGGCTGACCTTCTCAATGGGAGCCCGAGGGCTTCGGGCACTCACTGCACCAGTGCTCGGTGCCCCTGTCTCAGCAAACAGTAGGGATCAGGTGGCCTGTCAGGCAGCCTCCATTGGCCTCCAGCAGGGGGTGCTGTGTGGAGTCTGCATGCAGCTGGGCTGGGCTGGCAGGGCTGTTTCTGCACTGGCTGTGCTTGTGGAGAAGGGGCTCTTCATGCCGGCCAGCGTCCCCAGCTCCTGCTCCCTGACAGCCTGCGGCGGCCAGTGTGGTCCCACCATTGCTCAGATGAGTAACCACGGGCCAGGGCCCTCTCCTCCCCAGGGGCTGACTGAGCTACCCTCCCGGACCCGCCCAGAGAGTGACGCAGGGGCTATGGAATGAGCCCCGCTCTCTCATGGCCATGCAGAGCACGGCCGCCAGGCTGCCCCCGCCCGCCCGGCAGAGACTTTGAAATGAAGGTGTAAATTCAAAAGGTGCTAGTTACACCATAGGTACCCCTGGGAGAGGCCCTTATTCTGGGGCCAGCAGGGCGCTTTCTGGTTCAGCTTCACTGGGTTCAAGCAAAGAGAAAAAACTCTCAGACCAGGTGGGGGACGAGGCTGCCACCCCCTTCCCACGCAGCCAAAGCCTTGATGGGTGGCACTTGGCCGCTCTGGCCTTCAGTGCCTGTTGCAAGGTTTGTCTAGTCAGCTGAAAGCTCCTGGAGGGGCCGAGATTTCCCCCATTTCCGTTTGCTTTGGTGCTCCCTGGCCAAACACCGAGGCGCTGCCGTGGACGGAAATGAAACACATGTGTAAATGCCTTGCTGAATTCGGACCACGGGCGTGTGTGCCCGCTGAGGGAGCTCGGCTCATGATGCCGCTCTGCCCCCTCTGACAAATCCAGGAATAACTAGAACAGTGACGGTTCTTGCAGATCGTGGGCAGCTGTGCTGATAGGCAGCTAATGACGGCTGGGCCGGTGGATACCTGTGATGGATGGACTTGCCTCTCCGCAGTGCTGACTGTGGCAGCAGCCCAGATACAGCCGCACTGAAAATGGCAGAGAGCAAGTGCAGACTGCAAACCGGGGTGTGTGTGTGTGTGTGAGAGAGAGAGAGAGAGAGAGAGAAATGCGAGGGTCATGCCTGGGACCTTAAACTAAAACTGCATTTCTGGGTGTAAGGTTCCCAGGGTGGTCTTAACGCTGTTCTTTTGCACGGGCGCACTCCAGTAGCACCTGGGGACCTTGGCAGAGGACAGGGCCTCTGGTGGAGCATGGAGAGAAAGGGCTCATGCTCTGAATTGACAAAGGAGGGAGAGGAAATAGAAGCGGGCATGTGGATGGGTTCACACAGCACGCCAAGGCAAAGCAGGGAATAGAATCCAGCTCGCTGGAGTCCTTCTTGCTGAACGACACTGTCTCTGGTTAATACGGGCAACGTTCTGGGCAAAGTGACCTGCTCATTCGTCTTCCAGAGAGCTGGGAAATGTGAGTGTTTCTGATCTCCAAGGATTTGACTCTGGGTTATGGATCCCTGCCGGGAGAGTCTGTCGGACCCATCCAGCCATTCTTGTTGCCTTGGTTCAATGTGCCTGGACTGAGTGGCTGTGAGGAACCGCTCCTGACCATGACAGCAGCAGATATTTCACACCGCAGAGGCTCAGGCCCTGAGGCTGTGTGGGGAATTAGTTAGGGCTCAGAGGGGGAAATCCATCCTTGGGCTGTTTCCTGCCAGGAACAGCAGAGTCAGCCTGGAAAGAGCAGTGACCCACCCCGGAGACATCCCAGGCAATGTTCCCGCTAATTTCTTCCATCCATGTGCAGAATCAATTTTCTTATGTGTACCGAGTCATGTGCAGATGTGAACGACCAGTAGAAACACAGGCTGCTAGCTCTGGGTGCTCTGCTAATCAGCTGGGGGGCTGCCCAAGTGCCCAGCTTACAGGGCTCAGAAATGAGAGCACGGATCATTTCACTCCCTCTGGGGATGCAGAACTTGCTGGACACTGGAGAGGAAGTAGGCAGGCGGCTAGTCTCTGTGGGACCTTCCTGCGGGGGGCAGGCAGGGCCCAAAAGAGGATTTTGCTTGCTTTAGAGCAGTGTTTCCCAATTTTTATTTGGCAATGGAACCCTTTTCAGTTTAAAAGAATTTCAAGGAACCCCAGAATTAGTAGAACAAAAAAAAAAAAAAGACCGTCTCTTTAAGAGGGGACGGGGGAGTACCGGCTGCTCACAGAACCCTTACTTTTGCTTCGCAGAACCCCAGGGTTCCATGGAGCACCAGTTGGGAAACACTGCTTTAGAGGTTTCCCAGCCAGCTGAAATACCCATGCACAGCCACTCTGTGTATAGAAACTCCACTGCCTCAAGATGCGAATGAGCATCCCGTTACATAGTGAACGCTGGGTAATTACTGAAGGGACTTAACTCAGTATGATACACTACGTTGGCACTTTATTTAGAGTCTGCCCAAAGAGCCAAGTCCTAGGGTGAGAATGGAGTTGGGAATTAGCCCCAGCTGGAATACATTGCTGATTATCTTTTGCAATGTCTGTTACCAGCGTTTAGCAATGAAAAATAAAAAAGGTTTATTCTGCATGACCTCCCCACAACCCTAGTCCTGGGATAAGGGTTGGGCTGTTTGTGCTGCTTGAGTAGGGGAGCTATCACCGGCGTGTCCTTCTTCGTTAGCATGGTCTGCAACTTGCCTCTGTGACTGTCTGAAACAGGAGACAAAGCAACGTTCACCCCAGGGAAATCCACTAGGGCTGTCTGCGCAGGGAGTGATTGTTGTTAGGGGATATTTGCTTTGGAGTTATTCGAGAGCTAATAAAGTTAGAACTCATGATCATTAATTGTAAATGGCGAGCTGATGCAAAGGATCAGCTGCAAAACACAGAAGCTCCTTCCCCAACAATAAACAGGGGAACCACCGGGAAAATCCAAAACATAAGAGGAACCTTTGCTGCAACATCCAAAGCCGACTAAGGGCATTAGGCACAAATCCTATGGCAATGTGTGTCCAAATCCCCTTGGCAGCAGGAACACTCTGCCCACCAGTGTGAGACTCAAGTGACAGATTATAAGACTGTGTCAAGGTCAGGGCCATGTTCAATGCCAGGTTTGGAGGGAGAGCGATTTCTGAAATTAGGGGAGCTATTTTTAACAAATCATTTCGTTTCCAAATGTCACCACTTTGGAGTCACGGCCCTCCAGATTGCAATCTTCTCAAATGGATTCAGAATTCACAATTTCTTGTTCAATATTTTCCACTAAAAACTTGTGGGCTGTAGCTCATTGGCGAGCAGTTCTCAATATGTCTTGATTTGACACATGTCACCTGGCATGTTTTTAGTCCCTGACGGATGAACAGAGCTTCCTAGCACCCATTTTCTGGTGTGAACGTTCTTGAGCATGAATTCCAATTTCCCTCTCTGTAAGCTAATCGCTTGGCACAGTGTGGGCAGGGTCAGGAACAGACCTACAGCATCATATTTTACAACAGTCACTTAACAGTCGGCGTCAGTGACATTTTGGCCAGGCTGTTCACTGATTAGACACATCGCTGAAAGCAAATGCAACAGAGCTGTGTGGCACGGACATACCCAGGCACGTCCTGCCAGGTGTATTCGACCTGTGTCCAGCTGTTTTCTCAATAGTACACCCAAGGAGGACTCAGTGGGCTTCAAACGACAGGTCGTGTTCTAGTACCGGGTGGTGGAATGTTGGGCACTGGGTCTCTTCCTGCAGGGTGACCAGTGGGGGTGCTAGGGCAGCTGCCTGCCTGTCCTGGCACTGCAGACTGTGCTGTACCCCAGAAGCGGCTGGCAGCAGGCCCAGCTCTTAGGTGAGGGCGGGGGACAGAAGAGCGCACAGGGCTCTGTGCACTGCCCTTGCCCTGAGCACTAGCTCCACCCTCCTATTGGCTAGAACCTGCCGCTGGCTGCTTCTGGGGCGTAACATGGTCTGCGGTGCCAGGAGAGGCAGGAAGCTGCCTTAGCCCCCACCCCACTGCACTGCTGACTGGGAGCCGCTCAAGTAAGCCCCTCCTGCCCCAGCCCTGACCCCCCCAAAGCTGAAGCCCCCTCTTGCACCCCAAAGCTCTCCTCCTCAGCCCCACCACGGAGTCCGCCCTCTAGCCACATTATGTCGGGTCACTGGCATCAACAATTTTCTTCAACGGGATCCTGAGGAGAAACGTTTGAAAGCCACTAGTCTAGCTAATTGGTAATTGTGAGATGTTTATATGGGACACTGCATCTCTTCGGCGTTATGGAATATGTTGTTACTGTGCTCCAGAGTCCCGACCGGTTGGGCGTGAAACCCACACCAAGCAGGAGACTTCCCCAATCGACGTGAGACCAAGCAGCACCCGTGGAGACAGCCTGTCATTCCTGTCAGGAGTAGAGGCTGGTTGGAGCTTTATAAAAGAGAGTTTCTGGAACGTTCTGGAGAGTTTCTGGAAAATGGGGCCCTCTCAGCCAGGAGACAGCAGAGAACAGCAGCAGGTTCGATCTAGGGGCTGCTTATTACAGGAAGGGGGATGTTCTGTCAGTATGAGCATCTCTTGAAAAGTTGGATCCCAGCCTTTTGGACTGGCCAAGAATGGCCTGAATTAACCACTGGATAAGAAATGCCATGAGGACGGAGAAGTCTCTTGTTCTTATGGACAGGCTGTAGCTTGCATGGGATGCTTTTCTTTTACCTGTAACCTTATGTCTTCACATCTTTACATTTACTTGTATTTGATTCTTTACTTCAAGTTCTGTTAAATACATGTCATAGAATCACAGAATAATAGAACTGGAAGGGACCTCGAGAGATCATCAAGTCTAGTCCCCTTCCCTCATGGCAGGACAAAGCACCATCTAGATCATCCCCGAAAGACATCTGTCTAACCTGCTCTTGAATATCTCCAGTGATGGAGATTCCACAACCTCTCTAGGCAATTTATTCCAGTGTTTAACCACCCTCACAGTTAGGAAGTTTTTAATAATGTCCAACCCAAACCTCCTCTGCTGCAGTTTAAGCCCATTGCTTCTTGTCCTATCCTCAGAGGCCAAGAGGAACAATTTTCCCCCTCCTCCCTGTGTCACCCTTTTAGATATCTGAAAATCGCTATCATGTCCCCTCTGTCTTCTCTTTTCCAAACTAAACAAACCCAATTCCTTCAGCTTTGCCTCATAGCTCATGTTTTCTAGACAGACTTTTAATCATTTTTGCTGTTTTTCTCTAGACCCTCTCCAATTTCTCCACATCTTTCTTGAAATGCGGTGCCCAGAACTGGGCACAGTACTCCAACTGAGGCCTAATCAGTGCAGAGTAGAGCAGAAGAATGACTTCTCGCATCTTGCTCAATCATGTCACTCTGGTTCTCCTAAGAATCTGTCTACATGCCTAGTGCTAAGGAAAGTGTTGACCTGAGATGGAACTGGGAACGAAGGCAGCAGATCGATGTGCATTACAGGGGTCCAAAAGATAGGGGACTGGGTGCCATGTAACAGAGTGGGGTGCTATTCTGTACTGGAAACAAGGGGGCTCAAAGGGCTGGGAGCAGGGTGCCTAGGTTGCCAGCAGGCAGTAATTCCCCCCAGAAAGACACCCTACTACAGGTCGAACCTCTAGTCTAGAACTCTCTCATCCAGAAATCATCCAGAAACATCTGTGGTCCAGAATGATTGTAGTTAGCCAGATGTCCACTTATTGTGCGTGTGGCCAAATTTCCCATAATCCCATGAACTTTGTTTACAGCCACCAGTCCTGGCGCTCAGTGTTCTGTGCTGTTACGTAGCTCTAATTTACCCCTCAGTGTCCTCTAACAGCCCAGCAAGCAGTGGAGATGATGGTAATGCTGCTAGACTATATTGATCTCCCATGGTCTGGAAAATTCTCTTGTTCAGAACCAATCAGGTCCCCGGGTACTGGACTGGAGAGGTTCAACTGTTCCACTTCCCTGGCATGTTCTAAGCCAGCTCTAGAGGCCTTCAGAGGGGCTAGTAGTTGAAGGGACTAACATAAGAAAGGGTATGTCTACACTACCACACTTGTTCGAACTAGGGTTTTAGTGTAGACATACCCATAGTGACTGGGAGTACATCTTGGCTTCAGATGAAGTGCCAGCACTGCAGATGGGCTGGGCTGAGCAGGTGCCAGATTATCCAAATAGCTGGTCCCAACCAGTGCGAGAGGCCCAGTGAAATAGACAGAATTGTTCAAGCTGCCATTTAATGTTTAGAAGCCGTCTGGTCTGTGCCATCTGGCCAAGACGTGGCCCAACTAGGGTTCCAACATGCTGCAACCACATCCCACACTCTGTCTTGTAGTGGGGACCTTGCATTGTAGACATTTCCCAGAGATGCTGTCTGGTAACTGGCTTTTTGATGGTACCATAAGGAGCCGTCCTGCAAAGAAACCATACGGTTCCATTCTGTAACACAGAAACAAAAACCAGGGACTGGGTATTCTGAGACGCACGTTAACATCTTCCGTCAGTCTTCAGTGGCCTTGACTCAGAACATTGACCTCACTTTTCATTATGGGAGCAGAGCAGAATGAGAATGACACAACTGGAGCCATAACAAGATGAAGTCTGAAAATAGATCTGGTTGGAAATTGTGGCCCAGGAGTCACAGAGCCTACAGTAAAACAAAAGCAAGCACCTTTGAACTTATTTCTCTCCCCACTGAAAATGCAAATCCTAATGACTGTGCTTCAAATGGAGCTGCTGCGAATCTCTCTAACTGGCTTTAATAAAACCAGCCAGAAACACAAGGGCTGTGTCTAGACTGGCAAGTTTTTCTGGAAAATCAGTCGCTTTTCCGGAAAAACTTGCCAGCTGTCTATATGCGCCGCTTGATTTTCTGGAAAAGCAATGACGATCTACTGTAAAATCATCAGTGCTTTTCCGGAAAAACTATGCTGCTCCTGTTCGGGCAAAAGTCTTTTTCCAAAAGACTTTTGCGCAAAAGGGCCAGTGTAGACAGCATAGCACTGTTTTCCGCAAAAAAGCCCCGATCGTGAAAATGGCGATCAGGGCTTTTATGCGGAAAACTGCGTTTAGATTGGCCACGGACACTTTTCCACAAAAAGTGCTTTTGCGGAAAAGCATCCTGCCAATCTAGATGCTTTTTTCTGAAAATGCTTTTAACGGAAAACTTTTCCGTTAAAAGCGTTTCCGGAAAACCATGCCAGTGTAGACATAGCCAAGGGGAACAAATCAAAGCCAGGCAAAACTCCTTTGTCCAATTACTTATAATTGGGTATCAGAATGATAGTAATGGTGATTTGCACCATTGTGCTTAAGGTCGGTCAGTGTTTCCATCCTAGACCTCTAGACTCAAAGGCTCAGACACACATTGTCAGTAACCCAAGTGAGGAAAACATTGATGCCCCTGGTTTAGAACTGAGCACAAAGAAGCCTGTAGCGGTGACTCAGGATCAGATGCTATTTTGCATGCGTGTGGGTAAAGGGTGAGATTGGGCAAGTGATTTCATGCAGCCACAAAGCCACTAAGGTTTACTATGCCCAGAAAAGCCTCAGAGGGGTTGCCGTGTTAGACTGTAACTTTAAAAACAACGAGCAGTCCCATGGCACTGTGAGACTAACCAATATATTAAATCACCCCGGCCAAAAATACAGCACCATGGATAGCACCAGAGCAGCGGCCACTTTTGCCCTGTAGTGGGGGACCGTTGATTGCGGTAGCGGCTGGGACGCGTACAGGAAAGTGCTCTGGGGAAAATCTGGGTCTTTTGTAAAATGCAATTTTCTATGACCATCCTTTGTCGGAAAATCGCAGCTTACCGTTTCCCTGTGGATGTGCTCCGAGTTCAGCATGCTGGCACACTGCATGGCTTTTATGTCACACCAGGGGCATGACTTAGGGCACGAGGTGGTGAAATGCTCGTGACTCTCACAGGCTGCCTTGCTGTGCTGAGCAATAGAACTTCTTTGGAATTGTCACCATGAAATGCGAACCAGCCCACGTCCCGCCGTGCTGGAACTGGGAGCAGTCAGCTTTACCATGCTGGGACAGCTGGAGCATCAGATCCGACTGCCGATGCCACACACCGCACGAGATAGTTCAAGACGCTAGTGGCTGGAGCTGTGAGTGTCCTCCTCCCTCTTTAATGATAAGCCTCTCTCCATGCTGAGCCCACTGCCTCTTCCCTGCCCACCTGCGCCTCAGCAGAGCACCTGCTAATTGGTGACAGATACAGGCTGCTCCAAAATCCAATCTCACAATATCTGAGCAGCCCCCTGTACAGTGGGCAAAACACGGACCAATCAGCAGGGGCCAAGAGGTGCTGGCTGGTGAAGTGGAGGGCTTCGACTCGTTGCACTTGGTGCAGTTGCCTGAAAAAGCTGAGAAGCTGCCGATGCTCAGTCCTGATGTCCTAAATACTTAGGCCCAATGTTCTCTCTAATTTTTCCATCCATGTGCAGAATAAATTTTGTTCTGTGCACCAAGGCATGTGTTGATGTGCACCACCAGTAGACACTCATGCTGCCGGCTGGGGGCACTCTGCTAATCAGCAATGCCACATTTGAATCTCTCCTGGGCGGCTGCCCAAGTGCTCAGCTTATAGGGATCTCTACTTTGGCAAAACTCCCTTTGCCTCCAGCAGCAGCATCCCCTGAACTTGGTCCTTCTGAGACTCTGGCTCACACCGAGTGGCTGGTCAGGGATTCCCAGACCAGAGACCCTGTGCTGAGGGCACCTAAGGTCCTTGCTGATTTCACAGCTATTGCCTGCTAGGGTGATTATGCCGGTGCGGCAGAGTCCTTACCTATTTCCTGATAGTGCATGTTGGTGCCTCAGGCTTTCAGCATCTCATTTCAAGCCTCCTTTTCACTCCAAGCACCCTTGAACTTGCCTGGCTAGAAACCCCCCCACAAAACCTAGTCTGGCTCTCGCCCATCATTGCAGAGCCCTGGAAAAGCTGTTCAAAGAGGCAACAATCTACTTCCCCTAGAAGTCTGCATCTCTGGTTTATTGGTTGGTTTCGATCCCCTTGATCACTCAGGTTTGCTGGTAACGCTAGAATATGATGGGTCCCTTGGAATGCATTCCTCTGTGGCAAGCAGCTGTTCTGTGTGTGCTCCTGCTCTGTGTGTGGTGCTGGGTCTTGGGCTGCTCAGCTCCTGGCCTGGGCATCAGCAGCAGGCAGGGTGTGGTCCTGCACTTGCTCAGCTGATGTGACCCCCCCAAAAGCTAGCAGCAGGGGCGGTGATGCTCATGCTTTGCAGAGGGTCTCAGCTCTCCCCATAACACAGTTACACTATCAGGCCAAACCTACCAATTTCCAATCCTCAAGGGCCAAAAGCCCACAGACTCCCTCCTCTGCAAACCAGCGGAAGAGACGAATAGGAACAGCCCCCCGCAGTCTGCTCCTCCTGCCCACTCTCGGGTGCAGCCAGTGGGCGGTGAAGGGAGCCATGTACCTCTTGATCCCTACTGGACAACCTGGCATACGATGCTCCTGAGTTGTGTTAATGTGCATGTGGTTCCATCCTGCTCTGAGATGCTCATGCCCCGCGAGGGGATCAGGAACGGCCTGTACAGGGCTGGCTGGCCAGCCCACAGCAGAGGTGTTCTGGTCACATCCAGCGTGTCCTCCCGGAAGCTGCTCAGACAGCAGCCCTCTACAGAGAGCAAGGAGGGAGGAGCATAAACAGCACCTCACCCTGTGCTGCTGCGCTGTGTCTCCAGGTATCCCCCTCGAAGCGGGTGTCAGAAACCTGCTGCCCCAGGAAAAAGCCCGTAGGAGGCGATTCCTGGAGCCCTACTCCAGACCTGCAGGGATCTGCAAGAAAATCTCTCAACTACAAAGGGACATCGACACGGTTTCTGGTTGCAAAGGCATGCTCTGGCTATCCCGGCGCTTGGCCCCATTCCCTGTTCCACACTACCCGGGGGCTGTGGCGTTGGGTAAATTGCTAAGCCTCCCTCCTTTGTAAACATCAGCTGCTGCCAAATGTGGGGAACTGTTCGGCGGCTGCACCTGCTGCTTGGTGGTGCTTGACATTTTCAGATGCATTAGCTGCTATGACTCTTGTTATAAGGAAGAGAAATCCAACCATCTACACAGGGCCGGCGCAAGGTGCATGCATGACTTCTCGTCCACATTTGCTGCACCTTGAGGCCTTTGGTGGGACTTGAGTGGTGCCTGGGCCACATGCTGTCCGTCTGCATGGGGGCGACTCTCCAAGGCTGCCCAGACGTCTCTGAGTGGCTGAGGAGGGACCTGGCTTTGCAGCGCCATGTGATGAGGGAAGGAGTTCTGCGAGCTCTAGAATGTGCTGCTCTAGAATGAGCTGGCGCAGTGGAGAGACACACCCTGTAGTGTCTCCCGTGTGTCCCCATCTGGCCCTGTCAGGGGCCTCCTCTGCCCCTCCGCAAACAGGCTGAGCTGCTGGACCAGGGAAGACTCCTTATTTCAACAGTACCTCACGCCCCTGCTGGCTTAGAGGCACCCATTTGGAAAGGGAGAACAGGGACGAGACAATTGTTAGCCACAGGGATCGGGCTGTTCCGAGCCGAAAGCTGTTGAGTTGGCTCTTTCTGGTTTCTAGCCGTGAATTCGCTGCAAAGCCAAGAGGAGCCTTTTGATAAACAGAACTCTACTTTCTTCATTGGCGGCCTGTCAGCCAGTCGCATGCCTCATTGTTTAGGAAGATGTGGATGACCCTGCTCAGCCATTTGCACGAATGGAGCCGAATCGCTTCTCCACCGAGTCACCAGGCAGTGGCCGTAGGAGGTGGGAGAAGAGAGCAGAGTAGGTGCACAGATACCACGGTGTGCCTAGCCCAGGGAGTTTCAAACTTTGGGTTGCAGCTTGTAAGGGAAAGCTGCCAGCTGGCTGCCGGACGCTTTGATTACCTGAGTGTCCACAGGTATGGCCGCTCTCAGCTCCCAATGGCCACAGTACACCGCCACCACCACCGTCTGCAGCTCCCATTGGCCAGGAATGGAGAACCACAGCCCCTGGGAGCTACCTGCGGCCATACTTGTGGATGCTCAGGTAAACAAAGCATCCTGTGGTCAGCTAGAGACTTTCCCTTAGGAGCTGCGTCCCGAAGTTTGAAACCCCCTGGGCTAGACAGAGAGACAGACACAGAGACCTAGTGGTGTCTGTCGCCCTCATCAACACACACAAACTGGTCATAGACTTGAGCTAATGTTCAGGCGAAACAACTACCTGACCGATGTGGGTATTAACACCCGACCTTTCCACCTCAGCCTCCCTGTGAGTTAAATGGGGACGAGCCCTTCCCTGCCTCACAGAGATGTGTATGCAGAGCAGGGGGTGCACTGGAGAGGAAGATGGCAACCTCTCAGTACTGCCCCCAGGCAGAGAGAGCAGGGCAGGGCTTAGGGAACCTGAATCACTGTCTCGGTTTGGTGCTACGAAAGGTCCTGCCTGCTATGGTGGTTACTTCATAGAAACTGAACCATCCAAAGGGTGAAGAGCATCTTCTCCGATCCCACCTGCCCTCTTTATTACCTACTCAAAAGACCAGGAAAACTAACTCTAGAAAGACCCCTCCCCGAAACAGCATCAAGCACCAGATACAAAAAAACAAACACGAGGGAAAACCTCCGGAAAACCTTCCGGCCAGTGAATCAACTGGACGGAGCACAGTCCTCCGGACGGGCCCAGAGACTGGCCCATGGGCCTCTGGGCCCAGAGACTGGCAGCTCTGCATCCCAGACTCAATGGCACCTTCGCACAGCTTTGGCGGATCAAGGATTGACAGGCAGCTTTTCCAGGATCCAACACATTCATTCGAAGCTCCTTTCCCCCCTTCCCTTTCAGATCTTCAAAGCCAAACAGGCGCTGTCATCTCAGAGGAAGGAAAGACTAAATGATTGTGATTGACGGCACCACGGCCGATTGCTGCCGAGGGGCGGGTTCGCCTCCCCCGCCCCGTCTCTGACCTTTGGAGGGCTGCAAAAAGCCGCAGTTCAGTTCTCACTGTTCCTCTCACCTCCTCGACATCTGTTTCCAGTGAAGAAAGAGACTTGCTAATTACTGAGTGTAAAAAAACTGGATCATCTCCCAGTGGCCAAGCTGAAAGCTACTCTTAGATGTAGGGTTGCAGGAGGAGAGCTGTCTCAGAGGGAACTTCTAAGTTGTACCGGATCAGTCCTGAAGCTTGCCCCACACATTCCTAGATGCAGTGCGTCTGAAAAGCAGCCACCATTTTTTTTTCATATGAAAACACCTTTGTTAAACTATGTTCCAGGTATTGGTTCCTGGCTGGCTTGGCTGGACAATGCCTTCTTTTCCTAACTGGAAAAGAGCCGTTCCAAATGCAAAACCAGGTCCAGATGCAGCAATTAACTCTGGTGATGCAAGCAAGGCAGTTTCCAATAACATACAAAGTAGGGGGTCATCAAATGAAATTAATAGATAGCAGGCTGAAAACAATCCAGAAGAAGTATTTCTTTACACAGCACACAGTCAACCTGTGGAACTCATTGCCAGAGGATGTTGTGAAGGCAGGGTAAAAAAAGAGCTAGATAAATTCATGGAGGTTAGGTGCATCATTGGCTATTAGCCTGGATGGGCAGGAATGGTGTCCCTCGCCTCTGTTTGTCAGAAGCTGGGAATGAGCAACAGAGATAGGTTCACTTGAATGTGTTCTATCCCTCTGGGGGCACCTAGCATTGGCCACCATAGGAAGACACAATCCTGGGCTAGATGGACCTTTGGTCTGACCCAGTCTGCCTGTTCTTATGTTATGTTCTTATTGTGGCACATAACAGCCAGGGCATCCCCGAGCCTAGCTGATGACGGGAATTAAAAAAAACAATTTGCATTAAATAACATTAGTGAACTAGGAGATAAATCCACCCATGCTTGGAAATGTGAGGTTCTGCCAGCAACAGCAGGGACATTCCACCCCACTGTGGCTTGGCAGTTCAGAACACTCTTCTGCCAGGTGGTCCCGAAATGCACCAGGAGTTCATCCAGCGGGGGAGAGAGCAGGTTCCCTAGAACAGTGGTTCTCAACCTGCGGCGCAGTCAGCCCACAGCTGCGGCCCATGAGACATCCTCCGGGCCATAGAGGTGGTATGTATGTTGTGTGGCTGCGGCCCTCATTACAGAGTTGCATGTGCAGCCACAGCAGTAAATAGGTTGGGAATTGCTGCTCTAAAAAGAGAGAGCAGCAAACACTGATTCCGAGAGGCAGCTCAGTGAATTCTCTGTGACCGGGAATCAATGCGGAGAGGTAGCATTGGGGCATGAAGATGCTGCCCTGACGAATGGTGCATAAAGGTAAAAGAGAGGGCAGAAACATTTAATGGTATCCAGTGTGATGAGCGGCACTTATTGGATTAATTGTTCTCATAACTCACACACAATAGGTTTTCTAATGGAAGAAAAGCTGTAATATACCGGTAATTGTCTAATAACAACGGTGATGCTACGTGTCATTCCTCATCCCTATAGCCAGGCTGACAGCTCGTCTCCCCACATGCACATGCCTCCATACACACACTCCCCAAGGACTTGTCTCCACTTATGGCTGTGCACATGTACCACTCTTGCAAGGTGTGCATTACATGGCTTCCCCACATGGAGGATAGCAGCCTTCCACTGCTGCCAGATGGCGGAGTCTCTCCTCTAATTGAACTGGGGGAGGTAGAATGCTGAATGCTGGAATTCCTGGTTCGGACATGGTGGGAATAGTTACGCCCCTGTGGAGTTTTCTCCCTTTCCTACAGCTCTCCTACCCCTCCCACAGTTGCCTTCCGCTCACTGCAGCCTTGATACCACTTTATGTTATCTGGGGTGCCTTATGGAGGGGAGGGAGCTGGAGAGAAGACCAGGACAATGGAGAGGAAATCCCATGGAGTGGAGGGCAGGGGTCCCTGCCAGCCAGTGTGTCCGGGCAGGAGTCATTGGAAGCAGGTGTGCATCTGTGAAAATGGCTGATGGCTGGTGTCACTAATGAGCTGCAGAAGCTGTCTCTGCAGTGTTAGAAGAGCGTTAGCTTTAGCAATCCAGCCTCTTGCAGCAAATCAGCCATTCCACCCACAGCTCCTCCACCAGCCCTGCCCCACCTGCTTCCCAAGGACTCAAGCCCTCTGCTGGAGCAGGTAGGCAGAGTACCAGGCAGGAGGCAGGGAAGGGACCACGCCTGCCCTGAAGACCGGCAATGTCCGGGCAAATAGACGATTCCCCCAAGCAACACCGCAGGCATCCCGTGGAATGTTCCTTAGCTTGATCCGTCGGTTCTGATCTTAGGAGCTGGTGGAGGGGCCTTCCTGTGCCAAAGAGCAAGAACCCAGGTAGGAACAAGTGATCCAGAAAACCAGGACTTGCCTATTGTGTGAACCACAGCATAGTTCAACAGGGTGACTGTGATTCTGTCTTGGCTGTGTTTCTGGGAGTACTGCTGTCAGACTTTTCTAGGCAGTTTGAAAGAATAGCTTAACTCTTGGAAATAGCTGGGCGAGAGTGTTTAATCCTGTGGGACTCACCCCTACGTTGGTGTGGGTCATGATTTTCTGGCCCCACTGAGGTCCCTGGACAGATGTGAATGCAGTTGGATGAGCAGCTGCTCTGAATTCTGGCCTGTGTCTCACGCCTGGGTTTACCTTTGCCAAAATTTCTGGTTTTCTCCCCTTGGCCTGTTCCCCTTTTATTCTTTGTGTATTTTTCAGAGAAACAGCAAGTCAAATCTCAACCTCTCTCTTTTTTCCAAAAGCCGACATTTCCATTTCCACGCACGCTCAGTTTTTCTCGGGTGCTCTCGAAACCAACAGCACTTAGTGTTTCTTTGATCGACCTCTATGTACCGGCACCAATCACAGGCATCGCAGTATTTACGGGCAAAGAAGGGTTTCCTTTGAAATGTTCAATGAGACCATCCTGTAATAGGGATGGAGTAAAATGTGACTCATCCCTGCATTAAACCTTTGCTTTGCTGCAGACCCTGGAGGCTTCCCTTGCATAACTCTAAAGCAGCTACTTCTCGTCTCCTGCTATTAGTGTCTGTTATTTGTTTAATGCCAGAGGAGTGCTGGGCACTCTACAGACATGCGGGAGAGAAGGTCTTTGCTCCACACAGCCCGTGTGCACCGAGAGGAGGTCAGCAGGGAGTCGCACAGACAAGCGGAGCAAGGAAGGGCCCTGCTAGTGCTGGGACTGTTTTTAATCTCATTTATTTCTTCTCCTGCCGGGAGCTGTAGGGTCTGTAATCTCCTCTCTTCACAGGTTTCTGGTCCTTGTATTTTATTCCTCTCCCTGGATCACAGCGACTGGATTATTTAAAAAAAATAAAACGACAGGATTTTAGCATCTGTAGCTGAGCATCTTCCTGGATTTTAAAGTCCTGGGTTTTGCCCCCTCCATTCCCGTGCATGTGGCCTGCCTTCCCTTCCCTTCCCTTCCCTTCCCTTCCCTTCCGGGTTTCCCCTCTGTTTAAAGTTCCACCCTTGGCTTCATCCCCTGCTGAAGGCTGTGGGGAGGAGGGTGCGGGGGGAGGTGCTGCCTGTGTGGGGAGCCATGGCTGAGGAGACTTGGGCATACTCCTCAGGTCTGGCAGAGCAGGTGGGGCAGGGCCCATGGAAGCTCCGAGGGAGAACACGGGGCCAAGCCCAGCTATGCAGGTCCCATCAATGGCTCGGTGCTTTCTTCTCACCCTTCTCCATGCAGGTAGAGGGTGGAGTGTGCAGAGCAGGCTAGTGGCACCAAGCCGAGCCTTCCCCTCCAGTCCAGATCGCCCGCCCTCATGTCCTGCGGTTTGTACCTTGGAGCAGGACACCGTTTGGTCCTGCCTTGGGGCACTGCCTGGAAAGGCCGCCACGGCTACCCAGGTCTGCCTCAAAAGCCAGGGACTGGCAGACCAATGCGCTTCCTGCACCTTCGGACCCTGCAGGTCCCAGAGCCTGTGTGGTATCTCCCGGGTTCTCGCCCCACCTGCTTCCTGCTCTGCTGCTTCCCAGTCGTTCCATGTCCTTCCTGTGCCAGCGCTCGCTTAAGGCCAGCGTTTGTCACCCCCACCGGTGCTGCATAGCACCTCACAGGGCCTGCAAGAGCCTGCTTTGATTTCCAGGGGCTCAGTCTTGCTCAGTCGAAGCGCAGCTGACAATGCACAACAGGAATAGGGTCCCAGAATTCCCATGGAGTCTCATTGGCTCATGGGTTCGGGAGCAGGCTGCTGTTGCCTCCCCGTGTGCCCACGTAAACCTACCACTTTGGGAAACAAGCGACTAACACCCTCCACTCTCCCAATCCGAGCATAACAAGCTAGCCTGGACCCGCACACCCCATATTCACATAGCACCACTCAGTGCATCTACCTGTGCAGGCTGGAAGCCAGGCGCACACCAGAGAGCTGCTAAAAGACCTGCTCCTGTGAAAAGCTCCTGTGCCGGAGTGACACTCACCTCCCGCGAGTGCTCCCCTCTGTCCGCGGGTGTGTGCCTGCACTCTCTTGTGCAGCTTAAAAGCCTCTATGGCAACTCAGCCCTCTGGCTGCACCACCCACCCTGCGTGCAAATCACAACCCCCTTCCGGGGTACACATCTAATGGGGGCCCGTCTCGGTGCCCTCTGTGGTGTTTCTCTGAATCTGTTCCTCACTCTGAGAGAGAGAGGTGCCCCTGGGGCTTCCCATCCTCCAGACAGTGTTTTTGTCCTGACCTCATGGGTGGCGGGTGAAGGCCCAGCTGGGGAAGGTAAGCCCCAACCCTGCCCCCAGCCTAATCCTTCCTGGCCACCTGGAGGATCAGGATTGCCATTCTGCAGCCACAAACTCAGCCCTTCCCGGTGGCCGGGCATGCAGACAGTTTTGGGAAGGCTGGGCCTTCCTTTGCCTACATTACTGGCTGCCCGTGCCCTTATCTCAGGGCTTTAATTCAGAGCCCCATCATAGTCCTGTCAATAGCTCTCCACACAGCGCTGTCTGCCGTGCTCCCTTTCTCTCAGCCAGACAGTCTCCCGGTCTGCACACCTTGAAGTCTCCAGAGACACTGACTGCTCCTTCCTAGCCCCTGATTGGCTGCCTCCTCCATTGCCACGCTAGCCTGCTTGGAAGACTTCTCTGTCATCACTCCAGGGACAAGGTGCTACAAGGGCACAAGCCTCCAGCTGGGGACTTAGAAGCCTGCTCCACCCCGTCACGGTGCCCTAGATCTTTGCTAGCGATGCTGGGGAAACAGGGAATGTGAAGGTCTTATCTGAAGGATCCATTCTCCACCCACAAGTCAGTTCATCTGCATAAAAGGCAGACTCCACCCTGGTTTGATTTGTGATCTTCTGGAGTCTAATCCTGACACCACAAGGTATCCTTAATCCTGCAATGAGGGGTATCTCCAGGGATTAGCTGTGTAGGTGGTGCCTCCTTCTTGCTATGGGCGCCACAAATGCTAGACTCCTTTGGTCACAATATTAGGTGCCTAAAGCAGTGTCTCTCCAGCTTTTGAGATGACTCTCCCCCTTTTAGGAGTCTGATTTGTCTTGCGTACCCCAAATTTCACCTGGCTTAAAAACAACTTGTTTACAAAATCAGACAAAATACAAAAGTGCCACAGCATGCTACCACTGAACCATTGCTGACTTCCTCACTTTTACCATATAATTATAAAAGAAAACAATTGGAATATAAATATTGTGCTTACATTTCCATGTATGGTATACAGAGCAGTATAAACCAGTCTGTGTATGAAACTGTAGTTTGTACTGACCTTGCTAGTATTTTTTTCTGTAGCCTGCTATAAAATTAGGCAAATATCTAGACAAGTTGATGGACTTCCTGGAAGACCTCTGCCTACCCCCAGGGCTATGTGTATCACTGGTTTAGAACCTCTGGCCTAGGGCGTACCTGCTGGGCTGATCATCTCTTGAGTGACAAGTTCTGACGGTTTTGTGTTAAGATCTAAATCAGTGTTACTCAATGTGGCTCATGGAGCCACTCTGAAAAACCTGCTAACTGGCTGCTCCAGTTCGTTTCCTTACCGGCTCTATAGCCACGGAGCCTCACAGCTCCCATTGGCTCTGGTTCACCATTTGCAGACACGCGGAGCTACAGGAAGCAGCGGCGTGGCTCATGCCACTTCCTGCAGCTCCCCTTGGTTGCAACCAATGGGAGTTGCGAGGCTCCGTGGCTGCAGAGCCAGTAAAGAAACAAACCGGAGCGGCCAGTTAGCAGGTTTCTCAGAGTGGATCTGCAGACCACTTTGAGAAACACTGATCTAAAGCAACAACTCTGTCATGGTTTAGGATCCACTCCCGATCGTTGCTAGGTTTTGTCATTGATGCACCGGGAGCGAGGGACGTGGCTGCAAGGGAAGCCCCAGTTGCTGAGGTGTCGAAAGTGCCGTTGTCAGGAGAAGCAGGCTCAGAGCCCCAAGTGGCACATTTCTGCCTAGCAATGTGATTTAGCAGAGCAGGGGTGCAGACCCAGGGCTCCTTTGCTTTTCATCCTGTATGTCCGAGGGGACAATAGCCTGGGGTCAATGGCTTGAACCCTGGGCCCTGGCATCTCAAGGGCTGAGCACGGACAGGGAGGAATGGAGAAGGAGCAAGCCTGGAGGAAGAATGTACAGTCAAATGTGGGATGGTGTAGATCACAGAGGTCTCCTTGGGTATGTCTAGACTACATGCCTCTGCTGACAGAGGCACGTAAATAGGCTACCCGACATAGTCAATGAAGAGGGAATTTAAATACCCTGGCTTCATTAAAATAAAAATGGCTGCCATGCTGTGCCGGCTCAGCTGATCGTTGGCACAGCGCGGCAGTCAAGACGCGGATGGGTCGACAAGGGAAGCCTTTGTCAATTGCTCCCTTATGCCTCGTGAAACAAGGTTTACAGGAGCAGTCGACAAAGGCTTCCCTTGTCGACCGATCCACGACTTGACTGCCGCGCTGTGCCGATGATCAACTGAGTCGGCACAGCGCAGTGGCCATTTTTATTTTAATGAAGCCAGGGATATTTAAATCCTCGCTTCATTGACTGTGTCGGGTAGCCTATTTTACATGCCTCTGTCAGCAGAGGCATGTAGTCTAGACATACCCCCTGAGACTATCACTCGGTGTGCTGATCATACTCCTGAGCCCACCTACCAGCTCCTTGGATGACCCACCACCCGGTCCTACTGAGCCAGAAGTTCTGGTCTCCCCCAGCAAAGGCACATAGTTGGGGTAACAGCCCACAGCAGAGCCACACAGACACTAAATCAGCTCAGCTCTGGGAGGGATCAGTTACAGGGACTTGTCAGCACTCAGGAGCACAGCCCCAAATAGCACCAACCCCCCAAATAAATCTCTGTGTTAATGTTTTACACTGAGCAAGCTCATAAAGATGTTTGCTCCCTTTGTCAACGAAAAAGAGATGTGAAGAGCTGTTGCTACCCACAGGTAACAATTATTTAGACTGGGGTTTGATGATAAACAAAAGTAATGCTATTAAGCATAAAAAGGAGGATGTAAATGGTTGCAAGAGACGACAGATGGATCAAAATAAGTGACTGTGATGAATATGAGGGGTACCACCCTTTTCTGGACATTCCAGCCATTCGGTTAATGAAATTGCCTATAAGGGCTGAAACCATAGACAGGGAGTCCTAAAGAGTCTCCAGGAGTGCTAGGGAAGCAGGAAGTGAGTTGGCAGGAAGCCAGGAGAGCCAATGGAAACAGAGTGTGGGCTTTTGAATTGATAGCAGAGACCTTCCTGTTCCAGTCTTTGTGTGATCAGAGGAAAACCTGAATTAAGTCAAGAATCAAGGCATGGAGAATCCAACAACATTTTTGCTAAGGAAGGACTCAATCTTGGAACAACAGGCAGGTGAGTAGAACAGGGAATGTTTAGTCAGATACCATCAGGTTATTCCTTTATTTTTGGGTTTGTTGGACTTCTCTGTGCTGAGCACATGTAACTACCCTCTTACCCTGTAACTTTCCAAACTGAAACCCAGGGAAGCAATTCTTTGTGTTTTAGTCTTTTTTCCAGTTGCTCTGTAACACCTAGCAACCAAGTGATGTTTCACCAAGTGTGTTTTCTTTGTTTTGTTAATAAAAGGCCATGATCTGATTCCTGCATCCTAGAAGGCAGGAGGTTCTATGTGCACATGCCTAGGACCACATTAAGAAAAGTTTGCTTTTTCAAGCTCTCTCAGAGGGAGGGTTAAAAGCTTGAGGGTATCCCAGAGGAAGGAATTTCCAAATGCACCTTCCTGGGTTCTCAAAGGAGTTTTTGCATTTGGGTGAAGGCTGCAATATCAAGCCAAGGCCAGGGAATATGTGACCTTGGGGAGTTTTTAATTAAAAGCCTTTCATGGCAGGGTATTTTAAAAGTCTCTTGTGGGCCCTCAACTTCTGCACAGAGTGCCAGAGTGGGGAACAGCATTGACAGTTACTAAGCTAAAATAAGCAAACCCTAATACACTAAGGCTACGTCTAGATTGCATCCCTTTTTCGTAAAAGGGATGCAAATTAGACGTATCGCAATTGCTAATGAAGCAGGGATTTAAATCTCCCCCGCTTCATTAGCATAAACATGGCTGCCGCTTTTTTTCGGCACGGAGCTTTGCCGGAAAAAAGCGCCAGTCTAGACACGGATCTTTCGGAAAATAAAGCCTTTTCCAAAAGATCCCTTATCCCCAGAGGATCTTTCAGAAAAGGCTTTATTTTCTGAAAGATCCACATCTAGACTGGAGCTTTTTTCTGGCAAAGCTCCGTGCCGAAAAAAAGCAGCAGCCATTTTTATGCTAATGAAGCGGGGGAGATTTAAATCCCCGCTTCATTAGCAATTGCGATACGTCTAATTTGCATCCCTTTTACGAAAAAGGGATGCAATCTAGACGTAGCCTAAGGGAAATTGTTAGAAAGCAGTCTGACTTCTAGAGAAGCCAAGCCTTAAAGAACCTCTCACCCAGCGAAATTAGCACCAAGGCCAATAGTTCTCTGTGGGCTACAAAGTAGCATATAGACATCTGATTTTGAGTTCAAGAGGCCAGGTGATGGAGAGGCCACCCTGTTCCTAGGTGAGTTGTTCTTTGAAGCGCCCTAATGTTCCAAGAGTAGGTGCTTGGTCCTTGCTCAAAATCGAATCTTCTTAAGGTGTGTGAATCCAGGAATCCAAAATCCAGAGGGTGGCAGTGGGCTGGCTGATTAGGGTCGATGAAGGAGCTTGAGGAAATTGGGCTAATAAAGCGGCTACATATAGTAACTTCCCTTCCCTGCTGCTGACTGACAGACCCCTCGTAGCTGGAGACACATGCACATCCGGGGGCTCGTGTCTCTTTGGCTCTGGGAATGCAGGAATTTGATAGACTTGATGATGTTCATTCAAGACACATCTACACAATAGGGCTAAACTCGAAATAAGCTACACAACCTGAGCTATGCTAGTTGTGAAGCTTGTGTCGAAATAGTTTATTTCAACTTTTGGTGCTCTTTACACAGCCGTTAGTTTGAGACAGAGCATTCTTCCCCCGGCTTCCCTTACTCCTCATACAATGAAAGTTACAGGAGTCGGAGTAAGCATTCCTCCAGCTCAACAGTATTTTGACATTGTCAAAATAACTGTTTGTGTGTAGTGTGGACATCCGTTATTCCAAAATAGCGCTGCTGTGTAGACATAGCCTCAGAAACTATTTCAATGTGTAGGAAATAATTCAGTCCCAAATTCAAATTCAATTCTTTCAGTAACTGGACATTAATTAGCACTAAATTACAACCGGGTTCCTCTGGAGTGCTAAATTACATTTCTGTTAGCCCCCAGTGATTTCCTCTTGAGTGCTATCATCACAGTGAACATCAGAGCTGTTATTAATGGCTGGCCAATTATCATTGCAGGGCCATGAAAGAGGGAAGGAGCTAAAACCCTCATTGAGGTAAATCCATTAGCATCAGCTGGCCTGTGTTCTCTGCAGAATCTTCAGAGGCCTCACAAGGGTGAAGAACACTATAGAAAGGGGGCAGGTTCCCAGCAGGGCACAGGCTGTGCAGTGTGAATGGGAGTAGAAGGTGGAAGGGAACCAGGAAGAAGGCTGGTAAAGTGTCCTGCCCATTTAGTTGATGGGGATAAGCAGTCACCATCTGTAAAGCCCGAGCCTGACCTATCACATTCCATTGCCTCATCCTGTCTGTCTGTCCCAGAGTAAGGATCGTGTCATTCACTAATCGAATAGTCGATGCTTTTTTGCATAGACTATTCTATTTGATTAGTTGATAGGGCGGCGCTGCCCCTTTGAAATGCAGTGGTGGCGTTTCAGAGGGGCAGTGCCGCACTGAGTCCGGAATCAGTTGGGGATTCCCAAGCTAACCCCGGGCTCCATGCGGCGATGCTGCTTTGAAACTCTATGGCGGTTTCAAAGGGGCGGCACCGCATGGAGCCCAGGATCAGCTGTGCAGCACTGCCCCTTTGAAATGCTGCCATGCTGTTTCAGAGCAGCAGCACCACACGGAGCCTGGGACCGCAGGTTCTGTGTGGTGCTGCCCCTTTGAAATACCACCATGGCATTTCAAAGTGGCAGCGCCACATGGAGCCCAGCTCTGAGTGGTGCTGCTGCTTTGAAGTACCCCCCCCCCCTTGTCCTCCTTGCTGCCTCTATGGGGGAGGGGGGAAGCGACTAGTTGACTATCCTGTAGACTATCCGATAAGCCTTTGCTTATTGGCTAGTCAACTAGTCCTTCACATCCCTATCCCAGAGGCTGTTTCCACACCCTATGCTTACAGTTTTTCCTCTGGGCCATTGTTAGCGAGCGACATTATTGTGCCACAAACCAGCCTTGCTGGGATGCGGGAAGCAAGGCTGTCCCATACCTCACCCCATTCCCTCAGCTCCTCCCCTCTCTTCCTTCCTCATCGCCCCACCCTTGTGTTTAGTGTTAATGCACTTAGATTACGCACCACTTGCCTGTGTGAGTCTCTGAGCAGGGCCCGCTCTAACCCTGAGGGAATTTCCAGGCCCCAGAGTGCTGGTGACCCCGCTTCCCTTCGTGTTGTAATGATACTGGCTGGCCAGCTCCAGTCAAAGCTGTAGCTAATTGCTAGCAACACATTCGTTTTCGCCTTCCCCGGTATTTACAGCCCCCGGCTGGTCCTGAGCCAGGGGCTGCTGCTGCTGGTCCATTTATGAGCCGGGACAGAGTTGGATTTGTCTTGCTCTGCTGCTATCTGAGCTCCATCAGATCTCCAGCGTCAGTAATTTATATTTCATTGTGTGACTCTGGCGGAAACCTCCTATCAGATAATTGATTCCCTTTGTTTATTCTTAATCCTTTAAAATCTCCTTTCTGATACTAATTACCTGTCCGGGTCTCTATTGTCCGGCCAGCTCCACTCAGCTCCGAGAGCTTAGGACTCATTCGCCAGCATCTCACACCCGCCCTTCCTCCCACCGCCTGTCCTCAGAAAGGCAGCACCATGGCAGCCCAGTGCGTGGGCCAGCAGCACAGCACTCTGCCAGAGAAGGAGCAGGTCACAGCACTTCAGGGACTCAGCAAATGGGCTCTGTAGAGAGGTGAGCGGGTTGGGCAGAGGCTGTGTCTCAGCCTGTGGGGCTGGGGACAAAAGGGACAGTTTGGCTTTTTCCTTCTCTCTGCCCTGCTGACACTGAGGTGAGTCCAGAGGAGTCTGGAGAGCCCTACAAGGCATGGAGCTGCTCAGCCCGGGTCAGGAAGCCTCATTGCTGGAGATGCTGCATAAGCACTGCCTAGAGTCCCAGGGAAGTCCCAGCGTCAATGCCCCTCTGACCGCGGGTTGCCGTCGTGCTGCATGTGATGCTGAGGGGGCTGCTGGAACGTGGTGCCAATGGGAAACCGCCCGAGGCCCGATATGGCTGCAGCAGGATTGGGCCAAGAAAAAACAAAGCCATGAGGAGGTCACTGAAGTGACAGAGAAACGTTTCTCGGTGGAGCACCGTGAGCGTGTGGGGGAGAATCTCACTGTGCTCCCCTGAAATGGACCAGGGCTGGCAGGGCACGGAAGGGCTCATTTCCGCAGGCTACCTAGCAAGGACTGCTGCGTTGCCCATCTCAGGCTGCTCTGCTCTTGTTAAGAGAGATGTGGCTCCAGGCTTGAGTTGCTCTGCAGACCTGAACTCTAACCTGCCTTTCTGGAACACTGCCTGTGTTCAGCGCGTTATCAGCTGGGCCGAGTCCCTCAGGGCACGGGAGCAGGGAGTCTAATTATTTTCTATAATAAATCTGAAGAATTAGATGCCCAGTCCGCACTAAGGCATCCCTAAAGTCCCTCCTTTGAAGAGATAATTACAGCAGACAGCTCAGGAGACATGGAGCTTTTTCATTTAGAGGGATTTTGGGATTGGAGTTTAAAGCAATAAGCAACAATAGAGCAGACAGAAAAGGAAGCTAAGCCCTGGGCCTGAGCAAGGCCACCAGGGACTCTTCCAATTCTGCGTTGGCTCAGACAGGCCTCTCCTCCTCCTCCACTCGAAACACGGGGCGAAAAAATGCAGCCAAGCCTCCCTACCCCCGTCCCTCTTTCTAGCATGCTCCTGGGAGTTGCAGTTGGAAAGCAAACGCAGTGAGCTAACACAATTAGCGACACACTGCTCCCAACCGGCGGTGCAGCTGAAAACCCGGAGTGTAGACATGACTTACACTCATGCAACATGTTTTGAAAGTGGAGTTAGCTGCCCCAGGGCAAGCCACGCAGCACCAGTGTGAACGTGTCCTCACCAGAGCCGTGCTGTGGTGCAGCTGAAGCCCAGCGCACATCAAGCTCCATGGGGAGTTTACTCTACGGGTATGTCTAGACTACATGGCTCCATCGACAGAGCCATGTAGATGCGTTTACTAGGCATAGGAAAATGAAGCGGTGATTTAAATAATTGCCGCTTCATTTACATCAAAATGACTGCTGCTCTGTGCCGATCAGCTGTTTGGTGGCACGGCGGGGCAGTCTGGACGCGCCGTGGTCGACAAGGGAAGCCTTTGTCGACCGCTCCGGTAAACCTCATTTCACGAGGCATACTGGAGCGGTTGACAAAGGCTTCCCTTATCGACCACGGTGCGTCCAGACTGCCCCGCTGTGCCGCAAAACAGCTGATCGGCACAGAGCAGCAGTCATTTTGATGTAAATGAAACGGCGATTATTTAAATCACCGCTTCATTTTCCTATGTCTAGTAAACTCATCTGCATGGCTCCGTCGATGGAGCCATGTAGTCTAGACATACCCTACCTGCAGAGCCCCTCCGGGAGGTGAGAAGCTGCAGTACATTGGCTGAAGAGAAGCCATGGCAGGGCCATCTGAGGGTATGACTACACTTGTACCTTCTTTCAAGAGAGAGATGCAAATGAAGAGATTTGAAATTGCAAATGAAGCCGGGATTTAAATATCCCATGCTTCATTTGCATATTTACGTTATGGCGCTATTTCGAAATTGCACTATTTTGAAATAACAGACGCTGTTAAGATGCAGTTATTTTGAGAGAAAACCCTTCTCTCAGAATAACTGGTAAACCTCATTGTATGAGAAATAAGGGTTATTTCGAGAGAAGGGTTTTCTCTCGAAATAACCGCGTCTTAACAGCGTCCATTATTTCGAAATAGCGCTATTTCGAAATAGTGCCATAGTGCAAATATGCAAATGAAGCATGGGATATTTTAAATCCCGGCTTCATTTGCATCCCTCTCTTGAAAGAGGGTGCAAGTGTACACACACCCGCAGTGCGCTGGAAAAGAGAAAGACAGAAATAAAGAAGGGGGTGGCAGGAGGCTGGTTTACCGCAGTGGTTCTCAGCCTTTTCCATACCAGGACTCCTCCATACCCTCGCCAGGACCTACCTTCCCTGTACCCACACAGGAAGGGCAGGGCACCCAACCCACTTGTCAGAGAGGGCTGAGCAGTTTATAACCCAACTGGACCTGAATGCCCTGGAGTTTTGTCATGATTCCAAGCTGAACACACGTGCAGTAGCTGCAGCACCCCAAAGACTCAGCTATGCCAAGGGGAGGCCTAGTGTCTCCATCAGCACAGGAGCAAAGCTACTAAGTCTTGGTATGGAGCCAACGGGAGGTCTGCTTCAGCCATATCATCCTTCAACTAGACCCAGCAGCCCGGAGGCATTGACACCCACAAGCAGGTGGAACAGTATCTGCTTTTCTTGTCAACGATTCCCCCCGGCACGTCATGCAGCAGCAAATCAGGTACTGGCAGGGGCGTCTCATAGACTCACAGACTGTGAAGTCACGAAGGACCATCATGATTATCTAGTCTGACCTCCTGGACATTACAGACCTCCTGAACCTCATCTCCCCACTCTGGTCATTGACCTCTCACCTCTGGCTGAGTTACTGAAGGTCTCAAATCAGTGGTGAAAGACTTCAAGTTACAGAGAAGCCGCAATTTACACTAGTCTGACCCTGCAAGTGACTCATGCCCCATGCAGTAGAGGAAAGTGAAACCCCCAGAGGCTCTCAGCCAATCTGACCTGGGGGAAATACCTTTCCCAACCCCAAATATGGTGATCAGTAAGACTCTGAGCATGTGGGCAAGGCTGCAAGGCAGGTACGCGGGAAAGAATTCTCTGAGGTAACTCAGGGTATGTCTAGACTGCATCCCTCTGTCGGCAGAGGGATGCAGATTAGGCAGGTTGACATTGCAAATGAGGCAGGGATTTAAATATCCCGTGCCTAATTTGCATAAAAATGGGCACCACGTTTTGCCGACTCAGCACTTTGAGGGCAAAAAGCACCAGTTTAGAGGGGGATCTGTCGAGAAAGAAAGCCTTTTTTGACAGATCCTGTAAATCTCCGTGCAGGAGGCATAATGGCTCAATGATCAGTTTACGAGGAGTACAGGTAGTTCGGAATAGGAAGCCTAGTCCGAACTACCTAGTCGGTGCCGCGTGTAGACGCGCGGCACGGAGTCCGCACTAGCGGACATTTAAAAATGGCGGCGCCCGGCGAGATGCAAATGAAGCCCGGGAAATTCAAATCCCGGGCTTCATTTGCAACTCTGGTTGCCTACATTACCACCCTAGTTTGAACTAGGGTGGTAGTGTAGACATACCCGGAGGTATTTATAGAGAGCAGGCATATTTCTCTTCAGTCTGTTTGTTTAGCTTAAACAAGTCAAGCTCCTCTCATAAGGTGGGTTTTCCATTCCTCGGATCATCCATCTTTCTTATGCATGAGAGTCACACTGGACTTGCCTACAGTTGGGACATTTCACTACAATCCCCCAGTGTCACTCACATGATCCAGTGCTCCCCACTGCTGCTCAGGCCAACACGGGGTCATGTCACCCAGCTCTGAGCAGGCCCAATGTGTGGGCAGACTATGGCAGCCATCCCACCCCCAGCCATGACTCACACTCAGCAGGGGACATATGGGTATGGTTTGTTCCTTGGCGTTTCTGTAGCATCTGTCAGAAGAATGACGTGTTCAGGGTTACACAACAAGTGAGCGGCGGAGGTGGGCATAGAAGCCAGGCAACTTGATACCCATCTCCAGCTGTAACAGCCACACTCCCTCACCCCGCGTGGAGTGACAAAGAACTGGGACCCTGGGGTTCTCCTGGCTCATTTCAAAGAGGGATGTTTAAATTCCTCCTGGGCAGCCGCTTCCAGAGATGGGCTGCGGGGACTCCTGTTTGCTGTTGCACTGCTAGCCAGACTGTCCTGGGGGGCCAGCCTGGAATTTAGGAACAAGTCCTGGAAGCTCATGGCCACATCCAGTTTGGGCCACACAGATAACTTGTTCCACTTGGCTAGTCATCGTGGTTCCTTCCTGAGACGGGACGGGGAGGGCCAGGATGCTAGGAGGAGAAAAAAACCTTTGAAAGTCTGATTAATGTGACACAGGCCCTTAGGGTCAACAGACCTGCTCTACTGAGATCCTTATTTTATCTATATCTCCTCTTTTATTTTGACATTTAAGGGGACGTTAGACTTCACTGGAGACAAATTGCTGCTTTGCCTCAGCCACTCGTATATTAGACCTTTTCCTGCTTGTGAATATGGGCCATGTGGCTGCCGGGAAGGGCCATATGTCAGATAAAGTGGAAAGAAAAGGAGTTAATTTATTGTGTTCTAGACAAAGCAGCAGGATGTTTTGCATATTAACAGGTAAGAGTCTAACTTCAGAACAAGAGCGTTTTCCTCTGTGAGATCTACTGGCCCTTAGGAGAAAGATTCCAGATGGGTTCGCTCACGCATGCCCCCTCCCTGTGACATGCTTTATCCTCCTCCGCGCTGCCCTAGACACTCACCTCCGTGGTGCTGTCGCCTTTCAGACCCCCTGACGCCAGGAACGGTGAGAAATTCAAGGCCGGTCTCTGGGTGACACAACCTGAGAGCACGGAGTTTGACTGAGGTTTTCCAAAGTGGCCGGGGATGGTTACACCGGACATTTATTTGTCTCGGTAACAACCCATCCTGTCCTGATTCAGCTCTCCTTCAGTGTCTCTCGCAGCTCCTGCACCCAAGTGAAGTCAGGATGGCCTTAGCGTTATGCACTTGTTGCATCCTCTGGCACTAGTGAATCGTATTGGGGTGGAGGATGGCACGGAGGCTCAGAAAGGGGCAGCTGGATACTTCTTTCCACCCCTCCTTGGAAAACACACCTGGAGGTAACACAGTGTGTATTTCCTTACGGGCAGCTCAAAAGGGCTTTTTTTGTGATTCCTGCTTATCCCTACATCCCCCTTTAAAATGCACCACAGTGTGACTGGAGACAAATACATCCAGATGGGACAGAGCCCAGCAGGACCTGTCACTAATGCAGCGGAACAATCCATCTGCCAGAGGTTATACAGCTGGTTTCCCTCCAGCCTGCCTTTCAAGGGCAGCAGATGAGAGCAACAGAGGTGACCTGGAGAGCAGGCTGTCTGTCTGACTCTCAGGCCCAGACACAAAGTGACAGGGGCAATAAAGCATGTTAGTTTTAAGCCCAGGATTGCCTGCCTGCTGGTTTGTAAGTAGGTGCTCTAGTGGGCCACAATGCTTCCTGGGAAACCTCCACATGGCAACAGCTGCAGGGAGGGTAAAATTTGAAAAGATCTGAGGCCAGGATACATTGCTTCTGGAATTCCTACTGTCAGCTTCTCTGCATACACAGATCCCAGACTGCACTGCCAGCGGGGATGCCAGGTGCATGAACACACAGAACCCCTCTCATGAGCAGCTGGGAAGCTGGAGCCACCAAGGTCCACCTGGCATGGTCCACCTTGTACCCAAGGTCACCAGAAGCCAGCCCGGACTCAGGAGAAGGCTCCCAAGTCTAGGCTTATCTTCTGCAAATGCGGCCAAGTTTTGGTTTGGTCTTCAGCCCTGAAACTTCAAGATGAGACTCAGCAAACCAACTTCCAGAAACATCCATGGTCTTCCAGGCATGGGCTGTTGCATAAAGTGTGATTGTTTCATTCATTATAAGCCTGCATCAAAGCCCAACAGTTATCCATAGGAAATTTCACCTATGGGCCCTTAGAACCATTCTTTCTTCAGAGGCAAAACCTCCTGTACGCTGGTCTGTGCATCATGGTCCAGCCTTGGGAATGGTTGGGCCAAACCCTTGATTTCTGAGAGCGCCTTGATAGGCCCATATCTCTGTTTTCACATTTGCCAGTGGACTTGCTATGGCTTCCCTTGCCACAGCTCAATTCTCTTGTTTAAACTGAGGTATGCCCATTGAAAAAGGGGCCCAATTATGTTTGTTAGATGTGATCGCCGTTTTGTTTGGTTATAACTCCAAGAGTCCGCCATGTTGGGCAAGGTTCTTGTTCCTCCCGGAGGAGAAAATTGGCATGACGGTTGGAAAGAGCAGGAAAGTGAAGGCAGGAGTTGCTAGGAGACAGGAACCTATAGAAAGGAACTCTTGCTCTCACTCAGGGGCTCTCCAGATTTCTTCTCAGAGGTGGGCTTGTGGTAACCACCTCCCCGAGGCAACCTGTTTCTCTGTCTCTCTGAATGGGTGCAGTAGCTGTCAGCCTGAGGCAGCTGCTCACCAGTTGGAGTGGAACATCTCGGTGTTTGTTATTTTCTTAGGGAGCACACACACTCACAGATCTATTCCACTGAGGTAGGGCTCACTTGACCACAGGACGGCACAAAGGGGATAGGGTGGGGACTAACTAGGGAATCCTGATCTACCACGGTTCCAGTTCAGCATCAGCATCCTGCAGGCAGTGATCGCTGGCAGTCCCCACACTGACACCCATGAGGCAAGGTAGAGAGTTCTCTGTTTACCTTGCTGCGTGTTTTATGTGTGATAGTTTCAGCCCTCGATTTCTTTTATCCTCCCTCCCCTTTCCTTCCTAACTTGGTTCCTTGTATTCGTCTGTCCCTTTCCCCCTAGTAAATAAAGATATTTTGGTTCAACACCCAGTATGACTTAGGCTACATCGAGAGTCTAGACTACAAGCCTCTTTCGAAAGAGAGCGTCTAGATTACAAGTGGATTTTTCGAAAACACAAGCCACTTTTTCGAAAGAGAGTCTACATGCTGTCTTTCAAAAAAGCACAGTTTGCATTCAATAGCGCCTTTTTTTGAAAGAGTACGTTTGAAAAAAGGCGTGATTCCTCATAGAATGAGGTTTACCCCGATTGAAAAAACTGCCGCGTTCTTTCAATTTACTTTCAAGAGAACACGGCTGCAGTCGAGGTGAAGTTTTTTCGAAAAAAAAGGCTACTTTTAAAAAAAAAAACCTGTAGTCTAGACACACCCATATTTTATTTACTGGATCGGCTCTGAGAGATGGGCTTAAAGAGGGAACCTTAGCAGGAGGCCTGTAAAACTTCTTGTCAGTCTCAGGCCCGGCCAAAGAGTTTGTGGGGCCCAAGGGAGCGTGGCTGAGCCACGTGGCTGCTCCCAGTCAGCGCAGTCAGTGAATGGCTGGGTGGGTAGGGCCCAAGGCAACCGCCTCGCTTGCCTTGCCCAAAGGCTGAGCCTGGTCAGTCTTCTGCTCAGAGCCTTGGTCTCATCTTTTTACATCCTCTGCTGTTTTAGAAGGACATAGCACAGAGTCGTGAACGTACCCATCACAGTGCAAATGGGCTGGGACATATTTTGCTATGAACATCGGCTAAGCTGCAGAAGGCCTGCTGTAAACTGAAGGTACCACGCAGGACAATTCATAGCACAGCACTCTCAGGACAGCAGGACCACGCAGTGGCCTGGCTGCGAGTCGGTACGCTCTGGCACAGGGAGAAGGCAAGCTAGCCGTATGTTCACATTGTGCTCTGTTGATTTATGGGAGCTGCTTCGCTCTGCGACATTCTGGTATGAATCATCTTTCCATTACAGAGAGAGAAGGTGGGGGAGGTGATATCTTTTATTGGACCAACTTCTGTTGGTGAGTGGGACCACTTGCGAGCTAGACAGAGCTCTTCTTTAGGTCTGGGCAGCGTGCGCAGAGAGTCCCAGCTAGATCCCAGGTGGAAAGGATTGTTCAGCATAGGGAGCTAATGGATATGTCAAGAGACCATTCAAGGTGAAGTGGTCCATTAACCTCTCTCTAGTAACAGGGGAGAAAGGAATTAAAAAGCAGGGTCGGGGAGGAGTTTAGTGGGCTTCAGATCATGGTGCTAAGATATAAATCCAGCATCTCTATTCAGCGTGTGATTGTTAGGGCCTAGCCAAGTTATGAATTTCAGCTCTCAGGCTTGTCTTTTGAAGGCATTGTGCAAGTTTCCTTTGAGGATAAGGGCAGAGAGGGCCGATGTGGAGTGATCACCTTAGGAGACATGTTCACTCACAGGGGAGAGGGTATTTACGTCTGCGTGAGTTCATTCAAGAGCATAATGATTCACCCTCTTGTTGTTATTGGGGCATTTTGTGCTGTGGACAGGCATGGGTAAAACCTATGCATTTTGAAAGGTGTTTTGTGGGGGGTCTAGACCATCTGTAGAGGCACATCTACTGGTTTTGCAAATGTTCTGACAGCATCTGGGACCCTTTTGATTAGGGTGTGTCCTGGTTTGTGGGGAGATTGCTTCTGATGATGGGCTTGGAAAGTTCAGGAGGGGTTGTTTGAAGGCCAGAAAAGGAGGTTCTGGACATATTCCTCTCAGGATGCATTCCCCAGAGCAGATGGGTGGTAACTGATGACAACCCATATGGGTTTCATTGTGGCGTGGTAGGGGACAATTAGAGGTGTGAAGGAAACACCTGTTCTATGGCTGGAGAGCTGTTAATGGGCTACTTCACCTTGAATGGTCCCTTGAAATGTGTGAATTATGTATGCGAAACAACCCTCTCCGCTTTGTACAGTATTAGCTGTGATGCTCTGAGACCAGGTAGTGATGGTGCTATAAAGGCCTTAACTTCCCCTATGTTGGTGGGAGAGCTTCTTTGCTCATGTAGCCCCCACCTCTCATGGGGGTGGTTTTATGAAGCCACAGGGAGAACTCTCTCCCATCTGCTTTAAGTGTTTTTCCCAAAAGTGCTACACTGGGGCAGTTGAGCTAATGTAAATGTGTAGCATAGACCTGCCCAGTGTACTTTTCTCAGACTATTCTCAGACCCTCTGCATTAGCTTGCAAGCCTTCTCTTCCATCAATGGACGTTGAACCAGTACAAGATGTTACCTCACCCTTGTTTCTCTAATTTCCTGGGACCAGCACAGCTACAAGCTATGAAGGGGAGATGTGCTAGAGGTCTATAAAATCATGACTGGTGTGGAGAACGTAAATAAGGAAAAGTTATTTACTTGTTCCCATAACATAAGAACTAGGAGTCACCAAATGTAGTTAATAGGTAGCAGGTTTAAAAGAAACAAAAGGAAGTATTCCTTCATACAATGCACAGTCAACCTGTGGAACTCCTTGCCAGAGGATGTTATGAAGATCAGGACATTAACAGGGTTCAGAAAAGAGATAGATAAATTCATGGAGGATAGGACTAGCAGTGGCTATTAGCCAGGATGGGTAGGAATGGTGTCCCTCGCTTCTGTTTGTCAGAAGCTGGGAATGGGTGACAGAGAAGGGATCACTTGATGATTCCCTGTTCTATTCATTCCCTCTGGGGCACCTGTCATTGGCCACTGTCGGAAGACCGGATACTGGGCTAGATGGACCTTTGGTCTGACCCAGCCTGGCCGTTCTTATGTTCACTGCATATCACAGCCAATGTCAACTGGAGGTAAGCAGAGAGATTGATGCTGTAGGACTAATGAAGAAAAGCTGTCTGGGAGCATATCCCGAGACTGGGCCCCCCTAAGCTGCAGAAGCATGTGCCTCCACTCTTCCCTTTTTCACCCACATTGCGTGGCACAGCATGGAAGTCAGGGTAGAATTTCTACTGTGTTCATGTTCTTATACTGTGCCTGTCACCATGGTATCTGGCTGCCCAGACTGATGCACGCGTCTAGTGGTGACTGCTACACTGAATGAAGTCTCTTCAGGAAGGTATGAACTTCATGGCTGGTGACCAGAGGATATGCAGAGTGAAGGGAGCATTTGCTTTGGTTTACACTGAGAGACGGACAAGGTCAGACTGGCCTCTCCCCTTCACGACGCATAGAACAAATGGATCCATTCTCTGTACAGAGTAAAAACATCCTCTAGAACTTGCCTTTGAGACACTGTGAAAGATGTAATTAGTGGAACAAAATACAGACTACGTGGTGTAGAAACTGTAGAAACCATTTCATATTTAGCTAGAAGCCATCTTGTATAACAGAAACCATTTCAGCTTTTCTCTCAAGCAGGTAGACCAGAGTGAACTTTCTGTCACCCCGTGAGAAGAGGCCTACAGGATGGGCTATTGGTATGTGTTAATTGGGTTGGTTGGGACAGGAGATGCACTCCCTCGTACCTGTCCGCCATCTTGTTGATAAGGCTTTGTTTTTCCAAGTTTAATTGAGGATTTCTGTAATTGGATGCCCTGACGTGAGACTGTTTGGCTAAGAGTATAAAGATACTAGGATTGATTGTATTAGCAGCCTTACTGGGCCTGGCTTTGCTGGGACCACGTTTGGCTCATGCTGTGCTTTATTAATTAATAAAGCTGTTTGTTAGCTGCCTAAACAGAGAGGAGCATTTTTTTGCTTCAGCAGTGGTGTGTTGTCCTTACGGTCTGTGCGGCGCACTGACAGCGCTACTGGGATTGGGATGGGGGGCAGCAGAAGGAAGCAGGGAGGCTTTCTAAATAAGAGGATTATTAATCAAATCAAGCTGTAATTTCCGAGTCATAAACTTGTGTCTGGTTTGAACTCGGTCCCCAGTCAGCTCTCCTGAGTTAGTGCTGGCCTCCCATTCGGTACTAAGATTGCTCTGAACTGATTCTCTCTTTCCCCAGATTTGACTAGTGAGTCTGAAAAGAAGGAGGGAAAACAAATAGAGATGCTAGGAAGGACACAGGCTCTCACGCACTGCAGAAATGGTTTCTACTGACCCCTCACCTAAGCCAGCTTGTGGTTGGTTGACTGACTCTGCCGGTTTCCCAGCCAGGATAAATGATAGCAGTGTCATTATTCTCTGCAAGCCAGCGTGCTGATCCTCAAACGGAGAAGGATAAAGGGAGTAGAGGTTGTCATTTTCTCTCTGTCCAGGGCTCCTGAGCTGTGCTAAGTGCCAGGAGCCTGCGCTTCAGATTCTAACAGCAGATTGCAAACTAACAGATTCCCGCCTGGCTGGCTCTAATTAATAGCATGTGATAATATGTCCCTGATTGAGTAGTGCTGGGTAGATCCTCGCCTCTTAATGAAAAGACGGATTTTATACAGATAACGAAAAAGAGGCATGTATGTTAAAGGAATACAATGGTTTTACACTGCCTATGTCTGTGGATTTTCTCACTTTATGACAAATGTGAGGCATGTTAAAAAAAACCCCACAAGACACTCACTATATTTCTGGTACATGGGTCCCTGTGGGCTGCCTAGAAATCCATTAGCAAGAAATGTAAAGATGCTTAAAGGCATTTACCCAGATTAGCTGGCTTTATTTAGTCAAGGATCTTTCCTATGATTACATTAAAAGCTGAAGAGCTGCTGCAAAAGATTTATCCTATGGAGATTCCAGAGTGCATGAAGAGCATACATCTGACAGCAAATTAGGTTGTTAAAAACAAATGGATTGTACTGATTGCTTTTATTTCCAGTTCAGCAACACAGAAGGTAGGAACAGTTAATCCTTGTTGCAAGTGATTTCCGTTTGGAGCCTGCCATCAGGAGACCTGCTGCCTTTATCTTGGGATTTATTAGCTAGTTTGACATTAACTTTTATTTTAGCCATGACTTCTGTCACTGAACTGTGAGAAAGGAATGCCAGTAATTAGCCCATGGTGGGTGCATTTACAGAGGAAGTACTGTACCACGTTGGAGACATATGGGTAGACCACTCAGAACATGCATTGGGGTTGTGGATATGAGAGATTTGCAGATGGCACAAGATACATAGACCGATTGTTTAAACCTCTGTTATTCCTCATCAAATTAACATATTTGCTTCATGCCAAAATGCCAAATGCATTAATAGATTATTTTTGTGCTCTGGCAGCTTCGTGGATGCCCTTCAAGCTAGATCTGCAACACCTCTGGCTACACCTGATCTGGGCCATGCTCACACAACCTTGACAGTGCCCGAATCTAGACCTGCTGTGCTTCCTGCTATTTTAGCACAAGGTCCCTGTCTCCATCTCTGCTAATGCACCTGACCCGGTTGCAGCATCCTCTGCTTTTCCAGACTCCAGCTCTTTGGGACAGAGACTGGGGAATCTGCCCTGGAGTCTGTTGATTGTGTGTGACGTACACAAAAGAGTACTAAGAAGATAATGTGACTAATTCATTTACACTTGTGAATAAAACCCTTTGCGTCCAGAAGGGAAAGTGCGACTGCAAACTTACCATAACATCAAGACTTCAGTTTCTCTGTAATCTCTCTTTCTTCAAAGGAATCATATGCCACCGCACATCAGACTCCATAGCCTCCTGGTTCTCTTATGGCTTATCCTAAACATTTGTCAGCCAAAAAAAAAAAGTTTGTTTTTTTGGCCCAGCTGTGGCCATTCTCTCACCAAGACATTCAGCTCTTTATCTCAGGAATTGATGGGCTGATCCATTGTCTCTAATACATCTATCGATTTTTGTTGTCATGGGGGTTATTTTCACGGACATTTCAAAACTACCTTTCTGTCTTCAGTTACAGCAGCTAATAACTGATCTCAGAGAATCAGGGTGGTGTTAGCCCCATATCTCTGCTATTCTGGAGTTTGAAGCAGGGATCACCAATGGCAACTCAAAACTCTTTCATTGCTGTTACCACAAGCTATCCCTATGCTGGGCAATAGGGATCAGAAAAGGGGCAGAAATATGTATGTATGACAGGAGTGGCCAGACAACCTAGGAATACTTTAGGAACCTTTTCCACCCAAACCTAAAAGGTTCTGTTTATATAAAGCATCTCTGTGCTCCTTTCATGCCAGCAGTACCTTTATTCCCTCCATCTGGCCAGAGAAAAATTCATGAGCTCAATTCCCCAGCACACCACGATGCTCCGGAAACATAATTAAACCACCTCTGGCTGTTCTAACATTAAGTCTTTACAGATGCCTGGAATAATGTTGCAGCCAAATGGAAAAGTTTTCACTTGGTTAGCACAATGGATGCATCACTGGGAAAAACAATACCCTGAGCATCAAATCCTCCCAACACTTTTGAAATACACTCCACTAGTTAGGCTGTGAAATGAAATAAATATGCACGGCTCCCCTGGGTCTTCTTGTTGTGAATGAAACTATCACAGTGGTCTGTATTGATTTGGTACATGACATTAATACCTTTCATTGTACCAGAAGCACAAGCCCGTGCATGAATATTAAGTGGCAAGCTGTTGTGCCCCAGAGGCTGCTAAGTGAGATCCTATATATTACACCATGTGAGTCATGTGTCGTATTAGAGCAATCTAGTTTTAAAGGGCATCTTTCAAGCACAAACTAGCTTTTCCCCACACTTGACTGATCACACAAATAACTACGATTAAAGGTCAAGTGCCTGGGTTTTTCTATTTTACTCCTTAAAAATTTATATGCGAAAGAAAACCTAGAAGTTAACATAGCATGAAATTGTTATGCAGTTATGAGTCTTTAACGACAACTAAACATCACTTTATTCCGGGGTGGCTTAAAATATCTCCTGTAGTGATGGGGTCACTTTTGCTGGTTTCCACTTGAGGAAGGCTGTAAATAAATACTGTCTTTTGCTCTCCTGGACAGCCGTGGGGTAGAGGGAGAACTCTGGGAATATGAACTCCGTGCCCTTCACCACCTGACAAAAGGCCTCACACCTTCACGCACACCTGGTTTTGTTTTGTTTTTTTAGGTCTTTTTGTTTTGCTCTTTGTCGTTCAGATCCTATGCATGCTCCTGGAGTGATGTAAATCACAGACAACACCAGATCTCTGCTCAAACAGTGGAAAGAAAATCAACAAGCTAACAGTGATTTTCTTGTGGCTTAACCTCAGCGCAGAACAAAAGTAGCAGCAATAGCTGCAGAGGGAAGGCGGGAGGTACCGTAACAGCTCATTTGGGCCTGCAATATCCTACAGGGCCATTTGTTACTCATACCAGAACTCCCCCTCCTCAGATCCATCAAAGTAACATTCAGCTCCACGTTGGAACAGAAAAGTTTAAGGATGGAGGGACTGGTAAGGGACTCTGGAGCACTGGAGATGGAGGCGAGAGCTGGCAGGTGTGGAAATCAAATGGAACATTAGAGAGATTTATACTCCTCGAATCTAATAGCTAATCCTCTTTGTGCTTGAAAAATGTTCCTTTATTTCAGTGGAATGGTCATGACAGCAGCGGACTCTTGTTCTTAGCTGATCAGGAGCCTCAGGCTGCTGGCAGATTTATACTGGATGCAACATGTCCAACACCCTTTAGTTTTTAATTTGTTTTGGAGTCTGAGGGTCTTATTGATCATGTTCCAGAAATACTGGACTTGCCGCTTTAACCCCGCAGACAGACTCCGTTCAGGATTCAGGCTCCACATGCTCTGTTCACACGAGTCGTCCCATTCATTTCAGGAACAGGATGGCCAGTAACGGAACCAGGAGGCATGTAGCTGCAAGCACCACATCCAATTCATCTAGCTCTAGGGAGCGTACTTTTGAGGCTGACTGGCAGCAGGCTTCCACATGAGTCTGACAGCAGCATCTAGACTTTAGTGGCAGGCATTTTAGAAATACTTGCACTGAGTTGTTGGCACAACATACTGCCCCCTTCTCTCTGCCTCTTCCTCATCACCTGTTGACTGGGGCACTTTTATTTTCTGAACCCCGTTTAGGCAAAGTTCTGCTGCTTCACCACCTGCCTCACATCTGGGCATTGCTTGAGCCAGGTCTCTAGGGGTAAGTCAACACTACCCCGCTAGTTCGAACTAGCGGGGGTAATGTAGTCATCCGCAGTTGCAAATGAAGCCCGGGATTTGAATTTCCCGGGCTTCATTTGCATGAAGCCGGCCGGCACCATTTTTAAATGCCGGCTAGTTTCAACCCCGTGCCGCGCGGCTTCACGCGGCACGGACTAGCTAGTTCGGATTAGGCTTCTAATTCGAACTAGCGGGGTAGTGTAGACATACCCTAAGTCCAAGACTCTGTCACAGACAAAGAGGTTTGATATAGTGCAGGGGTGGCCAACCTGCGGCTCATGAGCCGCATGCGGGTCTTCTCCCCCAAAAGCATGGCTCGCAAAGCTGCTTCTACACCTCCCCCCATGGCCCTCGCCCCCACCCCTGGCTCCCTCCTGGACCCTGATTCCCCTGGGCTCACTGGAGCAGTGCTTCAAACTGGCACCCAAGATGGCAGCCATGGATGGGAGCCTGATATGACCAAAAAGCCTAACCTTGTTTTTTTTTTTTTGGCTTGACAGTTCTGGTGCGGCTCTTCACATTTTTTCCACTGCTGTTTTGGCTCTCTTTGTTAAATGGGTTGGTCACCCCTAATGTAGTGAATCAGCACTGGCTTTCAGTCTTTGGTATCCAGAGGCAGAAGATGGTGGGGTGTCTCACTAGTGCTTCCCGCAACACCTGTCAAGACGGTCATTTCCTCTTGCTGTCTAAGGCTTTGTCCATACTACCAAGATTTGGTGCTAAAACCTGCCTTTTGTTGACAAACCAGTGAGGGTGTGTCTACACAGCAAAGTTACTTCGGAATAACGGCTGTATTTCCGAAATAACTATGCGAGCGTCTACACAGCAATTCCGTTATTTTGAAATAATTTCAAAATAATGGATGGCTCATTCTGACTTCTGTAAACCTCATTCTGCGAAGTATAACACCTATTCTGAAATAGTTATTTCAGAATAGGAGCTGTGTAGATGCTCCACTTCTGCTATTTCAAAATAGCCCCTCACCAGGACCATTCTAAGTTATTGCTCCTGGGGCTCTAAATCGAGATAGCATGTCTCTGTCAGACTAATTTTGAGGCTTCCCTGCAAGGTAGATGTGCCATTTAAAATATGCTATTTCAGAATAACTATTCTGGAATAGCTTATTCTGAAATAACTGTGCAGTGTAGACATAGCCTGAGAGTGTGACTTTTGTTGGGAAAAACACCCAGTTGTAGTGACAAAAAACTTCCATCATCTACCAGAGACTTTTCTCTTTTCCCCTCCCTTTATTGTTGACAAAGAAGCTCAGTGTGAACTCTGCTGTTTGTTTTGTTGCCAGAACTGGCTTCTGCCAGTATCCCACAATGCCTGTCCTGATGGCTCTGGCCAGTATTTGGATCTCTGCGGCCCTGCTGGCATGCAGCCCCCCCCCCCCCCCCTTTCAAAGCTCTAGGAAGTATCTGAGAGCTGAGTGAGCTGCTCTGTTTGGAGAATAAACAAAGAGCAAATTGTTGGAATGCTCCTGCTCGGCCCTACACTAGCACAGCGGCAGGTGGACTGCTTCTGCAGGGGGAGGGGAACAGATACTGCTGCGCTGCTTTGATATTCCCCAGCAGACAGTTCCCAGAGCTATTCATGATGCCCCTCCCAGAAGGTGTGGAAGTTGTGGGAATCCTAAGAAGCGCAGGGATCAGCTCTGCCTTTGCACAACACGGCACTGCGGGATGCTTATCCACAATGCTTTGCACTGTCAACCAGGTGCTAGCCATATGGCCATGAAATGTCAACAATGGGAGGCAGAAAAAAAGCAGTGTGATGGGTTTTCACTTTTGCCGACTTTTGCATGTCGATAGCACTTTCATCGCCAAAGCTTCCCAGTGTAGGCACAGCCTAAATCCCCACTTTGAAAGGACCCATCCAATGAGGGAAGATAAAGGCTGACAGTGTTCTATCTGCTAGCAGCAGGGCATCAGAGCAGCCGAGTTCAGCTGGCTCTCTAGCTACACATCTCGGCTTTGTGAAGGGCTGTTCAGGAGCAGCATGTCCCAGCCATTCTGCCTCACTCAAGAGCTCAACGTTTGCATCCCAAACTCGCTGTCGGGGTTACATTTGACTATGCAGATTCCCATGGAAGGAAGTAAATGTTGCCGAGTAATTAAGGACATAAACACCTTAACCTTTATATTAGACAGGTCTCAGATTAAAGGTTACTCGGTTTGAGAGGGTTTTAAATCAATCTAACATAAAACACAGCAATGGCAAACAAACAGCCTATAACCCCTGATGTGTGGGAGCTGCACTGAGAGTTCAATACAAGCCAACATCCCCATCAAAGCTATGCCCCCCAGAGAAGCCATCCCCTAGGAACAACCAGAGCTAGCACCCCACTTCCTTTCTATAATGTGCTAGGGCAACGGTCAGCAACCTTTTCAAACCAAAGAGCCAAACTACGTCAAAATTCAGAACAAGTGGTCAACAAAGAGCAGCATAAGAATGCCCATTTGCACGACTGGAAATATACAACTTACTATTATTGATAATTGACATGATGATTAATAACAGCATACATGAAACAATGTACTCACAGACTTTATTTAATGGGACTTCTGCTGCTGTCCCAGAGAGGCATAAGGATCTTGCAGCAACAGGGGTTTTTGCGCAAAACGGCCACGGCCACACTGCTTGTTTTTGCGCAAAAACGGACCGAAAGAGAGTATGCCATTGATGTGTGGGAAAATGCTAATCCACACATCATTTGCATGGGCTCTTGCAGCAAAAGACATAGTGTAGCCATAGCCTAGGAGGCAGAAAAAACAGTTTGACCAGTTTTCACTATTGGTGACTTTTGCATGTCGACAGCACTTTTGTCTCCAACTGTCCCAGTGCAGACATCGTCTCAGAGAGCGATAGGTAACTCTTTCCTTGCTAGCCCAGGACTGGCTCTCTACAGGCATACAGCATGTCCATGTAATACTTGTGTTGTATTTCAAATTTCCTTCCGCAGGACCCACTAGAAAGGTCACTCTCGATGTTAGCAGTGACCTTTCAGTAGAGAAGCCAGTTATGAGCAAACTTTACACTCAGATCTACATGTTTTTTCTTGCTTTTACATCATGACTTCACTTCACCTTAAGTATGTTGCAATTTAGTCTCAAATGTCCTCCGGGGGAAAAATCTCAATGTATACTGCAAAGAAATTAATGGGAAACAATGCAATGTGGTCTCAGTTTCTACAGGGCCTCTGAGATGGTGTGCTTCAGTGCTAGTGAGCCAGGAGGGGTCACTTACTCAAATAATCAGAAACTCTGCTGCTTCTTGTAGACAGCGGCGGATTTAGGGCAGGGCGAGCGTGGTGGCTGCCCCGGGCCCCGTGCTTCCCGAGGCCCCGCGCATGCGCCTTGGCATCACGGAGCATGCGCTGTGTCAAAGGGGGAGCCCCGCAAAATTTTGCTGCAGTGTGTGAATTTGCAACATGTTCATAGAAAATGTGTGCGTTTTCTTTTGGGATCAGGGGACAATGGAAAGATTTATCTTATTATTAGAGAAAAATACTAAGAAAAATAACCTTGAATGTCTTTGTGGGGGTGAGTGAAACTGGTTGTTTCTCACTTTTGAGACCTGAATCTCCCTTCCAGAAAATCCTAGTCACAGCCCTCTGGTCCTGGATAAGGGATTTTTCCAGACTAGGGGAGGTCATTTCAGGCCTCCAGATGCCTTGCTACCCACCTCCCCGGCCACCGCCAGTCCCTCTTCCTGGTTTCCTGGCTCCTCCCACCTGCCAGCTCCCAGTCCATCTGAGCCATGCGCCGGATCACTGCCCACCCCCTGCAGCCCAGATTAGCCACGTGACGGCTCGTATTCCACACCCCGCAGCCGAACTTTGCTGCACGCCGGCTCTTAGGCCCCCACCCTCCTGCAGCCTACTGTGATTCTCTGATCCTAGAAAATTTTTGGTTATGTCAGACCACAGACATTGCCAGACCAGAGAATCCTGACTTTTAAAGGAGTAACCTGTACTGTACTATTCCCTGGGCTCCTCCTTTGTGCCCTACAACCTCAGATATGCACCACACTGGTCCAGTCTATACAGTCAGTATGGATACCTTTTCTACTTGCACAGTCTTGGGGAGAATGCGAATTGGCCATAACCCAAAACACCTGTTTGAAATTCATGTCTCTGTGTCTTGCTCTATTAACTTACACACATAACTTACATACTTTTTTTTTTAAAACCACCGTTTGGGTTGAAAGAGGACTGATTTCAACTACAGAAAGTATGACATGAGGATTTGTCATGATAAGATTTTGCACATTTAGATGCTGATCCTGCGATGAGCTGTGTACTGTCAGACCTCAGAACTTGCACGAAGCTCTACTGACTTCAAATAAATATTCAAACACTCACCCTGCTTATTAGCAGTTACATAAAGAGCGCACCACATTTCCACACTAGCACTAACAACATAGCTTTCATTATGCATATTTATTAATAATATTAGGAATACAGTGTTCTGTAACTAGGGCTCAAGGCATATTTTAATATAGCTGCAATAACCGTATCAAATGAATCCAATTTATTATGACACGCAGAACTGAGTCTGACTGGTAACGGGCTGAGAAGCCAATCAAAATTCTGTCTGATATCTGGGGATTTTAGTGAGTTTGACTATAGGGTGATGCGAGAGCAGTGTTCTTTTTCTGGTTTACCATCAGAAAACTAAGAAACTTACTATTTATTAACAAATATAGCCTAACTTCTTATGGTTAATTTGATTTTCTAGACCTGCTCCTGTTTATTGTTCTAAAGCAGACACGGACAAAAGCGGAGCTACTCTGGGGTTTTGAATGAACGGAGAAAAGATTCAACTCTCCCCAGTTACTGGGTTTGATTTTACAAAATAAACCCTGACATGGCACTTTTTGTAGATTATCCATTTACTAATTTTTCATTAACTGCACTAGGGAGCTAAGCTCATTCAATGGAGAGGGCCAAATTACATTTTTAATTAGGGTAGATGCACTGTGACTACTAGGACTCACAATACTCTCCAGTGTATTTCCCATTGATATTGAGGGCAAACTATGACCCTGACATAGTAATTATATTTTTAGGATCGCTGATATTTCTGCCCTTAAGTGGCCACTTATGAGTGGGACTGAAGTAACTGTGTATATGAATTAGGCAGACAAGTCCCTTCTGCATGCACAGCTGTCCATCTCTTTTTCTAGGACACTTGGGTGTAGGTGTTAGATTTCAGAATCACCAACTCATCCACATGAATAGGAGGAGCTTCTAGCTTTTAGAGCAGTTGGACCTGCATGACTCTGAATTGTACATTGACACCTGCACCCTGCAACCTACACTGAGGGATTTAGACTTGGCTCTGAGCTCCAATGAGCCACTTGTCCTGCCTAGAATTTGGCAGTCTAGAGCTCACTGAATCCCCAAACCTATAGAGTGGCTGTACTGCACCACCCAGCACCTCTGAGCCACAGGGTTCCAAAATCCACTACAGATCCCGGAGCCCCTCAGTTTCCCCCTGCCCAATATCAGAGCCCTTGGCACTCTTAACTCTGCTAATCCCAGAGATCCCAGTTCACCGGTGCTCCCAGGTGCTCATTCCCAGAACCACCAATCCCAGAGCACCCCCAACTCCCTCAGATCTCACAATCCAGGAGCCCCCCTATCACAGAGCTCTCCCAACTTAATCCACACACCCCAGCACTCAACTATGCTAACAGCAGAGCTCCCTGTTTCCCTTTGAACCCTCAATCTAGGAACTCCCCCCAACCCCGAGAAAGGGCTAAGCAGTGAGGTAGTAAAGTTTGCAGATGATACAAAACTGTTTAGGATAGTCAAGACAGAAGCAGACTGTGAGGGACTCCAAGAAGATCTCACCAAACTGAGCGATTGGGCAACAAAATGGCAAATGAAATTTAATGTGGATAAGTGTAAAGTAATGCACATCGGGAAAAATAACCCAACTATACGTATAGTATGATGGGGGCTAATTTGGCTGTGACAAATAAGGAAAGAGATCTTGGAGTTATCATGGACAGTTCTCTGAAAACTTCCACACAGTGTGCAGCGGCGGTCAAAAAGGCAAATAGGATGCTAGGAATTATTAGGAAAGGGATAGAAAATAAGACCCAGAATAACTTACTGCCCCTGTATAAAACTATGGTACGTCCACATCTTGAATACTGTGTACAGATGTGGTCTCCTCACCTCAAAAAAGATATTTTGGCCTTGAAAAGGGTTCAGAAAAGGGCAACTAAAATGATTAGGGGTTTGGAACGGGTACCATATGAGGAGAGATTAAAGAGACTGGGACTTTTCAGTTTAGAAAAGAGGAGACTGAGGGGGGATATGATAGAGGTATATAAAATCATGAGTGGTGTGGAGAGGGTGAAAAAAGAAAAGTTATTTATTAGTTCCCTAAATAGAAGAACTAGAGG